>NC_046659.1:70489652-70517269 GCF_010883055.1 Belonocnema kinseyi
CAAAGCCATTTGAAGGCAACCCTCGACACTTGAATGAAAGCGAGAGTTTGGTGTATATTGACATGGTCGTCAATAGGTCATTCGACGAGTCTCGAAGACGCGAACAAACATATCAGATACAGTACTTTAGTATTTCTATTTTGTACAGACTTAAAAAATCGGTACTGGTGGGTTACAAAAGGTTCAATAACAGGTTGATCGATGCATCTTGAAGATACCAACAAATACACTAAATATCGTCTTGCTGTATTTTATACGTACAAAAACTTTTTCTCATATAAACGACGTAAATTCAAAATAAAAATGAATTCACTGGAAGTGAACTTTAGAAACAAAATTTAGTTTAAAATTACTAGATTCACCGAAATTCCGTGAGCAACAATCGTTATTTTGATAAACAATATTTTTCTTCAATAATATTTTTTAAATCAACACGAACCAAAAAGATTTGTACAGTATTTTTAAAGGAATAAGATGAATCCCACAACATTAGGATTACGCAAGAATTGCAACAACAGAAAGCTCTAAGTAACTATTGTAAAATAAACAATTTAGCCTAATTTTTTTTCTTAAGTTTGCATTAAGTTTTCTTCTGAAGTATTAACAATGGGAATATTTTCCTCCATTTTATAAATAATGTTTTAACATGCTCATGTTTAAACTTGAGATAACGAGAAAACATTTTTAATAAAAAAAATATTTCAGAAAGATTTGATATCTCATGGAGGAAGAATAAATGATATGATAATTGCAGAATATAATTTCTAATATAAAATGTAATTATTTTAATTTTATTACCAGGGTGAAATCATCTTGTGAAATTTTAAACATAGATTTTTTTATAAACTAAGAACAACAATTTTAAATGAAAAATTAAATTTTAATTTATTTATATATTGAAACAAAACAAAACAAAATTTTCTACCATAAAAGATGAACTATCAATCCAAAAGAACGAATTTTCAACAAAAAAGTTGAATTTTAACATAAGAAAAAATTTAACTTCAGCCAAAACCAAGTCTATTTTTACCAATTAGTTCAATTTTATAGAAGAGACTTGAATTTACATAGAAGAGATGAATTTTTAATCCAAATGACGAATTTTCCGTCGAAATAAACGACTTTTCAACAAAACAGTTAAATTTATGACCTGAAAATATCACTTCGTAACAAAAGATTACAATTTTAAATTCAATAATAAATTTTCAAAAAAATAGTAGTAAGTTTCAGCTAAATACGGGAATTTTCTTCCTGCAAAGATCAATTTTGAACCATATAGTTGAATTTTCGAAAAAAATAGTTTAAACCTTAACTGAAAACAGTTGAATTTTCAACAAAAAATGAATTCTAAACGAACAATATAATAGCTAACATTTCCAACAAACAAAAATTTTCGACCAAATAGTTAAATTTTTAACCATATAGTTGAATTTTCAAAAGAATGAATAAAGTTTTAATCAAATAGTTAAATGTCCACCCGACAAAGATGAATTCTCAATTAAAAAAATGAACATTCAATCAAGAAGATTAGTTCTCTACCAAAAATAAGAATTTTCAACAAAATACATGAACTTTGCATAAACTAATCTAATTTTCAACAAAAGATATTACTTTTCAAGTAAAATCATGAATCTGCAACCAACACAGAAAAAACAGAAGATAAACTTTACATCGATTTACGACGATAGATTCTCTGCAACAAAAATTAACTTCACAGGATAAACTTTACATAAATATCAGTTAAACTTTCTTCTGTTTTTCCATGACAAACACATGTTTTTTGAAAGACGCGAAATTGGCTAAACAAAACTTTATCGCTTTAAAGAATGTTCTACAACACATTTTATTCTTATTTTTTTTGTGAAATAATAAATTTTTAACAAAGTAATTAAACTTTTAACCAAAGACACCAATATATAACCAAAAAATGTTTTTTCAGTTTGACGCAGAATTTTATTTATATTAGTTATGGCTTCTGATATTTCTGCGTGTTATGCTTTACAGAAAAGCTATATTTTATTACTTATACTTTTTTTTTTAGTTTTATAAGGAATTTTTTTTTCCTTTAAGTATTACTTGAGGTATTTGTACGTAGGAACCCTTAGTAAGGACTATCGAATTTTGAATAGAAGACCAAAATGTAAAGAGTATTCCGTTTTTTAGCCAAACTTGTCAAAAATTAGGTTTCTTTGAAAATATTGAAAATAAAACATTCATTTTTTTTATTTTTGCAGAATTGTATCTACACTCAACTCCCGATATAAGGATCCCTAGTTTAAGATATTTCTAGAACTGATGGCACTCGCAGTTTTATGATGAGAGAACCTGGAAGAGATGGGCGGGGCCGAAAGAAAGGCTGTGCTCAGTCAAGCGTGACAAAAAGTTCGAGGGCCGCACTCTCAGTGTGTTAATTGTATCAGGTTGCGCCATGCGTCTACATTCGACAAAAATGATTCATGCAACCATGCTTGTTTATGTTTGGATTCTCCGCTACAGGACCAAGGCCAAATTAACTAAAGAAGAGGTTGAATACATTTAATAACTATTTAGCAATAATTTTCAGTTAGAACACAAAAATTGTTTAAAATGTTTTAATCAAATTCATGAATAGAAGCCATTTTCTCGTGATTTGCAATGATTAGTTGTTTGAAATTCATAGTTTCTATATAAGATATGAGCAAAATTAATGCTAATTGCGATTAGTAAAGAATAGCTGCTGTTTAACAATTATTTTAACAATGTATATAAACAAAGACACAGTTTTTGTATGTTACAATGAATAAACTATTTTTTTTGCAAAATCAACCAAAAATGTAATGCCAATGACTCATTGTTGTTATTTCTTCAAATTAACAACAACTGTTAATTATTAAAACAATATTTACGACTTTTCTATGATAAATATTAATTTCTTAGAGTAATGAACCAAAGTCATTCTATATGTATTAATAAAAAAAATATTGATCATGGAAAACTGGTCAAACTCTGAATTTGTTTATAAATATTGTTTACATAAGCCACAGTTCTAGTAAATATTGGATGAAAGGATAAGTCTATTTATGGAAAGGTTGCGAAAATGTATTTTTGTTTATGAGAGTTGTTCAAATAATTAACAATTCTACTCCATTGACAAAATATCACAGGAAAGAGTCATTGACAATACATTTTTAGTTGATTTCGCTAAAAAAAATAGAGCCTATTCTTAGAAAAATGGTCAGATTGTGCATTTGTTTATAAAAATAGTTTAAATAATTTATAGTAGGGAATTATTGGTAGGTTATTTTTGGTGCATTCTGCAAACAAAATTTAGCTTGTACACAAGACTTTTGTCCACAATAAGTGCTTTCGGTCACCGTTTGACGCATAAATAATTAAATCTTTCATTGCCGAGAAATACTCCGATTCAATATGAAATACATCTAATTTGTACAATATATAGACAAACCCGTTTTTGAATTGAGTTTCTGAAAGATAATAAATAATTTTTTTATTTTAGGATTCAAATTTTAGAAACAATTAAGCACAGCAATCATTGCTGATTATATAAATGAAGTTTTTTCTAATGAAGAAGCCAAAAATTTTATTGATATATTAATTACTTATTATATTTAGTCTTCTAATAACAATGGAATATTGCTCAAACAAATTTAGTTAACAAATGCATTATCTGGCTTTTTTTAGAGGTAAAAATTTGGTTTTTCATCCTAATGAAGCGTATATAAATAATCACTAAACACAGGGAGCTTACATGACAATCAAGAATCTTCATTGTTAACAACAATTGTTTAAACAAACTTGATTATCTTAGACATTTGTTATGAAAAAAGCCCAGAATTTTTTGTCGCTGCTTTGTGCGCCGCTCAGCCTCAATTTATGGTAATTATATGTACAAATTCGTAATATTGCGAATATGCAATGAATTTTCTTAATTGACCTCATCGCATTGCTTAAAAAATGGCATCTTTCTCCCGTGTAGAAAAATATCTGGAAACGATTTGGGGCCAGGATAGACCGCCCTAACCGCTAATGTGACGCTGTCAAGGCGATCTATTATAGCGCTGAGTAGAAATGAAATGTTTTTGTATGGTTAACTGACGCTAGTCAGTAGTTCTTGTAAAAAACTAATTTAGATGGTTGACATCAAAAAGTATTTGAAAGACGTCTTGATGATAAGAAAAAATTATTTGCTTTTAATGTACATATTTGATTCTTTTAAACGCCTTGGATATTTAGGGAAATGTGCAAAGACATATTTGGATTCAGGAGTTGGAAATTTTATTGGGCCTGCCGGTGTAGGTAGTACTCGATTACGATCCGTAAGAAAAAAATTCTTTTTTTTTTTAGAATTGATTTTTAACTTTTGATACTTTTTAAAACCCTGGATATTTTGGGAAATATGCAGAAACATCTTTGGATTCAAAAGTTAGAAATTTTGCTGTTCCTGATGGGCTAGTCAGCACCCAATAAGGATCCGAAAGAGCTGACTAGATAATGAGGAAATTTCTTTTTTCTTTTTACTTTACATTTTTTTAAACACTCTACATATTTGGAAAATGTGAAAAATATTATTGGATTCAAAAGGTAGACATTTTGTTCGCCCTGACGGGCTAGTCATCACCCTATTAGTACCCGAAAGAAAAGAGTCGTTTTTTTAGAGTACAGTTTTAATTGTTGATACTTTATAAAACATTGGATATTTTGGGAAATGTGAAGAAACATATTTGGATTTAAAAGTTAAAGATTTTGTTGTTCCTGACGGGCTAGGCAAAACTCGATAAGTATCCGAAAGAATTAACTAGATAATGAGGAAATTTCTTTTTTTTCAATGTACATTTTTTTTAACGCCTTACATATTTTGGAAAATGTGAAAAAAATTATTGGTTTCAAAAGGTAGACATTTTGCTCATCCCGGCGGACTATTCAGCACCCGTTTAGTACCCGAAAGAAGAAAGTCCTTTGTTTAGAGCACATTTTTAATTTTTGATATTTTATAAATCCTTGGATATTTTAGGAAATGCGCAGAAACATATTTGGATTTAAAAGTAAGAGATTTTGCTGTTCCTGACGGGCTGGGAAAAAACCCGATAAGTATCTAAAAGAACTGCCTGGATAATGAGGAAATTCCTTTTTTTTAATGTAAATTTTTGATTTTTTAAACGGCCTGGATACTTTGAAAAATTTGAAAGAACATTATTGGATTCAAAAGGTAAACATTTTGTTAGCCCTGGCAGGCTAGTCAGCACCCGATTAGTACCCGAAAGAAAAAATTAATTTTTTTTAGAGTAAATTTTTAATTTTCGATACTTTTTTAAAATCCTGGATATTTTGGGAAATATGCAGAAACATATTGGGATTCAAAAGTTAGAGATTTTGATGTTCCTGATGGGCAGGCAGAACCCGATAAGGATCCGAAAGAACTGAGTAGATGATAAGCAAAACTTTTTTTTCTTTTTGATGTATATTTCTTATTTTTTTAAACCCCCTGTATATCTTGGAAAGAATATTATTGGAATCAGAAGTTAGAAATTTGGTTGGCCCTGGCGGGCTAGGCAGCGCCCAATTTGGACCCGGAAAAGGCCGTCTAGATGCGACGGTTTAGACAATGTTCTAAATGAATGCAAGTCTGTCCCAATAATTATCTACACGGTCTAAAATTTTACAAATGTGCAAACATTTTTTTATGCGTTAATATTTGTAAACTTCAAGGATACGCTAATAAACCAGGGAAATGCAAACACGTGTACTATGCTTCTAAGGGGATGAGATAAGACTTTGGACGTGTTTAAATGTGTGGACAATATTTTATATAAGCAAGTATCATCGTACTTGCAGTGTAAGTGGGTGTATGACATTTTATATTTCTATACTTTGTCACGGAGTACTCAGGAACGTCGGTTACTCTATTAGACTCATTTACACTAATTTACCTAATTGTTTAGCGAGCTAACCACGAGAAGCTAGAAATATGTCCATCCAATATCGGACGACCATGGAAAATCATTCCTTCTTTAATTCCTGATTTATCAACCAAGAAATGTCCCTTTAAAAAAATAAAATATTTATTAGCAGACTAAAAATTGAAATATAAAACTAATAAAGAATCATACTTTTGTTTAATTTAAACAAACAAAAATAATAATAGAATGATTATTTTCTTCTAAACACAAGAGAAGCTCAAATAATTTAATTGATATTCAAATATTTACCGATATATTTTACTTCTTATTATTTACATGCGTATTATTTATGTATATACTAACAGAAATACCGCGCTTATTTAATTTTAATTTTAATCGGCTTTCAGTAATTTGTAACTTTCATTTCATTATAAGATTTTATCCCAGCAGAAATTAGGCCATTTTCGACATTGATCGATTTTCAAGATGTTTATTTTTAAATTGTTCTATTTTGAAGAATTAAAAACTATAAATTTTGTAATTGAATGAATACAAATTCTAAAGTTGTAATGGATTTGAAGATGAAAATTCAAGATTTTAATTATAAATCTTCTAAATACAAGAAAATTCGAATGTAAACCAACCAAGATACAGTTTTTAAATTAAAAAACTTATAACTTGTTTCAGTTTGATTCGTAAATTGTCAAAAAAAAACTCTTTAATTTTAAAGATGTATGCATACAAAATTCATAAATTTGAATGGTTTCAAAGATCAAAAGTAAAGTTTTTAATTCCAAGTATTGTAAATTGATTTATTTTTTATTTTTTTATTGTTTTCTTTTTCAAATGATCAACTTATACGATTAGTCTCTGTATCTTCGTTGCCCGATCATGGCTTACCTGGGGCATTTGTACGTATTAATTATTACAAATGAAGGAATTCTCAAGATTTATATTTGAAAGATATTTATATAAGTTGCTACGTTTTTTGGAATATTTCAATTTTTAAGATTTAAAACGGACAATTTTTCCATTTTCACTATTTAGAACGCAAAATTCTTTTAAATTGTAAATTGTCAAAATATTTTTTTTTAATTTTGATGAATTATCATTTAAAGCTCTACAATTTTGTAGGTTGACGTTACATTATATATAATTACATTTTATATTATTATTTAATTTATATTTATTTTATTATATATACTTTCATTTTATAATATATATTTTCGAGGTATGTAATTTTGAACATTTTTTAAAATAATTCAATTTTTTATGTTTATAATAAAAAATCCATTAATTTTAACAAATTTCAATTAAAAAATTTTTTTAACTAGTTCAATTTTGAAGATTTAAAACTGAAGTTTATTTGATATTATAGATTTGCAATCATTATCATTTTTTACATATGTAACATATGTTTCCGTATATACAGAAATCTAATATCTTCTCTGATGAGAATGTATAAAGGAAATATGCAAGAACTACAAGTTAGTTGCATCAGTGACTGGAAATGTAACAATTGATAACTATTTTCAGAGAGTCACTGTAGCTGTAACTAGTAGCTTACATTCAGGAACTTCCCCATCATTACCTCTAATTTCACATTTTTCTAAAGTAAAATAAAAATTATTGTTATGTCAATCTAACATGATGAGAAATTGAGATTCTAATTCAAACCAAAAAATTTCCACTTAATCGCAATAACTTAAGTGAAAACAGAATTTTATCCTATACTAGGAAACTTTTAAACTGGTATGAGATAATTTTTTTAACAATAAATTAACATTTTTTGCAATAGAAAAAGCCCGCGATAAGTGAGCGAAAACATAGGACTTTCAATGTGAATAAATAAAAATGGATGAATTTGAAGAATATTGTAATATAATTTATTAATGGACTGCAAATTTTAACTATTGATAGAACAAAATAAACATTGCAAATCCGATTATAGGACCTTTTGAATAATTCCAAACGAGCCTATGATTATTTATCAACACGAGGCGAAATCAATGTCCTAATGTTCTACAAAAGGCAACCGATTGAGAAATCGTCACGGTCGAACATTATGAAACCTCTGTGGTCGGTAAATCAAATACAGAGACAATACATTTTTATTTTGCTCTTTAAATTTCTGCATCTACCTGGCATTAAAAAATATATAGCCCGTTTGCGGTTTTCAAAGCGAAAGAACCAGCGTTTTGAAATTCCACAACCGCGTTCATTTCATTGTCACGAGATTTGCTTCAGTCCATCGTTAATGTTCCTTTTTATTCCGAGGCGTGATACGCATACTTCTCGAAGAAATTGAATATTAATTATTCTTCAGAAACAAATCTGCGAAAAGGGCCGCACTTTTAATTTGACGGGCGAAAAATTTGAATAAAAATAGAGAAAGTTTTTAAAATGTTCAGCTTTTCTTTACAAAAATTTTTATGATATAACAGAATAATTTATCAGGATAAAATGAGAAATATCAGAAAATTTCGATTTTTGCTTTATTTAAGTGGAAATTTAATTTTCACTAAAATATTTCTTAAGTAAACGCAGTCTAATTGTCATTGTTATCAACAAGAAGCTTATCTTTCTAGAAATGGTGGCTATTAATTTTGAAGTGGAAATATCGCTCTGAGAAAGAAAAATTTTTAATTATTTTTCCAACCAGGAAATTGAAGAATTGTTATTACTAAACTTATTTCCTACAGACTTTAAATAAAATGGCTATCCAGGGCAATTTTTTAAATCGAATTTTCAAGGGTTTCAAATGATGGAAAAATTCTTTCCTAGAAGACTAGATGATTTCGTGATGTCACAATTCGTAATTGCCGTGGTCGTTAAAGAGATAGACTTTTTCTATCTCGTTCATAAACCGACCCAGTTTGTGTACAGAAATGAGCGGACATTGATACGAAGTTTATACAGAGACTTATCTTCTTCATACACTACAAGTTTGGACTTTGAGATATTTGTTTGCATTGTATTTCAGCTCGAAAAGACTAATCTAATTATATTCGCGTGTGCAAGTTCATTAACGATTTAAAAAAAATATATCTCCATCACTATCCTAATTGGTAAAGTGTCGTTTCCATAATTATGCACCAATTGACAGATAAAGTGAACCGTTCTGATAACAATTCAAATCAAAATAGACTTCATTGCTAAAATTAAGACTCGATAACAATTCATGTTTTATGTCTTTCTTTGCCGGAAATGACTCATTCGGTGGGAGAAGAATTTATAATTTTAATCCTTGATGATAATTAGGAAATCATATGAAAGGTCCGTTTAAATAGATCCCAGGGATAAAAAAAAACAGCGAGTGTCAATAAATTCAGGTAATGTATATTCGAATCAACATATGGAAGTTTCATTCAATTTAGAGTTTAGTTCTTCGAGTCTGGATTTATTAAAAATATTTACCAGTTGGGGGTAGTAACAGTGTTTTTGTATTTTAGAAGTCACTTATTTTAAATGAGATTTTGTTAAAACTAAATAGAACCCAACCGCGGATTAATAATCTTTGTAAAGAGATTTGTTTGCTTGAAAACCACCAGGTTTCCAGTGGAGAACAATTGGAGAACTTGAAGGGATGATGCATTTAAGGATCGATTCTAAATCGAAATATAATTAAACGAGAGGAATGGAAGGGAAATTAGGAGGGAAATAAATTCCTAGTGAATAAATGCGCAAATGTCAATGTAAATCGGGAAAATGTTATGAATGGGCCATCGTCGAATATTCATCTTACCTGCCTCTTACGGCGTGCATCGGCATAAGGATCAGGAATAATCATGAATCGACTGTAAATCTTGGCAACTGCAATCGATCGATCTTTCTGTCAAGATCTTTCACCCTCAATCGGGAATCAAAGTGAAAATTTAAGACACAGAGCCTCGTGGGAATGGCACTCGTGGTCTCGGCAAAGATCGGCGGTTTGATAGCGACGTGTGACATCTTTACTTTCGGTCAGAAATAAAAGTTGAAAATATTTTCAACTTTTATATACTTATTTCGAAAGGAGAGTACGAGTGGGTACAATGCCGGCAAATATTAAGGCCCGACATCGAAACCGTGTACTTGGGCACTTAGCCGAACGAAGACTATTCGCATCGAGCTCTATTCCACCGAGGAAGGCCTTCCGGATGGGGCTGGTGGGAGAACGGGAAGCCGGAACTTCAATGATCTTCGGGTGCAACACGTGCAGAAGGTCCTCATTCGATCAGAATTGAAGAAAAAAAATTACACAAACTTCTTTTCATTGAAAAAAAGTATTAAGGGGAGATGTCAAATTTCTAGAAATTATGAGCACCTGTTACTAAGCATTGAATTCAGAAGAATCAAGAATTTGTATTCCTATGAATACGCGATTTTTCCTCTGTCTAAAAATCCCTAGTGTTCTTAAATCCCCAAGAAATTATATTGAGCAAATGTTCTCGAGAATATGCTTAGCATCACAGAAAAAACTGAGACTAAAATTTGCTGCAGGAAAGTTTTTAGAGCCATAAATTTTATTTATCCAACTTCGCGTCTTTCAACAAACATGTGTTTGTCATGGAAAAACAAAAGAAAGTTTAGCCGATATTTGTGTGCTGTTTATCCTGTGAAGTTAATTTTTGTTGCTGAGAATCGTTCGTCGGAAATCGATGTAAAGTTTATCTTCTGTTTTTTCTGTGATTTAAGCTCAAACAGAGCATTTATTGAGCATTTAAGAGAACTTAAAGCATTTATTGTTCAAAGAAATCAATCAATTGTAATTACTAGATATATTTTTACAACAAAAAATCAGGGAGAAAAGTCAGAGAGACAGTTAGGGAATTTTCGAAAAACTAAAGTTGAAGTTAATTTGATTATTATGGTTAAAAATGACAACAATTTCTTGAAAGTTAATCTCTTTTGGATGAGGATTAAAACTATTTTCTTGAAAATTCTTTTTTTTAATTCAACTGTTTTTGGTTGAAAATTCAACTATTAAGTTGGAGGTGGAACTACCTAATTGTTTTTACTGAAAATTTAACTCTAACATGTTTGGCTCAAAATTTATCTCCTTGAATTATAAATTCAAAAATTTTGTTTACAATTCCTGCATTTTAAATAAAATTCGAATTTGAGGGAGAATATTTAAGCGTCTTTGATTGAAAATTCAGATTATTGGTTGAAAATTGATCTTTTTGGTTAAAAATTAGTTTTTTCTTATTTAAAATTAATTATCCATGCAGAAAATGTATTTGTTGCATTTTTCGTCAAAAATTTACCTTTTTGATAGAAATTTAATCTTCTTGATTGAAAATTATACTATTTCGTATAAAATTTACCTATTTATTCATAATTAAATCGTTTTATAACTTATGAATTCGGAAAATATTCAAATTTATATTGATGTATATTTTAATAATTTGTTTAAACGTATTAAAAATGCATCATAGAAATCTATTCAAATGCGTCAATTAACATAATTTCAACTCTTGAGAGGCAGACGACTTGAATTGATTAGAATTACAATTTCAAAACTTGTATTTCACATGAAGGAATTAAATCACTTTATTACAAATACTTTTTGAACTGATAAAAAGAAATTAAATAAACTCAAAATATAAGAGCTTCTGCGGAATACTAAACATCTTTGCAAGGTGTGCCTATTGGTACAATACAAGGAATTAATTATATTGAAAGCACGTTCTCTTTTGGGGAATAGGAAACTATGCGGCGCTCGCTATGGAAATAGGAATGAATTCGTTTCGGAGATACCCTATTCTTATGATGACATTTTAGACCGATGGAAAAATTTCGCATTCAAAAGAATAAAATAATCTTCATTTTAACGCTGAAATCTGAAAAAATATTCACTTTTCTCTATTCAACCCTTACTACCGGACAGAGTAGCCGTTTTAATAAAAAATAATAATTCCCGGTCATTTGCCGACTTGCTAATATTTTTCACGATCAATGAAATCAAAAAATTTGAAAGCTAAACAAATTTTCCATTTTAAACAATAAGAACTGAAATGCAAATTAAAACACCCAAAGTGAAATTCTTGAATTTTAAACTTTAACCCTCAAACGGTACACTCGTCGGGTGCGAATTCGCACCAGTGTACCAGTTGAGGGTTAAAAATGAATTTTAACAGTTTTTTAATTGAAAATTGTTTTATTTAAATGCCTAATAATTTACACGTATAAACTGGAAGCTACTTACACTTTTCAACTGAACAATTTTTAATTAAATACAGTTAAACTGCCAAATAACATTTTTTTAAACATTTATCAATTGTAGATATTAAAGATGCAGATTCAGTTCCAAAAATATAAATCCATGTTATCATTTTGAATTCTCTAAATGAAATAAGGAATAATTAAATTAAAAATTTGTTGCAATTATGTATATAATTTTAAGCAATTTAAAGATAAAAATATTGAAAATTAAACAAGTACATTATTTTATAAGCTGAAAACTTCTTAAATTAAAATTTAAATTATTATAAATAGTTTAAGAATCTTCAAGATGCTTCAACATTTTATTTAAAAATCTTGAAAAATCTAGATGTTGTTTTACATTTTTTCATATTTTAACTTATTTTTGAAATTTTTTCAGAACTTCTAAACATTTTTTAAAATTATTTGGATTTTTTCTACAAATTTGCCTTCAATTTTTCATACAATCGTTTTAAAATCCTGCCAAATAAAAAATAAAAATCCGTAAAATCTTCCACATTCATTTTTGACCATTTTGTCAATATTTCTAAATATTTTAAAATATTCTCTTAAAATTAATTTTACAAAATAAAAAATCATTTTTAATTTTGCTAGGAATCTTAAGGAAATGTTTTTATTCTTTTAAAACTTTTCACAATTCTTAAAAAGCTTCTACATTTTTTGTGCGGAAAAATCTGCGGATTTTGTCGGTATACGTAGAAACTTCGTTTAAATTATTTAACATTATTTCAGACCTTCTAAATATCTCTTCAACTTACTCGCATTTTTCTGGAATTATAGGTGTTCTATATTTATTATACATCAGAATACAACAGTTTTACAGGTAAATTAAATTTTTAAGATAAAACAATTAAAATTGTAACATTTAAAGTTTAGTTTTTTGTTTAGTTTTAAATATTTGATTCATAATTAGAGACATTAAATGGATAATCAAATATTTCTAAGTATTAAGGATGAATTCTCTATAATTCTATTTTGGTGGTGTTAAATAACATTTTAACTGTAATTGTTTATAACAATAATAACTCTATGATTTCTAAATTAATTTTTTTTTAATAGAATCCACCCAAATAGAAATTTATAGAATTCTTCGAAGAATAAAATAAGGTCTTGATCATTAGAATTTAATAACAATTGCAACTTTTGACTAAATATAAATAAAAAATTAACCTGTAAATTGCTGCGGTTAAATAAACAATTTTAGCCTGAATTATTTTTTTCTGAAGTTTGCTTCGAAGCCTCAGTCAAGATTCACAGAAAATAATAATAGACCTACTTTTATCGATTTTATAAATCATTTCAAAGATAAGCGACTTTTGAGATTGATTTACGTAATGTACATCCTAAAGAAATTGTTATTTTTCATAATTAGATTTTTTCAATTTTTTGACTAAAAGAATATTTTAAATTACATAAAAGCCTTTAATTATGAATATATTATTTTGAAATTATTTAAAAATTGAAAATAGCCTGATTTGTTCAATTATCACTCACTTGTTAATCCTTAATGTATAATTCGATTTGCAAAATCATTATAATTTATATTCACATATGATCAAATAAAAAGATTTTTTTTGTATAAAAAATTGTCGATTTCAAACGTTACTAATTTTTAATTTATTCAGTATTTAAAATCGAATTTTAAAATTCTTTAAATCAAATATGTACGTCTAAAAATATAAATGCAAAATTTTTATGTAATACGAAATATTATTTCTGAAGAAGATAAAAATTCAACTAATTATTTTTTTAAACTGTTGAAATCAAATTTGGACAGATTTTTTCTCTCTAAATTTGTGAATTCCCAGTCAAAAAATAAATTCACTGTCATGTCCCAGTTTCTTCTAACTTCATAAAATTCCTGGTTCTGCGATCAACCTGACGATCCCCCATTTCCACTAATAATTTTTTTATACACATGTATGATGCAAAATTATACTGGAAAATCAAAATACAATATTTTTGGAAAAAGTCTTCTTTGTTCAGGAAACGTAAATGTATCCACTATTCATAGATTTTCATATCTTTGAATTAACTATATGACTTCGTCAGTTTCAAATGTCAAACAAAATAGAAACGTCACGTTGAATTTTTCGGTTAGATAAGAAAAACGGAAAAATATTAATTTAAAATTTTATTATCACATTATTCATACCCTCAGTATTTCAATTTCAGCTATATTGAAAAATTTTAATTAAAAAAAATCAATTTAAATTAGAAAATATTAGAAAATGTGATTGCTTAATAATAGCAGACAAAATAAATTTGGCTGAAAATATACTTTATGTAATTTTTTTCCGCGGAATCAAATGGCGCTATTAGTATTTCCGTATAACGCTTATTCAAATAAATGGTTGAAAAAATTTAAAAATCAAATTTTTTCCTTAAAATGTACGGTGCAATTTTAGAGAATGCTTAGAATTGCATAAAATTAGACTTAAAGTATATATTCAATAATTGAACAATTTCAGGTTTATTTACAATAAAGATTTGAGTAATTCCAAATGAAGCATTGAAAATGATAAATACTGAAATACAAAAGGGTTCAATTTGAAAATTTACTATTTTTAACTATTCAAAATTCTCTAATTACTATTTTTAATATTCAATTAAATATTTTCAGTTAAATCGAACTTTTATCAATCCTAAATGATTCAATTTGCCATCGTCTAAATTGTAAGAGTATTATATGTAATTATTAAAAATTTATGTGAATAAAGACGAATCAATCAGAAATTATTAAATTTTAAACGAATCAATACAAACTTATTAAAATATTATCCAATTTTCAGAACTTACAATTTGAAATTGTGTTAGTTTGAACGATTTTTTGAAATAAACGAATATTGGATGTTTCAGTAGAAAATTATTTATTCTTGGACGCTTAGGTAAAGTTTTTTTTAGATCTATTAAGTCTTTCAATTTCATTTGCATTTTCAGTTTGTAATTCTACAATATTAAATTGTTAAAAATTAAAATTCTACAACTTGAAGTTGTCCAAATATACATTTTACAATTTTAAATTGCCAAGACTTTTAATTGTCCACATATGATTTTCTACAATCTGAGATTATTCAAATTTGAAATCCTACAATTTGAAATCCTACAATTTGAAATTATTTAAATTTGAAATTGTTCAAATTTAAGATTCTATGCTTTGAAATTGTCAACATTTAAAAGCCTACCATTTGAAATTGTATGACATAAAAAAATTGTGCCAATCTGAAATTCTACAATTCCAAGTTGCCCAAATTTGAAATTTTACCATTTTAAATTATTCCAATTTGAAATTCTGCATTATGAAATTGTCCAAATTTGAAATTCTACAACTTAAAATTTCCCACATTTAAATTTTACAAATTAAGTTTTCTACGCTGAAAATTGTCCGCATTTGAAATTCTAAAATATCAAATTATTCAAATTTGAAATCCTACAATTTGAAATTGTCCTAATTTGAATTTGTCTAGATTTAAAATTCTGCAATTTGGAATTGTCCAAATTTGAAGTTATTCAAATTCAAATTTTTTCAATCTGAACTTCTACCATTCTAAATTGTCTAAATTCTACTATTTAAAATTTTACAAATTTGAAGTTCTACAAATTTCAATTGTCCGAATCTAAAATTCTATAATCACTATTTGCCTCGATTTTTAATTGTACAATTTCAATGTTTAAATTCTACTATTATAAATTCTCCAAATTTGAAATTCTAGAACACTTAATTGTCTTAATTTTAAATTCTATTCCTTAAAATTGCCAATGTTTATAACTTGAAGTTGTCCGAATATGATATTCTGCAATTCAAAATTGTCTACATTTTTAACTCTAAAATATCAAATTATTCAAATTTTAAATTCTAAAATATTTATTTCTGAATTTTTAATTCTATAACTTAAAATTGCCCAAGCTTTAAATTTTACAATTTGAAATTGTCCAAAACCGTACTTCGAAAATTTAAAAATATGCAGATTTGAAATTTAAAAAAATGAAATTGCACAATTTGGAATTGTCCAAGTTTGATAGTCTACAATTCCAAATTGTCTAAATTTTTAATTCGAAACTTTCAAATGATCCAAATTTTTAATTCTACTATTTTATATTTCTCAAATATGAAATTATAAAATATCTAATTCTCCAAATTTGAAATTCTACTCCTTATAATTGCCCAAGTTTTAATTTTTAAATTAGAAATTGTCCAAATCCGTGCTTCGACAATCTCAAATTATTCAAATTTGAAATCTTACCATATGAAAATGTCCAAATTTGAAATTATACCATTTGAAACTGTCCAAATTTAAAACTCTGATTTAATATTGTCCAAATCTGAAAGTATACAATTTCTAAATTGTATAAATTTACAATTCTACGAATTTGAAATTCTATATGTAATTTAAATTTGTCCTTATCTGAAATCTGAAAAAATATTAATTTTTCTCTATTCAACGCTTAATACCGGGCAGAATGGCTGTTTTAATCAAAGGAAATAATTCCCGGTCACTTCCCGACTCGCTAATAATTTTCACGGTCGATGAAATTAAAAAATTTGAACTCTAAAGCTAAACAAATTTTTCATTTTAAACAATAAAAACCGACATGCAAATTAAAACACCCAGACTGAAATTCTTGAATTTTAAACTTTAACCCTCAAACGGAACACACGTCGGGTGCGAATTCGCACCAGTGTACCACTTGAGGGTTAAAAATGAAGTTTAACAGTTCTTTAATTTAAAATTGTTGTATTTAAATGCTTAATAATTTTCAGGTATAAACTAGAAGCTACTTACACTTTTCAACTGAACAATTTTTAATTAAATGCAGTTAAAATGCCAAATAATTTTTTTTTTAAATTGATCATTTGTAGATATTAATGATGCAGATTCAGTTCCAAAAATATAAATCCATGTTATCATTTTGATAACATCTTTTAAAATTATTCGGATTTTTTCTACAAATTCTCTTAAAATTAATTTTCCAACATAAAAAATCATTTTTAATTTTGCTAGGAATCTTAAGGGAATGTTTTTATTCTTTTAAAACTTTTCACAATTCTTAAAAAACTTCTACATTTTTTGTGCGTAGAAATCTGCGGATTTTGTCGGTATACTTAAAAACTTCGTTTAAATTATTTGACATTATTTCAGACCTTGTAAATATCTCTTCAACTTACTCGCATTTTTCTGGAATTATAGGTGTCCTATATTTATTATACATCAGAATACAACAATTTTACTGGTAAATTAAATTTTTCAGATAAAACAATTAAAATTGTAACTTTTAAAGTTTAGTTTTTTGTTTAGTTTTAAATATTTGATTCATAATTATGAACATTAAATGCTTAATCAAAAAATTCTAAATATTAAGAATGAATTCTCTATTTTGGTGATGTTAATTAACATTTGAAATGTAATTGTCTATAACAATAATAACTCCATGATTTCCAAATTAATTTTTTTAGTAGAATCCACCCAAATAGAAATTTATAGAATTCTTCGAAGAATAAAATAAGGTCTTGATCATTAGAATTTAATAGCAATTGTATCTTTTGACTAAATATAAATAAAAAAGAAACCTGTCAATAGCTGCGGTTAAATAAACAACAAGTATACAATTTCTAAATTGCATAAATTTAAAACTCTATGAATTTGAAATTCTACCATTTGAAATTCTATATGTTATTTAAATTTGTCCTTATGCTACAATTTAAAATTCTCCAAATTTGAAATTGTGTAAATTACAAATTCTACAACATGAAATTATCCAAATTTGAAATTTTAGAAGTTGAAATTGTCAAAGTCTGAAATTATACCATTTCCATGTCCAAATTTAAAATTCTACAATTAAAAATTTTTCAAATTTGAAATTCTATAACTTGAAGTTATTAAAATATGAACATTCTACTATTTGAAATTCTCTAAATTTGAAACTTTGCAATTTGAAATTAATTAGAAATTATTTGATTTAGAATGTTTTCAACTTCAAACTAAACATATAACTATTTTAAAATAAAAATGAATCTCACATAATATAAAATCCAAACTCGAAAGCTTCAAAATTAAAAAAAATTTATATAAAATGGAATTTTGTACAACTTAATCAAATCACTACTTTCTTATGAATTCACTCTAATAATTTTTTTAAATCTAGCAGTAAATAATCTTAACAATACTGCTTCATTTATAAAAAACATTTTGCGGTCTAAAGGCGATGTGGCTCAAGGTTCTCCGTAAGAGTATCTTTTTCTAAATCAAAGTAATTCACCACAAATATTCAATTAGAACAGTTATTCTCAATATCCTTTAAAACTAATTTTATATTACTGAATGAATTAGAATCAATCACTTAAATTTGAGAGAAAAAATGAAAAGGTTATTTTAAATGAAAAATCATTATCAAACCAAAAATATTGGAAAATTGGTTGGTTCACAGTAAAAAGTAAAATATAGTAAATTATAACGTCAGTCTTTAATTTATTTATACATACGTGTGAAAAATTTATTTTATTCTCCTTACATCAGGAAAAACCTGAAAAGAAAGGTATTTTGGTATCCTCGTGATTATATTATTTTAAATACACTTGGAAGAATTCAATATTGTAAATAAAAAATTATAAGAAATCAAAGTAACAAATAGGATTTTTGGTGTCAATCAATTTATCATAAGTAATTTCCACTTTTTAAATATTTTGAGCTTCAATCAGAATTCCTGAAATTATTATTAAAAAATGAGTCTTAAAAATAAAATAAGCACGAGCAAAAGAAAATTTGCACTGGAAAGTCACCTCTATCTTTTATGTTCTTTATTAACAAATTTAGCGACTCTGTACTAGCAACAACCACAACAGGTGATGATATCGACAATTCTTTTGAATTAAATGAAAAATTTCCTTTCCTTGAAACCCGATATATTTTATTTATTAAAAGTAATTATTTCGAGGATGATAAAGGACAATTCTTCGATATTAAATATCAATTCTGTCGATATTTATTTCCAAATATTCTATAATTACGTATATATAAAACTAGACGTATTAAATTAATTAAAAAGACATCTGGATCCGGTTTCGTACATAATATAGATTGACGTCTTATTAAAAGCTATTTAAAAGCTACTCAAATCATAGTTACCACCTCTCAGTCCTTCGATAAAAATTAATACAGCCTTTTTCCCTTATATTGCTAGCATGATTCACAATTTCGTTCGCAACTCTCGTACCTACGAATTTCTTTAACAAATCCTAATTCCATCCAAACCCTATCTCGTCGATTTTTATATTCAAGGAAGAATTCAACGAAGAATCCAAGGAAGTGTCGATTGCAGAATCACCAAAGCTTTCCTCCATTCCCAATTGCTACAACAATCATCAAATATATATTAAATGATTTCTCACCTAGAAAATTAGTGAAAGTAGGAGCAGTGCGCCTACAAAAAACGGTTTAATAGAATACTACAAAACTCTTAATTTCCCCTCGCCCTACCCCCTCCCAAACCTCATTTTCCCATACTCCATTATCCCTCATTTCCCTAACTTCAAAACCCTCACTATTCATATTTCTCCTACTTTTCCCTTCATTCACTCCTCCTACTACCCTTTATTTCCCCTAACTTCCCCGGCAATGATTTCCATCTATGCTCCTTCCTTTACTACACTCTCGTTATTCCCCCTCATTTCCCTACTTCCCACCACTGCTTTTACCTTCTTTTCCTCCTTTCTTTTACCCACACTCATCCTACTGTCATTCCTTTTATTTCCTCTCACTTCCTTAGCAATGATTCCCTCTTACGTCCCGTCCCTACAGCTCTTCTTATTTCCCCTCACTTCCCTACACTCCGTTTCCCTTTCCACACTTTTCATACTTTACTTCATTTTATATTCCTTCACTTCTTGGGCAATAATTTCCATCTATGCCACTTCCCATTTTACCCTCTTCTCATTCCCTCTGACTGTTCTTACTTCCCTTCTCTTTATTTTCCCTCACTTCTCTGCCAATAATTTCCATCTATGCCCCTTCCCACACTATCCTTTTCTCATTTCGCATCGCTTCTCTTACTTCCCCTCCACTCCTTGTACCTTCTTCTCCTCCTTTCTCCTACCCACAGTCCTTTTACTTGCATTCCTTTTATTTTCCCTCACTTCCCCAGCAATAATTTCCCTCTGCGAGCCTTCCCCTACTACCCTCTCCTTATTTCCCCTCATTTCCCTACTTCCCACCACTACTTTCACCTTCTTCCTCTCCTTTCCCCTACCCATACTCCTACTTTCATTCCTTTTATTTCCCCTCACTTTCCCAGCAATGATCCCCTCCTACGTCCCTTCCTGTACCACCCTCTCCTCTTTCCCCTAAATTCCCTTATTTCCCTCCACTCCTTTTACCTTCTTCTCTACCCTAATTTTCCACTCTCATTCCACATCCTTTCATTTCATCTCCCTTCCCCTCCCCACACTTCTCTTACAACCCTTCCCTTAATTTTCTCTAACTTTCTCTGGAACAATTCCCCCTTAAGGCCTCTCACTTTCTTTCCCCTGCTACCATCTCCTCACTTCTGTTACTTATCCCCTAGTCATTTCCTCTACTTTCCCACGGTTATTTCTCCTAATTTTCAATCCCCTCATTTTCTATACTCATACTACTCATACTTCCTCTCCTTTTATTTCCCCTCACTACCCCTTTCCCCACGTAACCTACTCCCCTCCCCATAATATCCTCGAATTTCCCCGAAAATAATTTCTCCCTAATTCCCATCACTTGCCTTCACCTAATACCCTCTATTTTATTTCCCCTCATTTTTCTTACTCCTTTCCACTTCTTTGACTTCTTCCCCATCTTCCCACACTTCTCCTACTCCCCTTCTTTTTATTTCCCTCACTTTCCGGACAACAATTTCCCTCTACACCCCTTTCCCTAATGCCCTCTCCTCATTTCCCGTAACTCCTCTCACTTCCCTTTTCTTTATTTACCCTCACTTTCCCGGCAATAATTTGCATCTGGCCTCTTCCCTTAATATCCTTTCCTTATTTCCTACCACTTCTCTTACGTCCCTCCACTCCTTTTAACTTCTTCCCCACCATAATTTGCCCTACTTTCCCACTCCCATTCCACATCCTTTCATTTCATCACCCTTCCCCTCCGCACACTTCGTCTACAGCCCTTCCCTTAATTTCCCATAACTTCCTCTGGAACAATCTCGCCTTACTGCCCCTCAATTTCCTTCTCCGGCTGCCATCTCCTCATTTCTCTTACTTACACCCAGTCACTTCCTCTAGTTCCCCAACATAATTTCCCCTAATTCTCAATCCTCACGTTTCCTAAACTCTCACTACTCATACTTCCAATCCTTTTCTTTCCCCTCACTGCCCCTTTCCCCACGCATTCTACTTCCCTTTCCTGCATATCCTCTTACTTCCCCGGAAATACATTCCCCCTAATTCCCCTCGCTCGCCCCTCTTTAACTTTCTTATAATCATTTCTCTTCACTTCTCCCCACACATTTCTCCCATTTCCCCACTCAAAATTTCCCTCAACTTTCCATTATTTGAAAAAAATACGACGGACGGACAACCTACCTAAACTATCAGGGTTTTTGTTTGGGGCTGCGAAAATCGAAAAACTACTAAATTCTTGGAAACTAAATTTTTTAAAACAAGGATCAGGGTGCCTGCTAATTTTTGCCCACCAAATTCACGATTATTTCTCCCTTGCAAACGTCAAATGTTGTTTTACTAGAATAACGAATGAAACATATTTAATATAAGATTTTCCTATGGGTTAGTTTATGCAATGTGATATCTTATCATATTTAAGCAAAATGATATTTTTTTAATTTATGGTGCTGAGAAAAATAAATACAATTATATAACAATTTTATTCCTTCAGGTATTTCTATACCCGATGGTGACCCTCTTCAGGTAATGATTATTCTGAGCATTTTTTTACATATAATATAATACAATTTCGATGGCTTCATTAGCTAAGAAATTTAGATTAACATGATAGCTTTTATTTTTAATAAACATATCTTGAAGAGTAATTTAAAAACTACTTTTAATCTTTTATCACAACAGGTTAATTACACTGACATGTGTTTATTATAATATAGTTATTATATTATTATATTATATTAAATATAATAGATTGTTAGAAAATTAGTTGAAAAGTCTTTAAATATTTTTCAAAATAAAATATAATTTTGATATTTTCCCATGAAGCTTGAGGAATTTTTTGTATTCTCTTGAAAACTTACAGAATTCTTAAAAGGCTTCTAAACTTTGTTACGCAATCTTCAAAGATCCAAGTTTAAAAGTTTTTGAAATTTTTTAAAATAATTAGATTTTTCCTGAAAGTAAAAAAAAATCTGCTTGAACTTCTAAATATTAAAAAAAAATTATTCATAATTTTCCTAAAAATGTTTACAAAACTCAACAAAATGGACCAAATTGGCGTTAAAATCCTCTGGATTATTTTTTAACAAATTCACAAATCTCTTGGAACGTTTTTAAATATTCTCTTAAAATTAATTTTTGAAAATAAAAAACTTTTTTAACTTCCCCAGAAATCTAAAGGAGCTTCTAAACTTTTGGTTCGCAATCTTCAACATCTATACAAGTTTTAAATTATTTTCGAATCTTTTCAAAACTTCTTGTAAATTTACAAGATTTTTTTATAAATTTTTGTAATTTTGCAAATTTTCGCCTCAAAATCTTTGACTCTTTTTCGAAATTAATATAATTAATTTTAAATGTTTTCCAATGTTTTGAAAGTTTAAACAAATATATATTTTTCAATTTTCTCTTATAATTTATTATTCAAGATAAAAATCAAGTAAAAATTCTCTCATGAATCTTAATATATGTTAACATTCTTTTATTACTTTGAAACCTTTTAAACTTCTTAAAACTCTTCTAAATTTTGTTTCGAAATCAAAAATCTTCCTGAAATTTACAACAAAATTCACAATTATTAACTAAATTTCCGTAAAATCTTTCGAATAATTTTTAAAATATTTTTAGAAATCTTTTTAAATATTTTCTTGAAATTCATTTTTCAACGAAAAATTAAATAAACAAAAATTTATTTGAAATTTTTCCATGGATCTTTAGAACATTTTTTTTATTCTCGTAAAACCTTTGAAAGTTCTTATGAAGCTTCCAACATTTTTGTTCGAAATTTTTTAAATTCTACACTTGGTTTTAGATTTTTTAAAATCATTTTAAATTTATAATTATTTTTTAATCTTCTAAGCTTACTCTGTTTTTTTTATAAAAGTTTGTGATCTTACAAAATTGAAATTTTTGCCATTCAAAATTTACTTTTAGTGACAACACTTATACGGTATTTTATAAGGGGCCATCCACAAATTACGTCAGTCATAAGTAAAATACATGAATTTTTAAACAATTAGTTGAGTTTTGAATTTAAAAAGATAAATTCTGAAAAAAAATAGTGAAATTAAATTTTCAACAAAGAAAAAAGAAACTTTCAAGAATAAGTGGAAATTTTAACAGAAACTTAAGATTTTTCATTAAATCTCTTAAAACCTTGCAAAATACATAAAAGCTTTTTTTCGAAATTTACAAAAAAAAACTGCATTTTTTTATGTTTAAAATATTCACAAGATTTTAAGTATTTTAGAATTTGATCAAAACTTCTACACCGTCTAAATATCTTTTAAGATTATTTAATTTTCCTACAATTATAGGTATCGGTTTTTGTCCATAATTTGATTTTTCTCGTCTCTTTAAAAGTGTTTAAAAGTTTATAAATTATAGTATAATGGCAAAATGTTAAGAACGGAATAATTTCAAATTATTAAAAAACCATTTACAAGTAAAATGTTTTCTTTTATCAATAATTCAAATTAGGTTAATTCCCGGTTTTATTTTAAATTCCAGGAGTTTTCCGGGTTTCCCTCTCGTCTTTTTTATTTTTATTTTTTAAATCAGAATCAACAAAATTAAATGTTTGTGTAACTCGTTTTTTTATTGTAATTTGAAAAACATAGAAATAAAAAAGACAAAAAACACAGAACAAAAGGAATTTTGAGGTTGCCTCCTTTTTTATTCATATTTTTAACAGAAGTTTCAGAAAAAGCTGAATATTCACCTACATTTTAAACTAAAAAAAAAAAAAACACAACTAAAATTCAAAAAGATAGTTGAATTTTTAACCAAAGAAATTAATTTTTAATCAAAAAGATTAAGGTTCAACTAAAGAGATTACTTTTTTACCAAAAAGAGAAATTTCTAACATTGAGTTGATATTTCACCTAAAATATACGAATCAAGTTAAAATATAAATGGGAATTTTCAGAAAAAAATTAATTTTTAGTCAAATGAAATAATTATGAATCTAAATAGTTACATTTTAAACAAAACAGAGAACTCGTCGACCAAGAAGATGTAATTTCTATCGAAACAAACAATTTTTCAGGGTGTCTAGCGATTCTCAAGAACAAAATTCCAGGTTTTTTCTAGGTTTTCCACGTCAAGAAATCAAAATTTTCCAGGTCTCCTTTTTTACAGCAAATAATGAAATAAACGTTTGGCATACATGTAAAAAATGAGCCATTTCATTCTTTATTGGCCAAACATTTCTGAAGAAAGCCGAATCGTAAATAAACAAATTCTTAATTTTTTGCGAACGTGAGTCGTTTTTGTGAAATCTTTAGGAATATTTTTAAATCTTTGTGATATCTTTGAAATCATTGAAATCTTTTGAAATCTTGGCGAAGTATTACAAAATTTAGTGGAAGCTTGAAATTCCGGTGAAATCTATTGGCATTTTTCAAAGCTTTTGTAAAATCTTAAAAATGCTTGAAATCTTTGTGAACTCTTTCTTTAATCTTTGCTTGCGAAATCTTTTGTGTTTCTTTAAAATCATTGAAGTCTTTTGAAATCTTCTCAAATGTGTTGAAACCTTTTGAAATCGCTTAAAAACTTTGAAATGTTTTGAAATTCTTGAAATCTTTTGAAATGCTTTTGAAATCTTTATGAATTCTTTAAAGAAATTGTGAAATCTTCCCTAAGTTTTTTGTATTCGTTTGAAATCACTGGAATATTTGAGATATTAGTTAAATCTTCATGAAATTTGTTGTAATCATTTAAAATCACTGGAATATTTGAAATCTTTGTTAAATCGTTTGAAATCTCATAAAAAATTTTGATAACGTTTAAAATATTAAAAATGTTTTTAAATTTTTGAAATCTGTTATACTGTGTCCTTGCTGAATTTTTTAAGTCCTTGAAAGCTTTAAAATCAACGAAAATCTTGTGCAATTTTTTAAAATCTTTATGAAATCTTTGAAATATTTTTTTAATGTTTATTTAATCTTTTTTCGCGAAATATTTTCTGTTCGTTTGAAATTATTAAAATCTTTTAAATCTGGTGTACTGTATCCTTGTTGAAATCTTTGAAAATCTCGTATTGTTTTGAAATATTTATGAATATTATATAAAATCTTTGAAACTTTTGTGAACTCTTTTAAAATCTCCTAAACAATTTTAAAGTTATTTAAAATCTTTGAAGTGTTTTTAAATCTTTAAAATCTTTGAAATCTTTAAAATCTTTGAAATTGTTTAAAATCTTTTAAATGTTTTGAAATCTTAGACATGTGGTCTAATATACTCTTTTTAAAATCTTTTTAAAATCTAAAATCTTTTGTAAGTGTTAAAATCTTTGTGAAACGTTTGAAATCTTTGTGAAATGTTAAAAATCTTTATGAAATGTTCGAAGCCTTTGGGAAATTTTTGTGAAAACTTGTTAATCTAGTGTAGACGCCTTTTTTGAATGTTTAAAATCCTTGAAATCTTTATGAAATATTTTGAAATGCTTATCAAATCTTACTTGAATCTTTGTTTGGAAAATGTTGCGTATTCGTTGAAGTCATTAAATTATTTGAAATATTTTTAAATCTTCTAAAATGATTTAAAACCTTTTGGAATCGTTTCAAATGTTGGAAATCTTTGAAATCTGGTGTACTGTACCCTTTTTTAAATCATTGAAATCCTTTCAATCTTTACAGTTTCAAAAAGTTTGTGAAATTGCTGCGAAATCTTTATTGAAATCTGGCGTGCGCGCCTTTTTTAAATCATTCAAATCATTAAAAACACTCAAAAACAGAGTGATCAACCCCTAGAAAAATCCGTTGTATGGCAATGGCTTATTCTAATTATGAAACTGAATTAACATCGAAATTTTAAACTAATCATTTTTATAATTTCTGAGTTGAACACCTCAAATAAAAGTTCCTTGAAATATCTTTATTTATTCTGTGATAAACAAAAGATCAATTATGTCATGACGAATAAACACATTTTCAGCAGCAAGATTTTTTTCTAAACGAGATGTTTCTTTCATAATAGGCTAAAATATTTAAATTACACTTCAAATTTCGATAAAATCACTCTTTTAAATGAAAAAAAAAGAATACTAAAAATTGAAGGTTTTCTTGAAAAAAAAATCAAGGAGATTTCCAGGGTTTTAAGGTTTTCAAGGTCACTAGGCACCCTGTTTTTCGACAATAAATTGAATTGTTAAATTATCAATCTTTTATAATTTTATTTTTAAATCTCAATCAACAAATTTAAGCATTTCTGTCAACGCTTTTTGATTGTGGTTGAAAAAAGGTAGAACAAAATAAACGAGATAAAAAAGAACGAAGGGGAATTTAAAATTGCCTTCTTTTTTATTCATATTTATAAAAGAAGTTTAGGAAAAAGCGAAATATTCACCTGTATTTTGAACTAAAAAAAGGAACATTCAGATAGGTAGTTAAATTTTCAATTTTTAACTAAAATTCTTAACCTTAAACCAAAACAAAACAAAAAAAAGAATTTTCAAGCCAAAGGATGAATTTTTCATTAAGAAGTATAATTTTCAACAAAATACATGAGTTTTCTACAAGAACAAATTAATTTTTAAACAAAAAGATTAAAGTTCATCTAATAAGATGACTTTTCTACCCAAAAGAGAAATTTTTAATACAATAGTTGAATTTTTACCTAAAGTAGACGAAACAACTTAAAATTGAAATTGAGATTTTCAATAAAAAAATTAATTTATCGTGAAATGAAATAAATATTCATCTAAATAGTTATATTTTCAACCAAACAGATGACTCTTCAATCAAGAAGATTAAATTTCTATTAAGAATGATATATTTTCGACAGCAAATGTAATTGTTAAATTATAAATATTTTTATTTTTATTTTTAAATCACAATCAACACATTTAAATGTATGGCTAAATGTTTCGTTGATTGTGATTTCAAAAATAAATAAAAAAGACGAGAGAAAAAAGAACGAAAGGGAATTTGAAATTGCATTATTTTTTTCATATTTATGAAAATTTCAGAAAAAGAGAAATATTCACCTGCAAAGCAGCAACTTGGGTAGGATCGCCAACGAGAAGAATCTGCGTTTCATTGTCAGAGTCATCGGAAAAGTGAAGTCCACCATCTTTACTCAAGAGAAATGTCTGCAAATAAATTGTCACGAGTAAATTTATTTTATTTTTTATT
>NC_046659.1:70517369-70518694 GCF_010883055.1 Belonocnema kinseyi
TCTTTATTTTTTTTATTAAAGACGAGTAAAAAGTCTGCGTAACTCACACTTTGTTTTTTAGAATTCTTTCTATTTTTCTGATTGGAAGCGTTTAATTCTGAGGTAGTATCTAAATAAATATCCATGCCATCTTCGCTTTCTATTAACGAGTGAGCTGTCCTTTTGTGCAAGACTAAAGTGTTGCTCTGACGGTATCTTCTAAAGCAAATTTTGCATTCAAAAGGCCTGTGTTGTGTATGAACCTGAAGTAAAAAATTCAATTGAAAAAATACATAAATCTCAAATCAAGATCAGAATTTCAACCAGACGGATGATTTTAAATTTATGATACTTTTCTTTTTAAAATTTTCATGTTCTAACTCAGAATTTTAATTATTTTGAGAAATTGTCGGCTCCAAATCAGAATTAAAACTCGTTTAAAAAATTGCCAGTTCCAAGTGACAATTATAATTCCATTTTAAAATTCCTTGTTCTAGATTTTAACTATAATTTTTTTTTGAAAATTCTCTGATCCATTTCAGGATTGGATACAATTGCTTTGGAAAAATTCCTGTTCCAACTGAAAATGATCATTTTTTCGAAAATGCATTGTTCCAATTCCAGTGTGACCGTTTTCATCAAATAACAAATTCTCGGTCATTTCCCGGTTGCTTAACACTTTTCAAGGTCAATAAAATTAAAAATTCGAACTTTTTATCTTTTCAGACCTTCTAAATATATCTTCAACTTACTAGAATTTTTCTAGGAAAGTTAACAATTTTACTTCTAAATTAAATTTCTTCACATAGAACAATTAAAATTCTAATTTGCAAAGTTAAGTCACTTGTTTAATTTTAAATATTGGATTTAGAATTACTGATTTCACATGAAAAATCAAATATTTTTTAATATTAAGCAATTCTTACTTTTCTTAATTAAAAAATTTCATATTTGAAATTTTAAAATAAATCAAGCTTTTTAATTAAATAAAAGTCTTTATTATGCACGTTACTTTCAAGATATTTTAAAATTGAAAAGTAGTGGGAATTGTGGATGCTGAATTTTTTCTGATATTGTGGTGAAATTTGAGGTGAGTGGATTGTGGAAGTGTGTGGAAGGGTGTGGAGGTGAGAGATCTAATTGAGGGATTGTGAGATTGCAAAGGGGAGGTAGATATTTTGGAGGATTGAGACAGATTTGTGTGGAAGTTTGTTTGGAGATTTGAGACAGGGTGGGAAGACTGCGTTGACGGATTGGTAGTAGCAGGGTTGGGTAGCGACAAAGAAAGGCGTGACAGGTAACAGACAGCGACGATAGAGGCAGGGAAGATAGAAGGCGGGAAAATT
>NC_046659.1:70518794-70520540 GCF_010883055.1 Belonocnema kinseyi
GGAAGATATCGGGGCGAGTATAAAATACCAGAAAATGTTTAGATCGCCGCCGGAAAAGCAGAGTTTGGTAGGGAAAAGCGATAACAGGGAGGGTGCCGACGGGAGCGGAGATGAAAATGAAATGTCGATGAAAATGAAATGTCGATGAAAGAAGAAAGGCTAAAGGAAATTAGAGAAGTGATGATAGAGGTAATGGGGATTTATGAAGAAAAGCAGGAGAGAAGGGGAGAGGAATTAAAGAAGGAAATTAGGCGGGAAATGGCTGAAGTTAAGAAAGAAATAAAAAAATGGGAAGAAATCAGCGAAAAGTTGGAAAAGAGGATGGAGTCATTGGAGCAAAAACTAGAGAAGCAGGAAGAAATTAATAACACAAAGGTAGAGGATAATGGTACTGGTGAAACTAAAGAAATGGGAACATAAGAGGGAGGTGATGACAAAGAAGAGATGCAGGGAAACTAGAAGAGGAAGGAACGGGAGATAGGAAAATAAGAAATAGTAAGAAGGAAAAAAAGATGAGAAACGAAAGTAGGGAAGAATTGTTACTGGAATATAGCAGGATTAGAGAGAAAGGATAAGGAGTTTATGAGAAATTTGACACAATGGGATGTAGTCATAATGATGGAGACGTGGTTAGATGAAAAGGGTTGGGAAAGAGTAAGGGGAAGGTTACCAAGTGGTTACAAATGGCAAGTGCAAAATGCAAAGAGGAAGAATAAAAAGGGCAGGGTAATGGGAGGAATGGTGATGGGGGTAAGGAATGAATGTATAACAGGGAAAGATAAAAAAGACAGGAATTAACAAAAAGAAGGAGTAATAGTAGAAGAGGCTATGATGGGAGGGGAGAAGTGGAAGGTAGTGGGGATTTATGTGAACGGTGATATGCAGGAAAAAGCAGAGGAGATTAAAGAAATGTTTGAAGAAAATAAAGAAGAGATTAGGATGATAATAGGTGGTGATTTCAATGCGAGAACAGGAGACAGAGGAGAAAAGGAATGGGGAGAAGAGAAAGGAAGAAAATCCAAAGATAAGGTACTAAATGGGGAGGGAAAAAAGTTGTTAAAGAGCTTGGAGGAGTTGGGGTGGTATATCTTAAACGGGAATATAGAAGGGGATGAAAAAGGAGAATATACACGCTCAGGAAGTGAAAGGGGAACGGTAATTGATTATGTGATAGTGTATGATGAGGTAAGAGAGAAGGTTAAGAAACTAGAAGTAGGAGAATATATTGATTCGGATCACTTTCCCTTAAAGTGTAGGAAAAGGGGATTGGTCAAGGGAAGGAAAAGAACAGTTTAGAGAAAAAATAAGAAATATCAAAATGGGAGAGGGAAATGTGGACGAGGAGATTGAAAAATGATAGGAGAAATAAAAATAGGATTAGAGTGCACAAATAATAATGAAGTTACTAAAGGGGGGAATAGAAGTGAGTGGGATGAGGACTGCAAAGAGAAAAAAAGGAGGTCAGAAAGGAATTAAGAAAATGGAGAAAAGAAAAATGTAATGGGGAGGAATATAGGAAAAAAAAAGAAAGAGTATACTGAATTGTGTTATCAAAAGAAAGAGGAAGAGAATAAAAGGTTTGAGGAAGAGGCGGAGAAGGCTAAGACGGAAGAAGAGGTATGGAAGGTAGTAAATAGAGAAATAAAAAGAAGAAAAAGAGTAAACCAAGATATTGAAATGATATAATGGAAGAAATATTTTTTGGATTTGCTAGGAGGAGTAGAGAGAAAAGTTGTAAAGGGAGGA
>NC_046659.1:70520640-70531439 GCF_010883055.1 Belonocnema kinseyi
CAAAGTATTTAGAAAAGGGATGGGGAGAGAGAAGGTGGACCAGAATAGCAAGATTTAGACTGGGAAACGAGGTAAGGGAGGGGATGTACTGGGAGAAAGAAGAGAACAGAATGTGTAGAATATGTGAATGGGAGGAGGAAACATGGGAGCATGTATGGGAAGGATGCAGGAGAGGAATGGAAGATAAAGGAAGCTGGCAAGAAAATGTGGTTAAGATTCTAGGCGAAGATGGATTAGGAGAAGAATGGATGAAGGAGTTAGAGGGTGCTAGAGGAGCGAATGAGGGAGAATGAAAGAATGCACGTGAAAAAGGTAAATGGGGGTATAAAAAAAGTTAAAGAAAAAGGAAACGGAAGTCGCTTAGATTAGAAGCGTGAAAATTGTAAGTAATGGTAAAGTAAAAGATAAATAGACTAAGATGCGTTTGCGTTCTCATGCTCTCTCTCTAGCTTGCACTATCGCTTTCGTTCGCTCGCTCACTCGCTTGCTAACAAGTCCTAAATTGCGCTATCGCAGGAAATAGAAATAAGGAACTAGATATAAGACTTTATGTAAATAGTTGTAAATAATTGTATATATAGAAAGGATAAGATTGTAAAAAATATATAGATTTAAACGGAAACATTGTAAGGAATGGAAGTCATGTAAACCCTTAGGGGACACATTATGAATAAAGAAGAAGAATAAGGCTTTCGTATTAAAAAATTAGAATTTTTAATGTTAAAATCAGAAAATTCTTAAATTTTAAATTGATTTCGAATCTTTCGGTAAACCCATTTATCATTCGCTTGTCAATCCTTCATTTATAGTTAAATTAAAAACATTATAATTTGAATTCACATTTGATCAACTAAAAAAGGTTTTTTTTATAAAAAAATGTAAATTTCAAGCGCTATTAACTGCATTTTAAAATTCTTTAAATGAAAAATGTACGCTTCAAATGACAGATTTTTTTTCCTAAAATGTTATCTACAATAAAGTATTTTTATTATTTCTTTCGAGATTAAACAAACTTAGAATAATAGAATATCATAACACTTTTAATATCCATTTTAGAACAATCAGAAAATCCTGGTCTGTTGATTCTACATTTATTTTAATCACTTTTAATGAAAATAGTCATTAAAATTAAAAAGAAAATAGTAATTTTCATCTCAACAGTTAAATTTGTAACAAATAAAAAAAGAATTTTCAGCTAACATGATGAATAATGAACAACAAAAAATGCTTTTTTAACAAAGTAGTTCCATTTTCAACGAAGTTAGTTAAATTTTCAACCAACAAAGACAAAATTCCAACATAATAATAGTTGATTCCTGAAGCAAAATATAATCATTTCGCACCAAACGCTTGTGATTTTTACCAAAAAAAAATTATCGAACATGATAAACCCTTAACAAAAAAATTGAACTCAAGCAAAAAGACAAATTTTTTTGTGCAACAAAATCGTAGAATCCTCAACCATAACAAATTAATTTTCAACCAAACAGTTATGGATTTTAACTAAAAAATATGCCATTTCTATTATAATAGATCAGTTTTCAACTCAAAAATCAAAGATCAACTTTCGGGAAAAATGGAAGTTAAATCTTCAGTTAAAAAAATTACAACATTTAAAAAAATTCATTTTCAACCAAAGAAGTCAATTTTCAATCTAAAAGGTTAATAAGTCAGCAAAAAGACTAAGATTCTACCACAAAAGATGAATTCTCAAGTGTATTTTTTTAAAAAACAAAATGGTTAAATTTTTACCAAAAAAAAAGAATAATTTTTAACTAACATGATGAATTATATAAAAAAATTAATTTTTAACAAAGTAGTTCCACTTTCAACGAAGCTGCTTTTTAAAACCAAAAAAATACGAATTTTAAATATAGTAATAGCTGAATCCCCAACCAAAATATATTAATTTTTAACAAACCAGTTGTAATTTTTAACAGAAAAAATATTTCAACTACCATGATCAATCATTAATAAAAAAAATGCATTTTTAACAACGCAGTTCAACTTTCAGCGAAGTTAGCTGAATTGTCAACCAAAAAAAAAGGAATTTAGAAATAAAAATGTAATACTTGATATTTTTAAACCAAAAATATTTTTATTTGAAATCAGCAGCAGTTGAATATGCAAGCAAAACAACGAATTTTGTACACAATAATGGAGTCCCCAACCAAAAAAAAAAATTTCAACAAAACAGCTGTGACTTTCAAGTTAAAAAGATGCAATTTCTACCAAAATATATAAATTTTCAAACCAAAAAAGAATTTTCGCTTAAGAAAATGAAAAAACTTGAAATGGAATAGTTAAATTTCAGCGAAAAAAAAATTAATTTTGCAGCAACTAAAATCAATTTTCATCGTAATAGTTAAATTTTCAACCAAACGGATAAATTTTCAACCAAAACGATTAAATTTTTATCAAAGAAGAACTTTCTACAAAAAATGAAAGTTAAATTTTGGGTTCAAAAATTAATTGTTATCAAAAATTAACCAAAAAAAGGTTTTTTAACTAAAATGATAAAAAATTTAATTTTAACAAAGTAGTTCCACTTTCAGTAAAGTTAGTTAAATGTTTATCCAAAAAGACGAATTTCAAACATAATTAAAGCTGACTCCTCAAACAAAATATATAAATTTTCGACAAAGCACTTGTGATTTTTTAGAAAATTTTTTTTTTAACAAAGTAGTTGTACTATAAACGAGGTTGGCTGAATTTTCTACAACAAAAATTTTGAAAGAAAAATGTAATAGTTGCAACTATTACTTATATATTTATCCATATAAATATTTGAATCAAAAAATATTTTTATTTGATATAAAAACCTGGTGAATTGAAGCAAAGATGAATTTTCAGTAAAAAAATAAATTTTGATCAAATCAAATCAATTTTTATCGAATCATTATATTTTCAAGCAAATAGATAAATTTTGAACCAAGATGATTAAATTTCTATCAAAAATCAATTGTTGGCAAAAACTGGAACAGTGAAATTATCAGTTAAAAAACTTAATTTTCAAACAATGAAATAAGTTTTTGACCTAAAAGATAAATTATTCACCTAAAAGATTAATATTCTACCACGAAAGATAAATTTTGAAATGAAAAATAAAATAATTTTCAATAAAATAGTAAAATTTTTACCCAGAGAAGACGAATTTAAAACATGATAATAGTTGAATCCTAAATCAAAATATGTATTTTACTTTTAACGAAGTTAGTTGAATATTTAATCAAGAAAAGAAGAATTTTAAACATAATAATAGCTGAATCCTCAAATAAAATATACTAATTTTTAACAAAAAATTTGCGATTTAAAAAAAATATCCAACATAAGGAATCATAAACAAAAAAATGAATTTTTAACAAAGCAGTTCTACTCTAAACGAAGTTAGTTGAATTTTCAACACAAAACTACAAATTTTTAACGAAAAATACATACTTTTTCATAAATAAATTGAATTTTCAACAAAACACTAAAATTAATTTCAACATGAGTTTACAGAAAATTCCGATTTTCCATAACTTTCCCTGCCCAGTTTTTAAATTTTCTTCACTTTCTGGAATTCCTTGACTTCTAGCAATCCTGTTTTCAAGGTGGCTACTTAAATCTTAAAAATGATTATTATTTTTTTTTACTTACTAGATGATGTTTGTAAAGACTAGAATACTCCGTGAAGCGTCTTCCACAATTTTCCATCGAACAAACGTAAGGTTTCTCGCCGGAATGAATCCGCAAGTGGTTTTTATAATTTGTTGCACTAGCAAAAGCTTTGTCGCATTCTGGTTCCGTGCATTTGTAAGGCCGTTCACCAGTATGCGTTCTTAAGTGAACCTGTAAAAAAAATCAAACTTATATTTAATAAAAAATAAATTAAATTGTAAATATATTTTCTAATATTGGTTGAAATGTATGTCCAGGGCGTCTACTCAAAATCCTAGAAGAAAATCCCTGACAATTCCAGGTTTTTTTTGTAGGTATAATTTTTCATATACAGTTTCACTAGTTTATTAGAAATATTTTTTTTTCAGTTTCTATAAATTCAATTAATATTATAAGATATTCTTAAATATTTTAGCACAATCGATTAATTAACTAATTAAGTAACACTAAAAACATAATATGTCTTGAATTTGTTTCTAAAGTCAATGACTGAATAATAATTTAAACAAAATTTTATTTTATCTAATAATACCGATTTACTTTTCAAGTAAAAAATGGAATTTTCAAAAAGATAGATGAATTTTTAACCGAATAGATGAATTTTAAACCAAAAGATTACACTAAAAAAAAACATCTATTCTCAATAAAACAGTTGAATTTTCAACTAGACAAGATCGATCTTCAAATAATTAACGGAGTTTCGAACTAAAAAAGATCAGTCTTTAATCAAAAATGGAATAGTTAAAATTTTGTTTAAAAAATTAATTTTCCAAAAAAAGCAGATTTATTTTAAAAACAAATTTGATTTTACTTTCGCCCAAGTGGTTTTATTTTTAAACAAAACGATGAATTTTTAACTAAAAATTATGAATATTTAAATGAAACACTTGAAATTTCAACTAAAAAGATGAATTTTCAACCACAAAGACGATTTTTCAAACAAATATGTACATGAATTTTTAACGAAATATTTGAATTATCAACTAGAAAAATGCCAATTATAAACCAAACAGTTAAACTTTAAACTAAAAATGATCAAGTTTCAACAAAAAATGAAATAGTTAAATTTTAAATAAAAAATATGAATTTCTAACTGAAATGATCCATCTTTAACTCGAATAGTTGATTTTTTAAGCAAAAAGATGAAATTTCAAACAAGAAGATTAATTTTTACCAAAAAATTCAAGAATATACATGAATTTTCAATTAAAAAAATAAATTGTCAACCAACAATTGAAGGGTTGAATTTTCAGTTAAAAATTTATGTTAAACCAAACAGATAGATTTTCAACTAAAATCTAATTTTCAATTGGAATAGTAGCATTTTGAAACCAAAAACATGGATTTTCAACTAAAATAAATGAGTCTTTAACTAGAATAATTAAATTTCCAACAAAAAGATTAATTTTTAACCCAGTAGATTAATTTCTACTTAAAAAGTGAAAATATTCAATTAAAAAAAATAATTTTTCAACCAAATACTGAATAGTTCCATTTTCAATAAAAAAACTTAATTTTTAACAAAAAAAAAAACAATTTTAAACAAAATAGTAAAATTTGCAACTGGAATGCAAAATGTAGTAATTGATATTTCAATCAAACAAAATTTTAATTTTCAATCAAAAACAGTTAAATTCATCCAAAAAGGACAAATTTTTAACAAAAGACATACATTTTCAACCAGGTAATTGAATTTTCAAATGAAACCAATCAATTTTAAACCAAAAACAGAACAGTTGAATTTTCAGCCAAAAAAATTTGTTTGAGAGATTTTGTGATAATTGTTGTAAATTCGTAAATGAAACAATAATTTACACTAATTGTACCGAAATTTATTATGAATTTAATTTTACGCGCCGAAAAAAGCTGTTGAGTTTGACAAGTGAACTAAAATCTTTTTTAGATGAGAATTCAACTCTTTTTTTCGAAAATTTGTCTTTTTAATTTAAAACGTCACTATTTTAGTAGAAACTGCATCCTTTTTATATAAAAATGCAACTTTTTAGTTGGAATTTCACCACTTTTGTTGAAAAGTAATACTTTTTGATCGAGTCATAAACTTAAATGTTTTTCTTTTTAAATTCAACTATTCAATAGAAAATTTACTTGTTTAAAATTCATCTTTATTGTTGGAAATTCATCCTTTCAATTTAAAAATTCAACAGTTTTAGTATAAAATTCACCGTTCTTGGATAAAAAAAACAACTATTTGGTTGGAAATTCCACAATTTTGTTAAAAAGTAACCCTTTTTACTCAAAAACTTAAATGTTTTGTTCAAAATTCAACTATTTCATGGAAAATTTACATGTTTAAAATTCATACTTTGGTGTTGAAAAGTCAACTGAAATGTTTTTTAGGAAAAAATTCAACTTTTTTTTAGTAGAAACTTCATTTCACTTGTATAAAAGTGCAACTGTTTGTTTGGAAATTCTTCTCTTTGAGGATTCAACTATTTTGTTTGAATCACCCTGAAAAAAAATAATTTTTTGTCGAAAATTTATGTTTTCAGTAGAAAATTCATCTCTTTGTTGTAAAATTTAGCTTTTTTAATTCAACATTTAAGTTCGTGGGTAAAAAATAAACTATTTTGTTGACATTTTTTTAAAATATAGGTTTATCTGTTTGGTGAAAATTTATATATTAAAACGAACTTTTTTATAGCTGATAATTCATTTTTTCTTGTTGAAAATTCAATTTTTGTACAAAAAATTCGCCTTAGCTTTAAAATTAAACACTTTAGGTCAACTTTTTTTTCTGTCACGACTGAAAAATCTTTATTTGTTGAAAATTCGTCTTTTGGTCAAATATTTTGTATAAAATCTACCTTAAAAGTAATTTTTTTCAAATAAATAAGTAAATTAAAAAAATTTTATTTTGCATCTGAAATATTATTTGATACAGTTTATAAACGATCCGATCTTAGAAATATTAATAGATTAAAATGCTGTTATTTGAATGTTGATGCTCAGAAAAAAAAAATTATAAAAAAAATCTGACAATTTTGAAAATGATGTTTTCACCCCGCAAAGTTTATTATAAATACAAAACATTGCCATTAGTCTCAAGTCCCATATCTTATTATTTCTAGAAACTATAGATTAAGTACATTCTATAAATATTGAAATTATTTTAAATGTTTAAAATATTTTAAAATCTATGAAATCTGAAAACCCTTTTTAAAATCTTCGAAATTCTTGCATTCTTTTGAAATCTTCAAAATCTCTGCAAAATCTTTTGTATTCATTTGAAGTCATTGAAATCTCTGTGGAACCTTTTGAAATATTTTTAATTTTTGTTAAAATCTTTGAAATCTTTGTGAAATGTTTCGAAATATTTTGTAAACTTCCTGAAATATTTCAAATATTTGTAAAATATTTCTTGAATCTTTGTTTGTGAAATCTTTTGTGTTCATTTGAAATAATTTGAAATCTTTTCAAATTTATCGAAAACTTTTTTAAATGTTTAAAACCTTTGAAATCTGGTGTAAAATACCCTTTTTAAAATCTTAAATTCTCGAAATATTTTTAAATCTTTACGGATTTTTTGCAATATTTGTTTAAAAAGTCATCTTTTATGGCAAAAAAGTATTTTTTTGTTGGTTTCAAATAAATAAGTAAATTAAAATTTTTTTATTTTGCATCTGAAAATTTGCTTGATACTGTTTATGAAAAATCTAATCTTAAAAATATTATAAGATTAAAATGCGGTCATTTAAATGCTAATGGTCAGGAAAAAAAATTATTCAACCAAAAATCTGACAATTTTCAAATCATATTTTCACCCTGCAAAGCTTATTATAAATACAAAAAATATCCATCTTATCATTTCTGGAAACTACGATTACGTAAATTCCATAAATTTTGAAATGATTTCAAATGTTTGAAATATTTTGAATTCTTTGAAATCTGGAAAACCTTTTGGAAATTTTTGAAATTCTTGTATTCTTTTGATATCTCTTATGAAATTTTAATGAAATCGGTGAAATATGTATGATGTATTTTGAAATTTTCTAAACAAATTTAAAATGGTTTAAAAACTTTCAAATGTTTTTAAACACTTTGACATCTGATGTACTGCACGCCTTTTGAAACCATTGAAATTCCTGTATTCTTTTTAGATCTATTTGAAATTTTTAGTCATTGGTAATTAAATTAAGTTATTTAAGTCACTAAAATATTTAAAACCTTTGTGAAACCTTCCAAAATATTTTTAAATTTTGGTAGAAGTTTTGTGAAATGTTGTTTCGAAATAGTTTACAATCTTCATGAAATATTTGTGAAATATTTCTTTAATCTTTGTGAAATCTTTTCTGTTCGTTTGCAACTATTAAAATCCTTTGCAATCTTTCAAATTTATTGAAAACTTTTTAAACTGTTTCAAGACTTTGAAATCTGGTGTAAAATACCCTTTTTGAAATCTTTTAAATCTTTACGGATTCTTTACAGTATTTTTGAAATATTTGGTTAAAAGGTTTGGTTCTATGATAGAAAAGTGAGTTTTTTTGTTTAAAAAAAAAGTCAATTTAAAATGTTTGATTTTGCATCTGAAACATTTTTTGACACCATTTATAAAAAATCTAATCTTGAAAATATTATAAGATTAAAATGCTGGCATTTGAATGTTAATGGTCAGGAAAAAAAATTATTCAACCAAAAATCAGACAATTTTGAAAATCATGTTTTCACTCTGCAAAGCTTATTACAAAACCAAACAATTAAAGGGAGTCTCTTGGAGAGGGCCTGTAATCCATTACATAATTTAAGTACGGCCCCTGATATAAAGTTAATTTTAAAAATGAAGAATCATTCTTATTCAATTTAATATTGCAATTTAAACAAATTAGGCACGCTTTTGAACAAATTCCCTGACGTTTCCAAGGTTTTCCAGGTATTTAAAAATGCCCTGACAATTCCAGGGTTTTCCAGATTTTCCAGGTAGGGTAAGAAACTTGATATCTTACCTTCCGAATATTGCTGGTAGTGAAAGATCGTCCGCAACCGTCCACTGGACAAATAAAAGGACGCTCGCCCGTGTGAGTTCTTCCATGCTTGAGTAAATCCCCAGAAGTTTTGAACTTTTTATTACAAGATGCGAATGTACAGACGTAAGGTTTTTCGCCGGTGTGTGTTCTTAAATGTGCCTTTAAACTGTAACCGGTCGAAAAATTTTTCAAACATTGCGGATAAGAACACAAGTAAGGCTTTTGTCCTGTGTGCGAACGTTCGTGAACCTAGAAAAAATATTTTTCACCTGAAAGTTGCACTTTGAAAGAATACAAAAGTGAAAATTAAAAATAAAGAAAGGAAAATTAGGGACCATTCATAAATTATTTAACCAGGTCAAGAAATAAAGTTTTTCCAGGTCACTTTTTTTACATCAAATAAGAAAATGACCGTTTTTTACACATGTAAAAGATGAAAGATTTTATATTTTTTAATTGGCCAATAATTTCTAAAGAAAGCAGAATCATACCTTTCAGAATCAGACCTTTGGAAATCTTTAAAAATTTTCGTAAAACCGTTGAATTCCTGAAATTTCTTGAAATCTGCGTGGAATTTTTTTAAATCTTTGAAATATTTGCGAAATCTTTTTATATTTTTTGAAACCTTTTTAACTTGTTTAAAACCTTTAAAATACTTTCGAAATCTTTCCTACATCTTTTATATTTATTTCAAATCTTGGTGAAATATTTTGAAATTTTCTAAAAAAAAAAAAAGAATCTTTTGTACTTGTTTAAAATCATTAAAATATTATTCTTTTGATATTGCTATGCAGTTTGGATGAAATCGTTGAAATATTTGAGAATTTTTCTAAACATTTTCCCATTTAAAGGGATAAACAATAAACAACAAATTAAATGTACACGTATGAAATCGAAGGTACTAACACTTTTCAATTGAAACATTTTAAATGAAATGCAGATAAACTGCAAAATTTAGAACTTTTATAAATTATAGAGTACAAAGATTCAGATTAAATTCCAAAAATATAAATCCACGTTAACATTTTCAATACATCAAATTAAAGATTCAAACAATTAACTTTAAAAAGGTTCAAACTGATATTTTTAAAGTAATTTTAAGCTAGACAAATTTAAAAAAATTTTACCTTAACAATTGTTTAAATTATAAGTTAAATTATTTTCATTTAATATAGTTTTAGCAACCTTCAAAAACTTACAAATTTTGTTTCAAAATATAGAGAAATCTAGAAGTCGTTTTATATTTTTCCAAATTTAAAATTATTTTTGAAATTTTGCGAATCGTTTAAATATATTTTTACATGAATTGAATTTTTCCCACAACTTTTAGAAAATCCTGCAAATTAAAAAAAATCTTTTAATTTGAATTTATAAATAACAATAGGAACACTTATTATTTATAGAAAAAATTAGAGTAATTTTAAGAGAAACTTAGAAGTTTTTAAAATATCTAAATTAAATTTAGCCCCACAGCCGAATTTAAAACAAAATACAGATTTTTTCAAATTTCAACCAAAACGTTTTGAAACTTTTTAAAAATGATGAATGGATCAGAACGGAACCTCGACGATTTGAAGAATTTTTTTTCAATTTGCAGGATTTTCCAAAAGTTTTAGGAAAAATTCGGTCAATTTTAAACTGTATTTAGAAGTTCTCAACAAAAATGTTCACACGCTTCTTTTCAATTACTTAAAGACATTTCACATTTCTAACTAATTTTCAATCTTTTTAAATCTACGAAATATATCTTGAAATTACTTAAATGTTCTCTACAAATAATAAGTGTTCAATTCTTATTTATGCGTCAAAATTTATCAATTTCACTCACAAATTAAAGATTTTTTAAACAGAACAATTCGAATTGTATTGAACTGTATTCAATTTACTCGTCTCAAATTAACAGTGAAATTTTTAATAACTAATAAAAATAATAAAAATAATATATTAATTTATTTATTTAGTCAATTTAATATAAAAAATAATATAAAGGAAGACCTAAAACATTGAATTAAAAATATTTTATCGATGAATCAATCAAATTGATATTTAAAAATAAAATTGTGGGTCCGGATGCAATAAGGGCACATAAAATTTTTTCGTGCGAAAACGAAGTCCTCTGGAGGCTTTAGAAAAAATTTTCGAATTTTAATTTTCAAA
>NC_046659.1:70531539-70561422 GCF_010883055.1 Belonocnema kinseyi
TTGAAAATTAAAATTCGAAAATTTTTTCTAAAGCCTCCAGGGGACTTCGTTTTCGCACGAAAAAACTTTATGTGCCCTTATTGCATCCGGACCCACAATTATCGGAATAAATGATATTATATTAATCTCAATTCGTATTAAGACTTTCGAATTCAAACAGTTACAATATGAAAATTCTCAAATTTTGAACGGATTTAGAATCGTGTTGTCAAATCGATTATTGTTCAGTTTTTTATACTTTAATTATTTACAAAACTGTTGAAATCAAAATTGGGCAAATTTTTCTTCTTAAGATTCGTAAAATTCACGGTCAAGACATAAATTCACTGTCATTTCCCGGTTTTAGAAAATTCCCGGGTTCCCGGTCCAGCGGACACCCTGTTCTTTAATCTTTGCTGGTCTTGAAACTTTGTATTCGTTCCAAATCATTGACATCTTTTGAAATCTCAAATTTATCAAAACCTTTTAAAGATATTTAAAATCTTTGAAATCTGGTGTAATGTACCCTTCTTGAAAGCTTTTTAAATCTTCATGGATTCTTTGCAATTTTTTGTTAATCTGTCTCAAGTCCTTTCTATTCATTTAGAATCATTAAAATATTTGAAATCCTTGTGAAATATTTTTAAAATCTTCTAAAACATGTTAAAATCATTTAAAAACTTTGAAATGTTTTACATATGGAGTTCTCTACCCTTTTTAAAATATTTAAAATCCTTGAAATATTTTAAAGTACAAAAATGTTTCTAAAATTTTTTGAATTCATTTTAAGTCATTAAAATATTTAAAATCTTTGAACATTTAAAAAAAATTTTTTTTAAATGTTTAAAATCTTTGTTAAACATTTTGCAATATTTTGAAATTTTCATGAAATCTTTGAAAAATTTTTCATTAATCTTTTTTCGTAAAATATTTTGTGTTCGTTCGAAATCATTGCAATCTTTTGAAATCCTTTCAATTTTTTAAAAACCTTTTGAAATTGTTTAAAATCTTTGAAATCTGGTTTAATAAAACCTTTTAAAATCCTAATGGATTCTTGGCAGTATTTTAAAAATTTGTCGGGAATCTTTTGTTTTCACTGAAAACCATTCAAATATTTGAAATCTTTGAAATCTTGTCTACGCCTCTTTCACAAATCTTCGAAATTCTTCTCAGACTTTGAAATCTGTGAACTCTGTTTTAAATGTTCAAAATGCTTTAAATATTATAAAAGATTTTAAATATATAAAATATATTATAAATATATTATATCTTGAGAAACATATTATAAATATATTATATCTTGATAAGTAAAAAACTTCTTCGTAGAAAGATTTCTTCTAAATGAGATGTTTCTTTTATAACCGACTAAAACATTTAAATTATTTTTTACATTTCAATAAAAAACTGTTTTAAAAGCAAAATAAAAACTCAAATTCACGGTTGCGTGAAGAATTCAAGGAGATTTCCAGGTTTTGAAGATTGAAAAATATGATTTTAAAGAAACAGTTTCTTTAATTTGAAACATTTTTTGAAGTGATTCTGTAATTCAGAGTCTTTTTTTTATGTTTTTGATTTTTGATATTAATCCAATTTTGAGGACATTTAAACTTAAAAAATTAGCCACTTGTTCAATTTTGAATGTTCATAATTTTATATCATGAAACTTTGAACATATTTTTGAAATGGATATTGAAGATTTGTAATGGAAAATTTTCCAATGAATAATTGCATATAATTTAGAAAGATGTCATTTTTAATGTTTTTTTAAATCAATTTTGAAGATTTATAATTGAAAACTCTTGAATTGTCAAAATATGTTTAAATAAAAATTCGTAAATTAGGAACATTTCAAAGATCAAAAGTGAAGAGTTTTCAATTTTAAATCTTATAATTATTAAGGAAATTTTTAATGTAAATTGTCCAAAGTAATAATTTTTCTACTTTAAAGATTTATAATGCACAGATCTAGAATTTCGAAGAGTTACAATTAAACATTTTCATGATTGAAAAAAACATCATTCAAAACTATTCAATTTTCAAGATTGGTAGATTTTTAAGGTATGTATTTTCTAACGCCTCTTATCAAATACTTCAATTTAATTCAATATTTAATTCAGTTTCAAAAATTACAATAAAAAATGTTCAATTATTAAGATTTGAAATTGTAGACTTTTCAAAATTTAATATGTATGATAGAAAATGATGCGATTTTTAAGGGTTTTTTTTTTGTAATAGTTTAAGTCTGGATAAATAAATTTGAAAATGATTCAATTTAAATGATTGAAAATTAAATTTATTTAATTCTAATGGTATACAATTGAAATTTAATCTCTTATATAGAATTGCGATAAAAAGTCAAGATTTCAACTCTAAATCTTTGAAATTGAACATATTTGAAAACATTTCAAAATTACAACATTTCAACTCAAAATTATTAATAAAAGTTAAATTGAAAATTTAAGAAATGAAGAATTTTAAATTGAAAATCTGTAAAATTGAACAATTTTCAATTGTCAAAATTGAACTATTAAAAAAACTTAAAAATGTCATATGTACAATTATAAATCTTGAACATTTTATCATTTTCAATTCTATAGATTTAAAAATTATGAATTTTTAATGTTAAACCTCTCAAATCTTCAAATTTAAATAAACATTCAACAAAAAAAAAACCTTCAGAATACTTTAAACTATGAACATACCAAGTTAATGAATTTTTCATTGAAAATATTCAAAACTAATTTATTTAACTTCTTTCGATGTATATTCCAAATTCATCAAATCCAATTGTAAATCCTAAAAATTAAAGAATTAAAATTGAAAATGGTTAAAATTGAAGAATTTTCGGTTTTAAAAATGTAACTATTGGAACAAAAATGTTACAGTTACATATGTTTAAAATACAAATCTTGAAAATTCTATAATTTTCAATTCTATGCTTTCAAAATTTAGGAATTCACAAGCATAAACAAACACTTGATTTACAGAAGGCCTCAAATTGTAGAACTTTAAAATTGGGAATATTTCAAAATTAAGACTTTTTAAATTGTCGATTTAACATTGTACAAGTTTTAAGATTTTGCAATTAAAAATTCTGTGATTTTGATGATTTAAGTTTGGAATATTTAGAATTCAAAGCTTTCGAGTTTTGATCTTCCTCACCATCGAAATTGAAAATTTTTTACTTATAAATCTGTAAACTTGAAGAGATTTCAATTGCAAATCTAGATATTTGAATAAATATAAATTTCAAATAATTTAAATTGAATAAATTTAAATTTGAAATCCAATTGAATAGTTTCTAATTTTTAATCTTAAAACTGGAACTTAAAAAACAATCATTTATAATCCAATCATTTTCTAATTTAAATCTTCGAAATTGAAAAAATAATATTATAAAAAAACCTTAAAAGTATTTGTTACTAGAAGCATTCAAAATTAATTAAGGACATTTAGAAAATTCATGTGTTTAGAATATAAATTTGAAAAATTGAATAATTTTGAATTCTATATATTAAAAATTAGAGATTTTTTTTTGTATCTCTTAAAAATTGTAGAACTTTGAATTATGAGTCTCTGAAATGTGAATGATCAAAATTACAAAATTTGTAATTGTAAAACTTAAAACTTGCATAATATTTATAGTAAATTTTCAAAATTAATATTTTTTCGATTTTAAAGATTTATAATTCAAAGTTCTACCATTTTTAAGAGACAACAAAGAAAAATCTCTAATTTTTAGAATAAACAATTCAAAATTATTCAATTTTTAAAATTTATACGATAAAGATATGAATTTTCTAATTTCAATAATTAATTTTTAATGCTTCTAGTAACAAATATTTTTAAGGTTTTTCTTTGTAAAATTATTTTCAATTTCGGAGATTTAAATTACAAAATGATTCGATTAAAAATGATTTTTTTAAAGTTCAAGTTTTGAGATTAAATAATAGAAACTATTCAATTGTATTGATTTGAAATTGATACAATTTTAATAATTTGAAATTGAAATTTATTCAATTATCCAGATTTAAGTATACAGATTTAAAAAATAAAAAATTTCAAATTCTATAATTAGGAAGATAAAAACATGAAAGATTCAAATTTTAAATCTTCCAAATTTAAATCATCAAAATTAAAGAATTTTTAATTGCAAAATCTTAAAACTCGTAAAATGTTAAATTGCCAATTTAAAAAATATTAATTTTTAAAGATTCAAAATTCAAAGTTCCACAATTTAAGGCCTTCTATAAATCAAGTGGTTTATTTATCATGCTTGAGAATTCCTAGATTTTGAAAGCATAGAATTTTCAAGATTTTTATTTTGAACATATGTAACTTTGAAATTTTTCTTATAGCAGTTAAATTTTTAAAATCGAAAATTCTTCAATTTTAAACATTTCAAATTTTAATTTTTTAATTACAATTGGATTTTATGAATTCGGAATATTTATCGTTTGAAGTTAAATAAATTCAAACATAATAATAGTTCAGTTTTGAAGATTTAAAATGGAAAATTCATTAACTTGGAATGTTCTTAGTTTAAAATATTTTGAAGATTTTTGTTGTTGAATGTTTTGTCAAATGGAAGATTCGAGGGTTAAAATTGAAAATTCATGATTTAAAAAAAATATAGAATTGTAAATTATTAAATATTCAAGATTTATAATTGAAAATATGAAATTTAGAAGTTTTTTTTAATAGTTCAATTTTGACAATTGAAAATACAAAATTCTTCAATTCCTAAGATTTTTAATGTAACTTATATTAATTTTGAATGTTTATACAGTTGAAATGATGTAATTTTGAATTTTTTTCTGAAATATTTTATTAATATTTATTTTATTATTTTAATATTTAATATTACATAAAATAGTAAAATAGTACAATAAATAAAAATAAACGAAATTATATTTTAATATATACTTTTGAACTAGTTTAATTTTGAAGATTTAAAATTGAAATATAGTCATTTTCATAGATTTTCAATTGAAAATTCTTGAATTGCAAAGAAAAAAAGTGACCTGTTACGTAGTTTATTGATAGTTTCTTTAAAAAAAGAACAAAATATACAAACCTTTAAGTGGTGAGGCGTACTATAAACCTTCGCGCATCCTTCTCTGGGACAAGGATGCTGACTTTTGATTTTAGGCTCTATGAGTTTATTATTTATCACAAAATTCTCCTTCTTTATCATCTTTCCGTCTTCTAGTTGCCAAACGCATTCTTCCTGATCTAACTGATTAGTCAGCACGTATGCTGTGCCATTGACAACTTGAACCTGAGGATAAGTGTTTTCCGCATTATCTGCTTCCTGCGTTTGAAGAAAGCTCATGGGATCCAATTGCAATTCTATCAGTTCGCCTTCCTTTAAAATTAATGCTTCCCTCGGTTCATCGTCCACTGGATTCTTCATTTCATGTCCTGAAAATATTTGAGAGCAAGATTTCTTTTTAATCTTCACAGATAATTTTAAAAATAAGGACTTAGTTTCAAATAAGCACTGGTCGAAGACCAACCATTTCCTTGGATATTTCCTGCGACAAATGCCTGGGTTCCATCAGGTAATGTGACTGCCGTCAATGACGTTCCCAACATTTGATCATCAAGTACAAGTTGTTGAACCTCCGCATTGCTAGAGCTGTCTTCGCTCACAAAAACTGAAAAACATTCGAGCGTGTCGCCAGGATATTCCTGGAACGAGAGAGAGAGAGAGAGAGGGTGTCAGAGTTTCAGGCCTCTTCGGACTCATTTGAGAAATTAATAAGTGGATTTGGTAAGATTAAAATCAATCCTTTCTTCGGCCGTCAATGTAAATATGAAAGGCCTCAGTCTGGAAGCCCTTAAACTCAAGACCCTTATTGCTATTCGAAACTTCACGCTAAAATTGAGAATTGTGAAATAAAATAATGAATGTTTAGTTTTTGTTACTTTAATATTTTTAAATAAAATATTCAATGCAATTGAAATTTGTTACACTCACAATTTAAATTCTATAGAAAAATTTTTTTTTATAAATAATTCAAAATTTAATTTTCAAATTAAATTAAAAATTAGTAAGAAAGTCACGCGTCCTTGAGTTTCTATTACCTAATATTGAAAACTTAATCAGTTTTAAAATCCATAATAACAAATTTTTCAATATTAAAATTTAAAGAAATTGTTAAATAGACTTAAATAATTGATTATATTATTATATCTAACAGATACAAAAAATAAGGCATTTGCAATTTTTACGATCTGTTAATACCAATGCAAAGAGTTTTTCCCCTTCAGTTGCGATAGCGTTTTTGAAAACTTTTCTACTAAAAATAAAAAATTACTATTTTTTTTTAAAGTGTTTGTGAATGAAAAAGTGTTTTCGAAAATTTAAAATTCTACAATTTAAGCAGCTTTGACTTTGAAACATTCATTATACCTTAAAGTAGTATCAAATAAAAAATTATTTGTATTTAAAAGCGCTATTGCAATTTCAATTTCTTTGAATTTTATGACATCAATTTTGAAAGTTTTTAGTTTTTTAAAGTTTCTATTTGAAAAAAAATCTTTAATTTGAAAGCTTTGAATTTATTTTTGACCACTTGTTCTTATTATTAGAATGTTTTTAAAATTATTTAGTATTATTATGTCGAAAACATGTATTGGCAATTGTGTAGTTCAAGTACTTAAAATAAAATAATTTGCATTTCAAGCTCTGTTAAGTTATACCAGAAAAAAGGGTTCTCCAAGCCATTCCAACTGGGATTTTTTTCAAAGGGGTCGTAATTTCCTTTCAGTTTCCCGTAAAAAAAATGGTGGATCTTGAAAAAGGCCGAGCGATTCTGGGTCACGCTGCACCTGTGGATTGTGGATACCCCTGCCTTATGGGATAAAATATTGGGACCAAAGGGTACTTTTTGTCACGTTCCCATGGTACTTTTTTAGCACTCAAAGGGTGCAAAATTTAGGATAAATTCAAAAGATTTCAAAGCAATTCAAGTAACATTAAAAATAATTCAAATGAATTGGAAACATGTTAAAAAATCCAAAGATTTCCGTAAAACTGGAAAAAAACAAAAAATAAAATAAATTTAAAACAATTTGAAGAGTTGAAAAAACTTAATTGAATTCAATAACTTTTAAAATAAGCTTGCAAAAATGTAAGGGACTACAAATAATTCGATGAAATGCCTAAGAATTCAGGATGAGTTTAATAAACTTCAGGATCAATTAAATAAAAACTTTAAAAATTATTTAAAAATTCACTGAATTAAGAAGAATTGAGTCAATTTATAAGGATTTAAGTAAATTTAAAAATTGAAGATAATTCCAAAGAATTTACACGAATTCAGGGTAAGTTAAAACAAAAATTTAAATATCTTAAAATCTTTGAAACCCAACTAAATCCAAATGATTTCAATTTTTTTTTTAATCTCTTCAAATATTCGAAACCCTACGAAATCCAGAGTCTTATGAAACATTCTATGAAATCCATTAAAATATTAAAGTCCATTAAAATGATTAAAACACTTAGAAATCTCTTGAAATTGTTTTAATAAATGTTCTTCCCTAAAATATATCGATTCCTTTAATATCTTTGGAAATCTCTTCAGACTTTTTAGAGCCCCTGAAAATACCTGAGAATCTTTTAATATAAACTCAAATATTTAAAATCATTTTGAATTAGACTATATTACTGATATCAATAAAAAATGTCTTTGTAATGATTTGAAATAAAATAAATTATTTAAAATCCTCCAAATTTCTTTGAATTTTTTAAAAAACAAATTGAAAATGCCAAGAAGTTAAACAAAATACGTTAAAATATTTCAAATCCTTTCATCATTTTATCAATTGATCCTCAGGATCAATACAGGGTGAATTCCAAATATTTTTAAATCTTTAAGACTCGACAAAACACCTCACTTTGTATAAATAAATTCTTTATAATCTATTCTAAAATATTATTAAATATATGCATGAAGTATATTATGAAATATAAATATATGAAATTCCATGTTGATATTTTCTGAAATCAAGGAAAATGTAATAAAACACATTGAATGTTTTAAGATCCCTTAACATCACTGAAATCCTCGGAAATCAGCAGAAATTAAAATCCGAAAAACGTACAAAATGGCGGATTTGAAAATTTTGCAACTTGTTTTTACCATAAATTGTTTAAAAAAGGGTAAAATATTAATCAATGATAATTCTGACGTTTCGGACGATAAGCACACATGTGCAGAATAAGCTGGAAAAATGTCAGCCCAATCGGTCCAGTATATATTTTTTAATCATGTCAACCAGGCTGAAAAAAGTTGTTTCGAGAAAAACAAGTTTGAGTTTTGGCATTTACAAAAATGATTGTTCGGCGCGTTAGAGACACTTGCATTCATTTGTATTTTTAACATGTTCCTGACTTTATCGATCAAAATAACCACTTCGACAGCATTTCTACATATATTTAATACAAGAATTCGTCATTTTTGAAAAATCAATTTTCGGAAAAAAGCTCCTGTACAACCGCCTTAAATTAAAAGAATAAAACCGAAATTACTGGAAAGTTTGTTTATTAATATTCTTACGTTTTGGTTATCACTGCGTGCCTTTTTCAGAGAATTTTAATTAACAATATACAAATAACGATCGTTTCTTACATGTAATTACAAACAAATTTGTTTTAAAAAAAGTAAAAAAATAAATAAATAAAAATACCTGTGCGTATTTTCTTGTAAAAAACAAGGATATTTTATTTTGTAGTCAAACATCATGTCAATAGTTAAAAGTCAATTAAAAAAAAACTGATGTGCGTTACCAAATTAAATTAAAATATTGGGAATGGTGGTCTACCATTTCGCCACATGATGCCGAAAAATGGAACTAGAAAGAGTACGTACAATTTTAAACATGTATTTGAATTTTTGCATAAAAGTGTCTTTACGATTGTTTTGTGAAGTATAAAATAATGATTGAATGCTAAAAACAAATATTCATAAAAAACAAACAGTTTTAGATAGAATTTCCATCTTATACAGTGAAAAAATACATGTTTGTGAAATAGTTTTAAAAAAATACAATCATTTCATTATTTCATGTAAGTTTAAATGCATTGTGAGCTTTAATAAACTTTAATTAATGTATGTAGCACCAAATTTTATCCATATTATGCCCAGAATACGAATAATAGACGACTGGAATTTAAATACGAATTAAAACCTAACTTTTAGATCAGATTTTTAAATAGTAAATATTTCATGTATTAATTAATAAAAATACACTTTGAGTTCATTATGGCTTTAAAATAAGTCCATTCAAGTTTAGAATCTTTTGAAAATTACAATAAAGAGAACAATCATGGATTTTTATAGAAAAATACTTCTGTCAAAAAGTGTGGTTTTTCACTGTATAATATGTCAATTTCATGTAAAACACTTTGTTTCCGATAAAAACTTATTTTTATTACCCAATAAATACTTTAAACTCAACAGAAAAATGGTTAAAACACTTTTATGCACAAATTAAAATGCATCTTTAAAATCGTGCCTATTATTTCTAGTTCGAATTTAGGTCAAGAGGTGGCGTATCGCAGTTAACCATTCCCAATACAATAAACGTATCATATAAAAGCCTCCTAAAAATTTAAGAGGCTTTTTTCGAGAAACTACATCTTAATTGATGAAAAGTAAAATCTTTATAATGGTTTTTGACAACGAAGAACATATATAACTGGAATTTTAACTTGGTTTTGTTTATTTCATAATACTTTGATATATTTTGTTGATATTAATAATTTGTGTCTGTAAGTTAATCGAAATATTGTGATATTTGTTTATAAAAACAGATTCTATCAAGCGTCTTTTTTATGCAATTTTTTTCTCTAGAAAGAATTTTAACATTGTTAAAATCAAAATAATGGTTTAATTGAAATTTCCAACTGTACAATCTCTTTTATGTTCTAAACCTTTCAGAGTGTCATTGAACATACGGTAACGTAATTTTAAAATCTGATTTTTTGTACGTGTCAACCCAGTTATTTTTCTTACTGGAACCATTGTAGATTTTATGAATTCGTTCTCAAATAATACTACTTATCAAAAGAACCGGATAATTATTTTGAACTAAAGTGATTTTTAATTTTTAAATTTGTAAATAAATGTAATTTATTGAATTATTATATTCAAGTTCATATGTAAAGTGTATGGAATTTTCAATACTGTTAAAAGTATTTATGAAATCGTTTTTATTAATAAACGAACTTTTCAGTAAATTCGTTTTTATTCTTTTAATCTAATGAAGACCGGAAGACCTACAAAAAATTCTTATTCATTTGAGAAATTTATGTGCTTTAAGTTCAGAACGCTCAAATGAACCAAATTTTTTAGATGATATTCTTAACTAGAAACAGTGATAAAATATTAATTTACTTATATTGCAAAAAAGCCGATATTGAATTAATTTAAATTGTAGTTGGAAGAATTTTTGTAGATAAAATAGAATTGAGAAAAAATATTTCGTTCGTTTGAAGGATTAGAACTTCAGGTACATAAAATTCAAAATAGTATCAATAGTAGCATAAATTTAAAAAATAGAAGCGATTAAAATTTTTCGATTTCTTTTTAAACAATCGACTCTTCTACAGGTTCTGTTAATATGTTTAAATTATAAAGATTTGACAAATTAAATTACAAGATATTCTTAAATATATTAACACCATCGATGAGTTAAATCATTAAATAATACTAAAAAAGTAATCAATAAGTTCTTGAATTTTTGCCTAAAGTACATGAATTTGAATAGTAATTCAAACAAATTTTTATTTTTATTTCTTGTTCTTAAAATTCAAAGCATATGTAGATGAAATTAATGTGGTTTAATTTCAATTGCTTTAAAATTCTTCCTTTTCAAGTAAAAATATTGTATTTTCAACTAGACAGATGATTTTTTGACCAAATAGCTGAATTTTCAACAAAAAAGATTAATTTTCTATCAAAAAGACGACTTTTCAAAAATATATATGAATTTTCAACTAAAGAAGATTAATTTTTAAACAAATAATTGAATCTTTAACAAACAAAAATCAGTTTTTAAATAAAAATGTAATAATTAACTTTTGAGTTAAAAAAAATTAATCTCCCTCTCAAAAAAATAAAATTTTCAACCAAAGTGATGAATCTTAAACTAGAATAGATACATTTTAAATGAAAGGAATACATTTTTACCAAAAGAGTTTAACTTTCAACAAAGCAGTTTTATGTTCAAGCAAGAAGATTAAAACTTCTACCGAAAAAGACGATTTTTTGACTAAAAAAGATTCATTTTCAACCAAATAGTTGAATTTTGAACAAAAAAAAAAAGATAAATATTTAACTAAAACAAGAATGGTTAAATTTTCTGTTAAAACCATTGATTTTCAATTAAACTGATGAATTTTCTACCAGAATGCCGAAGATTTAAATGAAATAGACCAAGTTTAAAACAAATAGTTGAATTTTCAACCAAGAAAATTATATTATATAAAAAGACGAATTTTTAGCCACATAAACGAATTTTCCACCACTAAAAGAGATAAATTTCCAAACAAAAATTGAATAGTTATATTTTAAGTGAAAAAGAATTAATTTTCATCCAAAGGGATGAATTTTCAACAAGAATTATACAATATTCAAAAAAAAAAAAATTTTTTTTTAGCAGAAATAGAGTTAAGTTTTTAGTTAAAAAAATTAATTTACAACAAAAGAGTTGAATTTTAAAGAAAAATGATGGAATATTCAACTGTAAAGGTTACTTTTTCTGTTCGAAAATAATTAATTTGTAAAAAAAGACAATAATATTTCAACAAAATAGTTCAAGTTCCAACTGAAATACTTAAATTTTCATTAGAAAAAAAATGTTAGCCAAAGAAGAAACGAATATTCAACAAAATAGCTAAATAATTAGCCAAAGGGATCAATTTTCAATTAATATGATGAATCTCCAGATAAAAAGATTAATTAAAAAAAAATGAGTTTAAGTTTTAACCACGTAATTAAATTTCCATTCCAAAAAGTTTTCAATATTTAATCCTTTAAAATCTCCAGAAAACGCCCAATAAATTTTGAATCCCTTGAAATTGAGAGAAATATCTAATATAATCTTTTAATTTATTATGAGACCCTATGAATCCCTCAAATATTGTAAAATTCCTTCAAATTTTCTGAAATTATTTGAATTTCAGTGAATAGTTATAAATCTCTTGAAATTTTATAAAATATTAGGAAATTATTAGAATTCCTTCAAATTATTAAAATTTACTCAAAATTCCTTGGAATCTTTTAAAATACCATAAAATATTTAAAATCCCTTAAAATCTTTTGAAATCCGATGAAACTTTTCAAAGCTCTTAAAAATACCTTATAGAACTTTTTAAATGCCTTAAAATCTTTGAAATCATTTAAAATCCCTGGAAATGATTGAGATCTAGTAAAAATGGTTTCGAATCCTTTTAAATTACACTATCATATTATTGATGTAATATAAATTATTAATGTATTCAAAATGCTTTGAATTTTTTTTAATAATTAAAAATCTTTAAAATTTTTTGACATCTTTTAAAATACCATGCAACTATTTAAAGGTCTTAAAAAATTCCTTAGAAGTTTTAAAAATACCATAAAATATTAAAAATCTGCTGCAATTCGATAAAACTTTTCAAAGCCCTTAAACGTTCTTTGGAACTTTTTTATATGGTACAAAATTTATCTTCTTTAGTTGAAAATTCAACAATTTTATTTAATTTATTTTTTTGCAATATTTTTAGTTAAAAATGTAATCACTTCGTGTTTGATTGGAAGTTTATCTTAAGTTGAAAATTCAACTATTTGTTCAAAAATTCAAACATTTTGTTGAAAATCTGTCTTTTAGAATATTAATCTTCTTGGTGAAAAATTAATCTTTTTGTTTGAAATTCCATTTTATTGTTAAAATCTTAACTGTTCCGTATATGAAATTCATTTTTTATCATCAGAAATTAAATTTTTAAACACCTTGAAATATTTGAAATCATTTAATATCCCTTGAAATGATTGAAATCTAGTAAAAATCGTTTGGAATCCTTCAAAATACCTTAGAATATTATTGATACAATATAAACGATTAATGTATTAAAAATGCTTTGAATTTTGTTTTAATACCTAAAAATCTTTGAAATGGTTTGCCATCTTTTGAAATCCCTTGCAACTTTTTAAAGTTCTTAAAAATTTCTTTGAATTTTAAAAAACACTATGCCTGTAAAATCCCTTAAAAGTAGTGAAATCTTTTCTTTAATGTGAAATCTTCTAAAATACCATAAAATATTAAAAATACCTTGACATTTTTGGAAATTTCGTTAAACTTTCCAAAGCTCTTGAAAATTCCTTGAATTTTTAATAATGCCATAAAATCTGTAAAATCCTTTAGAATCACCTCAAATTATTGAAATCTATTCAACATTCCTTGAAATTTGTTTAAAATCCCTGAAATCTTTTGAAATCCCTTCATTCTTTGTCAAGCTCTCACAAATTCATTCGAATATTTTCAAATATTCTGAAATAATTAGAATCCTTTGAAATCCCTTACAATTATTTAAATCTATTAAAAACGTCTTGAAATCTTTTAAAACACATTCAAATATGTTTATTCCTTTAAAAAAATTTTAAATCCTTTGAAATTTTTTAAAGATTTAAAAAATTCATTCCCGAATATTTTTAAATGCCCTAAAACCCCTAAAATCATTTAAAATCCTTTGAAATGATTAAAATGTAGTAAAAATTGTTTGGAATCCTTTAAATTATTCTGGAATATTATTAATATAATATAAATTATTGATGTATTCAACATTCTGGGAATTTTGTTTAATACCTAAAAATCTTTTAAATGTTTTGACATCTTTTCAAATGCCATGCAACTATTTAAAGCTCTTAAAAAATTCCTTCAAACTTTTAAAACCATAATATCTGTAACTCCATGAAACTTTTCAATGCTCTTGAAAATTTTTAATAACACCATAAAATTTGTAAAATCCTTTAGAATCCCATCAAATTATTGAAATCTACTAATGCCTTGAAATCTTTTAAAATACATTAAAATATGTTTAATCCTTTAAACAATTTTGAAATCCTTCCAAAATTTTTAAAGCCTTAAAAAATTCATTCTCGAATATTTTTAAATGCCCTAAAACTATTAAAATCATTTAAAAGATTAAAATCAAGTTAAAATGGTTTGAAATCCCTTGCAACTATTTAAATCTCTTAAAAAATTCCTTAAGAATTTAAAAAATACCATAAAATATTACAAATCTGTTGAAATCCGATGAAATTTTTCGAAACTCTTAAACATTCCTTGGAACTTTTTAAATACCTTAAAATATTTAAAATCCTTTGAAACCCCTTTAATAGTAAAATCTATTAACATTTTCTTGGAATCTTTTAAAATACCATAAAATATTTCAAAGGTGTTCAAGAAAATTCAGAAATACGTTTATCTGAATTCAATAGTATTAACCCATGAGTTAATGTACTGAAAGAAAAGTGATATTTTCATTTTAAAAAGTAACAAGTGACTTAATCTAAAAAAAAAAAAAATTTGAGCAAAAAAGTGACTGTGTGGCAACTTTAATTAATCTTCACAGTAATTTGAAGATACTTTAATTTCTTACAGAAATTCCCTGACTTTTGCAATTTTTGTTTTCAAATCCCTGACCAAGAAAATTCCCAAATTTTTTTCTGATTTCCAGGTCAGTTTAGCCAATTAGCGAAGAAAAAGGTAACACGATAAAAAAGAAAGTGTCATTCGTATCATTAACCCGAGGCCTCGAACGTTTGTCCAGAATGAATATTATTTTAAATTGATAAATAAGACCCTAATTAAACTATTTCAGAGAAATTGTATGCAGAAGAATTGGAATAAAAGAGAATAATCAAATCAAATAAGAAAACGAACCTCTAATCCTTGTAGAAGAGTAAAATCGCCTTGCTTGGCCCTTCGATTATCCGGCGGTTTGGCATTTTGTGCTGACATCGTTTTTAGCGAAGAACTATATAAAATAAAAATGAATAGTCAAATCCTTTTTAAAACACAAAACACTTGAACCACATTATACAGGTTACCCGAACAAAGAATATTTTACACTCTTAATACAAAAAATCAGAAACAACAAAACTTGAAAATCGCAAATTCAATTTTCTTCGCTCTTGTTACTCCAAAAGAGCGCAGTAAAATGGTCAATCACATGATAAAAAATGGCTCACTAATACCAAATCATTTTCAAAATGTTTCACTTATTGTTTTTGTGTTTATTATCAACAAACGCCGCATTTATGAGGAACAACAGAATGTTTGCTCCAAAAGTATTGTACGATTTTGAGGTTATATATTTTCTCCTACACCTACACATATGTATGTCTGATTCTTTTATAAACAAAAGTACTACATGGATCGATTTTAGAACGTTTTAATGAAAAGTAATATTTAAAAAATATTTCAACTAACTTTGAAAGTTGGAAAACCGAATTCAGCATTGTGTAGATCTAACTTTCTTCGGGACTCGCCATTTTCTTTGACAGATATATCAACAACGCAACAACGCATGTGAGAGCCACGTGTTACATTATTTGCAATTTATGTCACCGGAATTAAATGATTTTAAGTTTGAAATCAGAAAAGATTGATACTATCTAATGACTTTTTAGTATTTCGCTCACGTGAACTCACTAGGAACAAATCATCTTGGGAAATATCCATAAACACGTTTAAAATCCATCCGTGGCGGCCCGGAACTTTGCCCGGAAGTAACTTTATACGCGAGTGGAGAGTTACATATTTCATCCGCTAGGAGCAGCACCTACATTGCAAATTCAAATTTCTGGATTCGAAGTCAGCGGTCGTTAGGCGTTTGTAATTTGTTTTTTGCATTCTTACCAGTTTTTGAACGTTTTTTCTCGCAAATTACTATTTCGGTTCGCGCTCAGTGCTATAAAATGTGTCGAAACAATAATTTAATTATTATTTTGAAAGAAAGTACCCTACTTGTCGCGAAATCAGTATGTAAAAAGAAATATTTCGGTCGGTTTCGAATTTGTTGAGAAAAAATCAATTTTAAAAATGAAAGTAATTCGGGTCTTACGTTATTATTGTCGCGCGAGTGTGCTCAGTGTCAAGTTTTGTCATTTACGGAAAAAAGTAAATTTTTCGTGATAATTTGGATGGAATCAAGGATTGAAAGCTGAAATGTCAACAATGGCGAGCTAATATACAGGTTTCTGTTATAATGAAAATTTCAGGATATTTAGTGCAGAAGTCTCATTTGAAGGTTAAAATATTACTGATTATGTTTAGAAATTAAAAAGATTTAATTCAGAGATTCGAACTCTACAATACAAGGGCGATCTATTTGATAAATTATGAATATTGTTTACAGGTTAGGTTGTAAACATTTTATCAGATTGTATATTTATTAACTGGGTCTGCTTATCGTGATTAGAGTGAATATCTCAAATTCCGTAATTAAGAAAATATGATAAGCGTAATAATCATAAAAGTAAGTACAAAACTCTGTTTAATTTTAAGTTTAAAAGAGAAAAATTAAATTTGTCTTGAAGAAATTTGGCCCCCAGATCCATGTTTTTATATAGGATGTAATTGTAATTTCACATATTTTAATTGATGCATAATTACAAAAAGACGTGACCTTAAATTATTATATTTTTGGTTTTCAGGGTGTCTACTCACCTGGAAAACCTGGAAGTTTCAGGCAAATCTTTTTATAAGGTCAAGGAATTTTTTATGATTGAATTTGTTTAAAATTGTGATGTAAAATTAAATAACAATGTTTTTATTCGTAAGAGTGGCTTTATATTATTGAATTTAACTATTTAGTTAAAAATTAGTTTTTTTTCTTTTGAAAAGTTCTATAATCTTTTTCAGTTAAAAATTTAACTATTTAGTTAAAAAAAATTTTATTTCAAATTAAGACATATTTTGGTTTAATGATCAACTATTACATGTTTCTTTAAAAAAACATATTTTTTGGTTAAAAAATTCAAGACTTGGATCAAACTGTTTGAAGTTAAACTCTTTTGTTGTAAATTACTTTTCCATTGCAGATTTTCCACTTTGTTTAAATAATCTGTTTGGTTGAAAATTAATTTTTTTTAAATTAGTTTTTTTTATTAAAAATTAAGTTAAAAAATTTTGAATTCAACCATTCTGTGGACATTTTTGTTTTGATTACAAATTAGTTTTTTTTAACTGAAAATTTATTTATTCTATTTTTGGCTGTAAAATTTTATCTTTTTTAATTAAAAACTGAACTATTTGGTTCAAATTCATGTATTTTGTTTTAAAAAAATGTATTCAAAGTTAAAATATATATTTTTTCAATTATAAAATATTACATTTTTCTTTAAGAATTCATATTTTTCGGTTAAAAATTTCACAACTTGGTTGATTCTATTGAAAGTTTAACTCTTATTTAGAAATTAATTTTTTTCATGGAAGATTCATAATTTGGATTGACTCATCTGTTTGGTTGAAAATTAAACTTATTTTTTAAATTAGTTTTTTATTGAAAATGAATTAAATAAACTTAAAATTTAACTATTTTGTTGATTTATTTTGGCTGAATTTTAATTTTTTTAAATGATGATTAAATTATTCTATTTTTGGCTGCAACGTTTTATTCTCCTTTTCAGTTGAAAATTCAACTATTTGGTTAAAAATGTATGCATTTGGTTAAGAGTTCGTCTTCTTGGTAGAAAATTATTCTTCTTGGTTGAAAGTTAATATTTCTGCTTGAGAATTCAACATTTAATTTTTTTCTTGAAAATTCATTTCTTTAACATAAAATTAAACAATTTTGCTAAAAATTCCTTTTTTTCGTTGAAAATTCATCCTCTTAGTTGACAATTTATCTATTTCAGTCGGAAAGTTAACTATTTTGTTAAATTTACGTTTTTACTAAGTAAAAATTAATTTTTTTGACTGAATTTATTAATTTTTAGGTAAAATTGATATTTTTGGTTAAAAATTCACCTATCTTTCATTCGAAATATTAATATTTCAAACATGCGCTGAATTTTAAGTAAATGAAGTTAAAAAATATATCTTTATTGTTTTAATTCATTGACTTTAGGAATTAATTAAAAAATTATTAAGTATGTTTTTAGCATCATTTTTTAAATAATTCCATGGTGATAATATTTTTAAGAACATCTTGTAATATATGTAATTTTTCAAAGCTTTTCAAATGAAACATATTAACTAAATCACAAAAAATAAAAAAACTGTAATTTTATTTTACATATGAGTAGTAGTATTTTTACAAGGACTCAGAAGAAAAAACATTTATATTAATCCCGTAAAATTATGTACATATACTAAGTCGATTGTTTAAAAAAATCTAAATTAATTGAATGAATCCGTACTATGGGAAATTATATCTGATAAAATCTTGAGATACCTGAAGAAAACCTGTCATAATCAGGAGGAAAAATTTTTTTCATGATTTGAGTGGACATCCTGGTTTTTAGCATTTTTTCCAGGAAGAATGTATATTTGTCATTAATTAAGGAATGCGAAACTAATTAAAAGAAGCTGTTTAAATATAACTCTTTTTTCTTAAATATTAAAGTGACGTAAATAAGAATTTTTCATTTTTATACTATTTGTGGAGAAAAATGTTCAATAATGTATTATTTCTTTTGACAAAATTTTATTTTCAACAAAGAAACTTGTTTACCACAAAAGTATATTTTACAACTTTTGTGTTTAGAGTTTCTTGATTTTGAAGGATATGTGGATATTTTAGAAATACATATATGATTATATATTCGGGTGATCAGAAAAAAATGGTTGCTGTTGTTTTACCCCCTTTTTTCTTTTATCAGATGTAAAAATAATCATAGAACTTTTTGTAAACATAGCAAAAAGTTATCAACCCTTGTTCCAAGGCCTTTAAACGCTAAAGAGTGTTGATTTTTCTTATGTGTAAAAATTACAAATGGCTTAATTAAAATCAATAAATATAACTATAAAATTATGGTAGATATCACTAAGAATGATTTTACCCTAAATCTATTTCGGATACTACCCTAAAAAGTAAAAAATCTACCCTGTATAAAAGTTTGAAAATTTATAATGTCCTTTTTTCATATATCTTAGATATTTTTGGTTTTAAATGATTAAAAATGAACTTATAACATTTGAATCGTGTGTCGTAAATAGAAAACTACCCCTTAACTTTTAAAAATTGCTGCTCAGAACGATATTTTGCTTCTTTAACAGTTCTTCATATAATTTCTCGAGAAAAATTCTAGGTTTACATAAAAAAAGTTTATACAAATATTTACTTAATCCGAATATTAAAAAAAGGTGAAATATTGTTTTTTTTTTAATAAATAATTTCCCTCTTGGAGAAGTCCCAGACTTATTTTATGAAATTTTTCTAATAAAGTTACTCACCATATGCAAAAAGATGCTATTATACCATTTTTTTATTATTAAGGGTGGCTTGAAGGCTCAACAGCGGAACTTAAACTGTCGTTAAGTAACTAAATAAACTACTAAACATTTTAATGAAATAGTTCTGAAGTAATTTGTAGGAGTTTTCTCATAAGAAATTATGTGAAAACTGTAAAAAGAAAAATATATATTTCTAAGGGGTAGCTTTAAGAAGCTTAACGGTGTTTTTTCATACTGGCACACATTTCAACTCTTAGAAGGTCATTTTAATTAATTCACGACTTCAGAAATAAAAGTTGCATGAAAAGCGGCATATTACAAATTTTGTATTCCGTATTGAGGGTGATTTTTTTGCTTTTGAGTCTAATGCTTTAATTATAATTAAGATATTCTTTAAGTTACAAAATGATCGCAGTACTTTCTAAAATGTTAGAAAATGGATTTTCCAAAAAACCCCTTTCAATTTTTTTTAAAGTTCGATGGTAATATGTACTCCATGTTTCCTTCATTTCGTTCTTGAAAATAACATAGAAAGAAATTATTAAAAAATAAATGATAATGGATGATTTAGTTCACCCCCTCCCCGCCCCCAATTCGACGATATAAAGAGGGTTGGTTAAAATTGTAATAAAAAAGCATTTTCCACTTTATTATTTGGCACGACAACAGCCTAATCCTTTTAATTAATATATAAAGCATACAATCCCTCGTAGAGGCTTGATCATATTCATTATTAAGTACTAATTATTGCTTTCGTGTCTGTCTCGAAAATATTTGTGTATTTCGCGTATTTCATACTTTTCGTTTTAACTTTTAACTTAACTGTAATAAGGATAATAAAAGATGTTTAAAACGACCTATCTTCTTACTCCGGAAATGTTAACCCGATTCGGTTATCGAGGATCGTTTGACACCCAAGGAATTTTTCTCTTGTTTAATTACACAGAATCCGGGGACCCCACAAATACCTATCCCTACCCAAAAAAAGATTTAAAAATAGAGGGCCATCTGTGCTAAATAGCGTTTCCCCGATGAAATCCTGGCCTTCGCAGTGAACAGGCCAAGTTCGCGTTGGGTCTGAAATGACCCACGATAACGTAACTTAGATGCAAACTCGGTTTAAGCGTCAAGTCAGGTTTTTGAATTTTTATGAAGTTCAGAATATTTTGAAAGATTCGTTTTGTTTTGGGTCTTAAATTGATTTTTCATCTCTCATATAATTCTTCGCCAACGTACATAACGAGTTCACTGATACCGAAAACTTAATTTTTTGTTAACTTGTTAACTTAATTTTTTTGTTCCCATCGAGTGCGTAATTTTTTACGTCAAAATACGCTTCTTTAATTTTACAATGCTATTTGAACAAATAAAATATCTTAATTTTTTCAAAAGTTTTAACATGCCTGGGGTCTAAAACGACGGTTGGGTGTAAAACGACGGTTGCTGCCTTTCATCAAGTTTCTTTAACGAAAAGAATTGTTGTGGGAAATTAATTTTTTTCAAGATTAAAAGAAAATAATACTCAGCACTCCTTTTGACTTGTAATTTTAAACAAAAAATCATACATTTTGATTACACTTTTTTGGGGGATTTTTGAGAAAATCCATTTTTAAGAATTTATGAAAAACTACCGCTATTTTGTCATGGTTAAAAAATATATTTTTGTCATCAATAAATTGAAAGAACAGGAGTTTCCATATTAAAAAAAAATCAATTTGGTATCGTAGTTAGTTATTTCTGGATAACTGATCTTTGAATTCGTCCAGTCGAGTTCCAAACATACTCTGTGCGATAAAGGATGATGCAATTATATTTAAATTAAAAAAAAATTTGTTTTGTTAAAAGAGATAGATATTTTTAGATGAAGTTCTTAGAAATCAATAGCAGGTAGATAAAATTAATTATATCATGTCAGCGGTATTGGCATATTTATTAGGGTTTCGTACATGCATTAGCAGATAGATTAGTGAAGCAAGGTTATTGAGTTCCGGACAATTTTGCCTGAAGCAACGATGCTATATGAGGAATAATAATTATTCTATAGTCTATACATAGAATCATAAATATTAAATTTCAAATTAGAAAAAAAACTTACGAAAAACTTACGTCACTTTAAATTTAATTTAATTTTTCATTCTTCGCCCGTACTATATTTTTAGTTTTGATCTCCAGGTAGTTGTCATGCTAAAAATCAGGTCTCTATAAAAACTAAGTTTTCTACGATTTAAAGAATTGAAATTACATTATCAGTCTTGTCTTGTGATAGAAAAAACATACTTTTCTATGAAAAAGGCTTGAAACTTACGAAAAAAAATTATTTTAACGATAATTTTTGTAATTGATTTTCTCTGCAACTCTGCTGTTTCCAATTTTGAAAATAAGTAAATAACCTTCAAATATTCTTATTTATTTGAAAAATGTTTACTTTCCGAAAAAAAATTTGAAAGATTTCAGCCCAAGAAAAATTTACTTTAAAAATTGGGAACATATGTGTTGTAGCAAATGTTTCCTCCGACATATTATTTTGATTCTTAAAATCGTATAAAAACTATTTATTTTAGATATTTGAATTTTCAATACGAGAACGACCTTAAGATTATGATAACATAATGTTGCTAAATTTACAAAATTCAAAATGTGGAAAAATATAATTAAACTGAAACATGTTTATTCCCGAAATTTTAAAATCTGAATTTTCAAATTCCCAAATATATTAAATTGCCGAATTTTCAAATTCCCGCAAATAGTAAATTTGTGAAATTTAAAATTCTCAAAAATAGAATATGGCCGAATTTTCAAATTGAAAAAAATGTAATTGTTATTTTTTGGTTTGAATAATATTTTTGTTATATGGGGCAATTATTCTTAAGTGCGTTTTAAATATTTATTTTTTCGGGGATTTTAAAGTTTATATTTTCCTTATTTTGGGAATTAACAATTTCTGAAATAAATATGTTTCTTTTAAGAGAATTTGAAATTTCGGTATTTTTGAAAACTTTTGTTTCAATATTTTTTCATATTCGGGATTTTGAAAAATCGTTAAAATTATGTCACTTTTTAAGGAAAATTACATTATGATATTATTTAATTTTGTAAACCTGTAAGTCTTGAAACTGCTCGAAATTCGAAATTTAAAAAAATATAAAGGGTTCAAACAAAAAGCAGAGCATTTATATTTTAGAGTTTGAAATTCGCAGATTAATTTAAGTGAATGTTGTTTAAAATAATTTTCTTTTAAAAAAACTGGAAATCTTAGAGATGTTAAAATTTAAAAATAGTTTTTTGAGTGTTTAGGTTTCCAAATTTACAAAAAAAAATGAAAACATACATTAACTATCTTATATCTTAATTATTCGAAATTGTCGAATTATTTAAAGCAAAATCTCACGAACTATTGCAAAAACCTGTATCCTTGAAGATTAACATCCACTTCAACTTCCGGAAGGAAAGTACGTTTTTTTAATTATTCGCGTGTCCCCATGAGGGTCCTTACAGTCCTTCACCTCATCGAGGTTTCAAGAACCAAGTGGGGTTCTTCGAGAAGGGAGTTAGGTCCAAAGCATCATGACATTCTCTCAAGACTAACGAACTGGATCAGTTCCCTTCCGAGTCCGTAACGCGTCTCTACCAAATTCGGGTTTATATTTGGAAATTTTGCGTTTTTAATCCCAAATGGGCTCACAGAGATTTTAATGTAGTAGTTGGAATTTCCCAAAAATAGTGTATAAACTGTGTAGAGAATTTAGGACTGCAGAATGTTGTTGGTAAGTACAATTAAAACATTTTTATTACTTATTAAAATTACAAATATTTTTAGAACAATATAAAATATATTTGTCATATCATGCTGATAAATTCGACCGTCACAAGCTTAAATACTGACTAACTATTGAATGGTTCATATAAAAATTGTTTGCATTTGATAAATTGCAACTGAGTTCCACAAAAAAAAATGTTTGAATTTTTAGACTCAAATTCCTTTTTTTTCTATTGCAAAATTTAAAAAACGTTGTAAATGAGCACAAATATTTCATTTGCTAAAATGAAATATTTTCTAAATTAATTTGAATTAAAAATATATTATTGCATCAACTCAGTAAAGTTGAAGTTTCCAAATTCAACAATATTATACTTTCTTTAGGCGTTAATAAAAAATTTATTCCATGTAGATATTTATTCCGTGTATAGGGTCTCAAATATATATTTTTTCTATCAACTAAAATATTTAGTTTTGCATTCGTAAATGTATTATAAAATTATCGTACCCCTAAGGCATGCGTTCTCCAGTTTCATAAATTGTAATGCAGTCCAGTTCGTCTTTTACAAGTAATAAAACTATTATTTTAAACAGTTGAAAAAGAATATGAATGATTAATTGTTCATTTGAACATATACTGATGTACCTCGTGATTTTATGTACTTTCACCTGGTGATTGATCGTCTCGGTACAATTGCCCGAAAGCAATAGTAAGGTATTACAATATAATTCTCTGCGGTTTCGCCCGTAATACATGCGTCAGTGGTCGATCCTGCATCGTTACACTAAATGCAGCACTTATTTACCCTCAGGTGCAGACAATGAACTCGTGACAGTGTAATTCCTGGTTAAAATTTGCAATTCCTTTTGGAATCCAAACCCATAGCAATTTTTGGACACTCCCGATTCAAACGAGAATATTGAGTATGGTTTGGTGACGCAATAATGCATTGTGAAATGAGATAATTACAAGTTAATCGACATACGATTATTAAGATACCCAAGAAATGGCTAATTGGTGTATAGGGTTTTCACTTAATGGTTTCTACCAGCTCCTCTTGCAGTTATTAATCATGAGATACAAGGTTTTACGAGTTGATCGTGTGAACTTCATCTATAATTTATGCGCAGCTTTTTACCTGTCTATACACACAACGATTATTTTCTGGTGAAACTAATTTCTTGATTAGGGTTGCTGTTAAATAACGTTTTAGAGGGCAATTCTTCCTGTAAAATTCAGTAGTTTCTCAAGCTTTAAATAATAATTTAAAAAATTGAAGGGCGGTAAATCATTCATGCGTGTCCATAAATATCAAAATTTTCGCAAAATCTTGTTTAATAATCAATATTGTTTTTTTGTGGAAAATAATCAAGTTATTAACATTATTCTTTCTAATTTCCCTAATTTTATCAAATTTTGATCAATCAACTACTTTTATTCTTGCAGTTGGTCCTTTTGAATTTTATCACAATGTTCCTTAGCATATTCTTTGGCAGAAGAAAATGAGTATTATGATAAACTTCAATAATATACTAATTGAACGGTAATGTGAATTTTTTATACTATTTGTCACTTTTCAACATTTAAATTTTAGGTACTTTTTTAATTTTTCAATTTAGTAACTTCAACCATTTCTGATTTGCTAAGACTTTTGGTTCACTTTTGTTTATTTAGAAAATAGTATTGTATAATTCGAATAGTAATTATGACAAATTATTATAAAAAATGATATTTTCAATTTAAAAAGATTAAGAAAAATAAGTATATTTATTGCAATACAAAAATATGTACATTTAAATTGATCTTGAAAACCATTCACAATAGTGAATTAACAAGACAAAATATTCAGTAGGAATTAAACAGAAATATTGCAAATTTGGACCTAATTATTGTTCTAAAGAGGAAACTGGAATCTTCAAATTAATTTTTTCAGTTGAAAAATTTGATTTTACTTTCGTCACGTGGGAACAAGTTCTAGAAGAATAATTTACAAATTATTTTTTTAAAGAAGTTATAAAGAAATTTTTTACGACATTTTTTCTGCAAAACTTGTATAATATGGTTGTTATAAAATTCCCCCTCTTCTTAGAAAATGAATCTTAATATTTGTAATTAAATATGAGAAAAAAAGTCTTAAATTTTTGACAAGATGTATCTTTAGCGTGTTTTGTACCTTATATGTTATTTGTATAAATATTTACAAAATTCTTTTTTTTTTAATGGAAAATACTCAAAAATCAAAGTATACAGGGAATTTTCCTAGATAAATTTGTACTATTTGTACCAGTACATATTAATCTAGTCAAACTTATTTAAAGAATTTTGTTACACCTGAAAAATTGTGCCGAAAACGAAATTTGACGGAATTTCATCTCTGCTTTTTAGCTGCTTTTTTGATAAAGTTAAAAGAAAATAAGTAAAATTTTATTACATTTTTTTAATACCTTTATATTCTTCGGAATCCACCCTGAATCCTTATGAATGTATCCTAAATTCTTTTAAATTCACTAAAAAAAATGTATTGTACCGTTCATAATCTTGAATTCGACATTTCGGGACAGTTAACTATAGATATTAAGCCATACAATCTGGATGTTAATTGTTAAAATCCTGGGATATAAGGCTTAATTTCTGGATTTTTCGGTGTAATATTTCTATTTATATTGTTATAATATTCATATAATATTTGCTGTTACAAATTCAAAAATCCAGGTTTAAAAACGGTATCATCCATTTTTACTAATGCAGTTTTGAATTCTTTTAAATTCTCTTGATTTTATCGACTATATAATTTTCTTAATTTATTAAAAATCTTTTGAATTCCTTTGAATTTTTCCCAATTTACTTAATTCTCTTTAATTAAATAGAATACTTTTTTTAATTCATCCTAAAGTCTTTTAAATTCACCTTAAATTCTTAGGCATTATATCAAAATTTTTTGAATTTCCGTGAATTCTTCTAAATTCAACCCAAATTTACTGAAATCAGTGCAATTTTTAGAATTTTTGGAAAATTTAACATTGAGTCTAGAATTTTTATGAAATTCTTTAAACTCTTCTAATTTCCCTAAGAATTTCTTTTAATTTTTTTATATTTTAGTTCATTGTTGGTTTTTAAGAAAATTATCTTGAAGTTGTTTAAAAGAACCTGGAATTCTTTTAAAATTCATAGATTTCTTGCACATTTTTTGCAATTAAAAATAACATTCACTTTTGTTTTACTTTTTCAGTTAAAAGAGGGCACTTTTTCAAGTATAGATGACAAAATTTAATTTTGCTTAAAACATATTTTCTCAAAAATGATAAAGTTTTCTCTTTAGAACTTCTTAACTTTTCTCTTTAGAATATGGTGATTTTAGTACTATTAAAATATATATAATTCCTGAGAAAAAAAGGCTAGGAAAGGTTTAGAAAATGCTTTTTAAACCTAGAACTTTGATCCATTTAATGAATTTACTTGATTATTGACATAAAATTTTGATGATATATGATAAAATGTTGTACAATATTTTGTAATTTTAACTAAAGCATGCATCAAAGATAACTTTAATAGCTATTATAAAATTTGATTCAACCGATGAATAATTAATTATTTTCTTCTACTAAATGTTGCATTTTTTAATGTATTAGCACTTAGTAGCTTGGCATTAAGTATCTTCTGAAAATTGAAAACAGAATTTGATTCTTAATTACTCTATTATTAAGCCTAGGTATAGCTTTATAGCAATATAATGGTTTATTCTTCTGTCCTGTCATATTAAAAAAGAAATTATAATGTTATAATTATAATGAAACAATTTGTTAAAGGTGCACATGGAAAAAGGTATAGCTAATCCAGTGATATTTATTCTTGATCTAACTGGAAATATTGTTGAAAATGAAACAATAATTTTTTAATGTTATTAAAGCAGGGATTTCCTCCAAAATTTATTGTGAGTATTACTATTGATAAATAACATCAATGAATCGTTAAAAAAAGGTATTGTATAGATTAGGTAAATTTACAATGCTAGAATCAGAATAAATTGTTTTTAGGCTTTTGTGATTTAAAAAAACTGGGATGAAGACTTATTTAATTTCTCCCTATTTCTTGCTAACCAGACATTTGTGTTTGATGTTTCGATTTTTTACGACATCTGAAACTTATGACGTCACATAGCTAATTCAAAGATATAAATATAATTGAATTAAGGTAACAGTTGGCTGTTTCAAAAACAAAAATTGCCTTATTCAAGTACATTTTAGTTTAATTGATATGATTTTTCAGTATTTTTCTGTTTGAGCTACACATTTTTTTCGTGTATATACTGTGTCTATAAAATGTAAAACAAAATTGGGGCATTTTCAAACACGAGGAATTTAAAATTGGAGAAGGCTAATTAGAAGCATCACGAAATGAAGGACAGGCGGCATGGCACACGTTATGCCAGAAACGTATGAGATTTATGCGGATCACTGCCGCATCGTACTTGCATTAAGTCCTTTCGCTTCTGAAGCTTACTTTGTCTTGCATTTCGCTGGTAGTCGTTCGTGACGAAAGTGCATACCTTGAATGAGTGTTATATCTTCCTAAGACCTATCACATCCAAATCGTAACTACATTTCGCAAACCTTCTCCAATTTTGAGAAATTACCTCAAAAATAGCTGTTACAGGATTGCTACAGGACATGTAATTCTGAAAAGGCAGGGAAAGTTATAGGGAATTTATAACTGATTATGGGCCGTACTTTTATTACGTAATAATTAGGGGGGGGGGGCACTATTAAAATTTTGTGCGCTTACATTGTTAGGGGGGAGGGAAGGTCGAAGAGGTCCGGTAATCAGTTACATAATTTAAGTACGCGCAGCTGTTTAGGCAAATTCAGAGAATGTCAGGAAAAACCTGACGATGTCAAAGAATAAAGAAAGATGTTGCATGTTTTCGTTCAATTGGTCGATCTGCAATAATAAATACAGTGAAAGTCTTCTATAGCGCCGATTTTATGGCTGACGGTGGGTGGGAACTAACTCATTACTGCCCGCTTCGCTTTTGATTGTTCACGCCTGAGTGCTCGCCTGAGTGACAACTGCATACCCCGCGCACCCCGCGCAGCTACTGTTACACCAACCTGCGGCACGGCGTCAATTCTTGGACGGGCTACAGAAGGGAGAGCTATTAAAGGGTTTCACTGTATTACAAATGTTGTAATAATAAAATATTGCATATATTTATCGTTGAAAAAAGATGTTTTAGCTCTGGTGGGGATCGAACACCACGCAGGCTGATTTCCGGTCAGATGCTTTCAGCACTAAGCTTAGTGCTTATTTTTTATTGGTAAAAGCACCTGACCTGAAATCAGTCTACGTGGCGTCGATTCCCACCGGAGCTAGAGGATACTTTATTACAAAATTTGTAATATTTATTATTGCAAATTTTCCAGTTGATTGACAAAATTTAACACCTTTGTTTTTTCCAACTCCCTGGTCAAAACCATTAACGATTCAACCATTTCGTTTGAAGCTAATTCTTTTAAGTTGAAAACTGCATCCTTTTTTACTAAAAATCTCAATTGTTTTGTTGAAAGTTAATCTACTTTGGTTGAGGATTCAATTACTCTGCTAAAAATTCGTCTTATTTGGTTGAATTGAACTGATTATGGTTTAAAATGAATTCCTGTATTCCGTTAAAAATTCGCCTTTTGTGATAGAATCTTCTTAGTTACTAATTCATCTACATAATTGAAAATTCCACTACATTTTGTTACAAGTTTAGTTTATTTGGTTAAAATTTAATCATTTACAGAAAATATGATTATTCTATTTTAAGCTGAAAATGTATCTGTTTTAAAATTGTATTATTGTATTGTAATAACGTATTTTGTTGAAAATTCGCTTTTCAGTTAATAATTCATTTTTAAATTGATTTTACTTTGAATTAATTATTTAAATTAATTAAATCATTGATTTAACTATTTAATTTTAACTCCATTTTTTCGCGAAATTTTGTCCTTTTTTTAGTGAAAAATTGAACTTTTTCATAAAAATGTATATTTTTTGATTGAAAACTAAACAGTTTTTCAGAAAATGTGTCTTTTTGACCTGAAACTTCAACATTTTGTATAAGATTTTTTTCTTTACTGGATTTTTTTCAAAACTCATCTGTTTTAAAAAATTTATCTATTTTGTTGAAATTTTGGTTTATTTGAAAAATTTATAATTTTATTTAATAATTTATTTCTTTAACTATTCGATTTTTTGTCGAAAATTTGTCTTTTATAACAAAAATTCAATCTTAGCTGAAACTTCATCTGTTTGCGTAAAGGTTACACTATTTTGTTGAAAACTTATTTTTTGACGGAAAATGTAACAGTTCTACTTTTGGTTAAGAATTTATTTCTTTTGAGGAAAATACTTTTTTTTTGCTGACAATTTATTTTTCTGACTGAAGCTTCAAGTACTCTATTTTTAGTTAAAAAATGATCGTTTTTAGTAGAAAATTGATGTATTTTGTTAAAAAATTTTCTCTTTTGGGTAGATAACTCATCTGTAGGTTTGAATATTCAACTGTTTGGTTCAAAATTCATTTTTGTTTAGGTAATAATTCATTATTTTAGTTAAAAATTCATTACTTTGGTTAAAAACGTATCGGATTTGTTGAAAATTCTATTGTTTGGTAGAAAATTAATTTTGTTATTTGTAAAGATTGTATATA
>NC_046659.1:70561522-70567100 GCF_010883055.1 Belonocnema kinseyi
ATATTTGTTTGAAAATTTATTTATTCTGTTTAAAACTCGTTTTTTTCTGGTTTAAAATTCCTCTGTTTTTGCTTTGAAAATTAGCCTGTTTTTCGGTTGAGGATATAACTCATTTGTTGAAAATTCCTATTTTTTTATTTAAGCCAACTTATTTTGATTAAAAAGAAAATTTGTGGTGGCCATATAAACTATCACATTTTTGGTTGATAATTGATGAAAATTTACTTAATCATTGATCTGCTGGCTCTAAGCTTGACTTTATGCCTAAAAGTAAAATGTAGAATGGACAGAGAAAATGGATTTTATAGCATCCCTCTCTTTTAACTTTCAATCAAATAAGTTTTAAGAATAGTGTCTAAAACAGTAGCAATTTAATTTAATTTATTAAAATGGGTGCATCATATCTGGAATTGTAATACTCAGTATCTGCTTAACAACAGTCCATCTAATAATTAGCTCATCTCCTGATACTGCTAGATTCATTGACACGATTATAATATGCCCAATCTTTTTTAAAGATTTAATTCTGGCCTACATTTTTCCCCGTTTCAATAATATTTCCATTATGCTACACTTATTACAAGAAAACTTTTGCACAATTTGCATCAGCTATTCATACATCTAAAAGGAATCTATGGTAAAAATATAGTAATCGTATAAGGAATGGTGAAGGAATGCCATCAGTAATCTTTCTCTGGAGCAATTAGCTAAACGCAGACAAACGAGAGTGGTTAGCCATAAATATCCGTCACAATAGAGAAATTCACAGTGCGCTAAAATAAGTATTAATCGAAAGAATATCAATTATTTGCATGTTATAAAATGTTAATGGAGGTGTTACTGTATCAAAAGCTTACCTTTTTTGCACAATTAACTGTGCTGGAACATTTGTTTCGATTGCGTCACTGCTTCCTTTTATATTATGATCCCAGCAAAGGAGTGTTTCACCAGTTTGGACTTTTTTAATAGCAATGAAAGATGTACCAAGCTTGAAAGCATTTATGTACGGAATCTTTGCCACTGACCTACATCAATTTTGCCACTAACGATTTCAATCGAAATAGGGATTTTTCTTATTTATTGAGTAGTATAAATTCTTTTGATATATTTTACACTTAGGAGATTTCGTACAGTATTTAAGGAATTTGAATAGGGAAAACTGTGCAAGAGTAGGTCACTGACATTTTCAAAGTTTTTATATATTTCATAGAAAATAATTGAAATAAATTATTTACTTGTTTTTAATGTTTATTACAAACATTCTCAATACTGGATTATTTTAACGCTTCTTATTGAAGAGTAGGTCATCACTTCTGGTGACAAAATCATAAATAAAGGAATACTATACAATCAGTTTAATGAGATAAAATAACGAAAATTATTTGAACTATTGGAAAGAATGATTCAACCGAGGTTTATTGACAGTTTTTGATTTTGGAGAGTACAACATGTTGGTACAAAGATCTCGTGCCAAACTTAATCCAACAAAAGTGATATTGTTAGCATTGTAGTATTATTTGCCTACGTTTTTCAACTTGTCTTCAGATCTACTCAGTGCTACTAATCAAAGTAAGAAATTTTTAATGTGACCTACTCTTTCTGACAGTTTACTCATGTTTAAACATGTTTACTCTAATGAAACGTACCGAGTGACAAAAAGTTCTTTAATAATTATGAATACAAAACGGAAAGCTTTCGGCCTAAAACGTATTGTAATTAGGTTCCAAATATTTAGATATATAGTGCAAAGATATAACACGAAACAATTTTATTTCAATAAAAACTGTTCATATCTTTTTTTTCCTACCAAAAGATCAATTTTATTGTTCCTACAGATTTGTTACTCATACTATTGCGACCAAATTTTTTTCAGTTATGCCAAATCTTGTTTCGATTTTTGTAATCAATAGCTTAAGATATTTGTGTGTACCTACTGTAATTAATTAAAATTTTTAATTTAAATTCCCCTGATTAGATTTACAGTTGCAGCAGATACTATACTAAACAGGAACAAAAAATTACCGTAAATCTATTTTCTTGAGAGAACTATCGGTCTTCAACATTTATTGGATTGATGGCGCAATTCTTAAGCTGTAAAATGCAGAACTATATACAATTTTTTAGAGAATTTACCTTGAGAACGTTAAAACTCTCCTTCCCCTCACAAAATTTGACTAAGATTATATAAACATAAAGAATGAACATGCATATGAATTTTGTTAATTAAAAATTGCTAATGGAATTTTTGTTAAATCTTCATTAAAAATTCAACTGTTTTGTTGAAAATTAACTTTTGTTTAAAAATATCATATTGTTGGTTAAAACTCAAATGTTTCATAAAAAATTAAATCTTTTTGGCTAAAAATGGAATTGTTTGATTGGAATTAACGTATTTTGTTAAAGGATTCAAGAATTTGATTAAAAATTCGTCTTTCTGGTTTAAAATGGCACTATTTGCTTGACAATTTTTATTTTTTCAATCTTTTTGTTTGAAATTTCATCTGATTGGTTGAAAATTAAATTATTTTTTCCAAAAATACATTTTATTTGGCAGAAAATAAATGTTGTTAACTGCAAATTTAACTATTCACTGTTGAGCTAAGAATGTATCTTTCTTAATGTAGAATTTAACTACAGTGAAACCCTTCAATAACCCTCCCTTCTGTTGCCCTTCCGAGAATATTTGCCGCGCCATAGGCAGGTGTAACAGGAGCGGCGCTACAGATTAGTTTTCCTGTATTTGGTTGAAGAATCATATATATTGTTAAAAATGTATCTTCTTTGGCAAAAAAATGATCTTATCAGATGAAACTTCCTCTTTTTAGTCAAAAATTCATTTGTTTGGTTGAAAATTTAAATGTTCCATTTTTGGTTAAAACTGTATCCCCTTTTGAAATTTATTTTGTTGTTGAAGATTTAGAATTTTAGTTAACAATTAATTTCTTTTGGTTAGAAATTGGACTCTTTTATTGTGTAAAAATGATATTTTCGGTGTAAAAATGCAAATTTTTTGTTGATAATTCGTATTTTTGACTTGAAAAAACTATTCGATTTTTGCTTGAAAATTGATTTTTTCAGAAGAAAATTCATTTATTTTATTTAACTAGTGTTTTGGGTTGAAAATTGAATTATTTTTTAGAAAATTTATGTCTTATACAGAAAATTCATATTTTTAGCTTCAAAATTCAACTATTTGGATGAGATAATTGTCCTATGTCAACTGAAAAGTCTTTCTTGCTAGAAAACTCAGCTGAAAATTAATTTTGTTGTTAAAAAATCAACCATTTGGTTTAAAATTCTTCTATTTTGTGAAAAATATAATATCTCTCAGTTTAATATATATGTGGATTGACTATTTTTTTTATTAAAAATTTGTCTCCGTATCTTCCCCTAAATCGTCTTACGTAATTTGTGGATAAACCCTTGTAAAATTCTGTCTCATTTTGTCCCTCAAATTCTTTGAAATAAATTTTGAAATAAAACTTTTTTTGCATTTACATTATACGCCTAGATATAAGGTTGTTTTTATGCTTGAAAAAAATCTTGATAACGGTCAGGAAAAATGAAAAATTGATCAGGGAAAAGTCAGGGAATTTCCAAATTGAGATTTAGTAGCAATAACCCTGAATAATGTAAAAGTGATTGATTATATCAGCAAATGTCGGATATTCTCGTTCTGATTAATAGATTCTTGTCGGATAAGCAGAAAGATACTTACTGTGAGAGTTATATAGATGCATGCAGTATTATCTATTCTGTGCGGTGAGCATAAATGCGATCATCACGACATGAATGCATTTTCATTGTACGCAATAAAAGCGGTTCTTTGTGTCGAGAAATGTCGAGGTATGGCAAGTGAAATCCAAGTTTGACTTCTGAACTCAATAATATCTTATGAAGATCATCCGTGTGTGTTTTCTTTGTAGGCATGTACTTCTTACAATGCGTACTCATCGTCTCTTGTGCAATAAGAATTCGTCCATTAATTACGTAAAGCTTTTTTTATTTGGGGAGGGGGGTACAGAAAATATTATGAGTCAAAAGCATTTCCTACGTAAGTTTTCTCGTTATAATTATTTTTTTATGTGCTAAAACCAGTTCTGTCTGTTAAAATTACTTCTTATATACTATTACACCCATCGTGTCATTTTTAAAATTTCTTTTCGGTTATGTAATATTTATTGTTACATACGTCCAATAAATGTAGAGTTGAGGAGTTAAATCGGAAGCTACTTTTAATCTTTTAAAAAAAATTCAAATTCCTTGTAATATTCTTTTATAAATAAATATAGGCAGAACTTAATAATTACAACATCTTCTTTCAGACTAATGATCATTAGTCAATAACATCATTAGTCTGAAAGATGTTTTAATTATTAGGTTCTGCCTATATTTATTCATAAATTAAAATTTTTCCAGGCGTAAAAAAGAAAAATTTTTTTTTGAAAAATTAAACTATTCTTTTAAATCTTATCGAATTTCTTTGAATCATGAAAATTCGATTTAAATCCCCTAACACCCTTTCAAATTCATAAAAATACTTTGCTATTTCTGGAAATCCTTCAAAATCTTTGAAGTCCCTTAAAGTCGAGTATAATTACTTAAAACTGGATATTATCTCTAAAATGGTCAGGTAGTTTCTTTAAATTCTAACAATTTTTTTAAATCACTTAAAATCTGTGAAACCTTTCGCATTTCCTTTGGCATTGTTCAAAATTCCCTATAACTTTTGTAACTCCTCGAAATCTTTTGAAATCTCGTGTAGAGTGAAAATCATTGATATATTGTTGATATATTGCGTCACAAAAATCTTACGAATCCTCAGTAAAAATAAATTTCGAAATTACTTAATCTAATATTTAATTAAATAACTTAATATGAACCTAATCTTTCGGCACAATGTTTCTAACAAAAACAAATTTAAATTCGCGCATACTCAAAAAGTATTTAATCACAATTTTAGGGAATTTAATCTTGTTAATATAAATCGTCAAAAGCCTGAAAAAATGAAATTATTTGAATAAAAAAAAATAAAGCTGGTTAATACTAGACTCTAAAGTATATCCTGAAAAAATCATATTATATTATTATATTTTTATTATTATTATGTTATATTATTATTTCTCTAAAACTTTTTCCGAAAGATTCTACGACTCAAAGTTTAGAACTAAAATTATTCTTCGGCATAGCAGGATCCATTTCTATTTTTAAAATATGTTCTTTGAGTCATGAACTTTTTAAATAAATAGTTTCATTCAAAGAAAAAGAAATTCTATGGAAATTTCGTGATTAAGAATTAATAATAGTGTAAAAGAAAAACAGTCAACAGATCTTTAATGTAGAATTCTTGATTAAATTACGTAAATTGAAGTATAATTTTTATGATTGAGAACACTTTAAAATAAATAATGAAAAACTATCTAAAGCTTTTTGAAATTTAAACTGCCGTTTAAACAAATTATTTAAAAAGTAACGCCAAGGTACGAGGGTAGTTCAATAAGTCCTTAGAATGAAGTATAAAAACAATTTTTTTTGGGTAAATTTTTTTTTATTTTTCAACATAATCTCCTTGGAGCTC
>NC_046659.1:70567200-70593401 GCF_010883055.1 Belonocnema kinseyi
ATCTAGTCGGGAGTGGTGCTGACTGAAAACAGATGATTTGGAGCGATTCGCGCGCCATCTGTTGGTCATTCTAAGGACTTATTGAACTACCCTCGTAACTCGTTACTTTTTCAGTAAGGTTTCTAAATATTTCTTATAGATTATTCCATAGAGAGTTATTAACATTTAGAGGTTGGGAGATGGTTTTTGCAACAAAGTAAAGATATGAAAGCTAATATCACGAAAATACCTGATAAAAATTAGCTGAATTTAGATCAAAATTTATGGTCCTTACGATTTTGATTTTTGTTTGGTCCTCATTTTTAATTTTAATTTTTTGTGCTGACGAATGAACTAAAATGGTATATTTTAAATTTTATAATAATTTGTATATTAGTTGAAATAGTTATGAAAGACTTAGAAAATAAAGTTTTTGAAAAAATATATCTAAAATCTTGATCTTAATGTAAAGTATGTTGATAATTGGGCCCTTTATGCACATAAAAATAATTTTAATGTTCTTTCATATTCATTTAATAGTATACACCCAAAATTATAATTTATGTTATTACAGATTATAACAGAAAACTGATATTTTCAGAGAACACTTTATTTTTCTCGCTAATCATTCTATTAAAAAAATAGGTGTTTCAGAAAATTTGATATTTATAGCTCTAAAATTGCCATATTCAGTTTTTCATGAAAAATATTGAATTATGCTAAAAAAAACTCATTTTCTTAACCACTATGTTTTATTTTATTAAAAAAAATGTGCATAATAGAATAATTCATATAAAAAATAATATCCAGAATAAAAGCAATAGGAAAGATTATATGTAATACATTTAAGACGATTGTTTTACTTCATTTTGGAAAAATTTCGAAGATTTTGAAATCAATATGGAAAAAATTAGGTTTACACACTAGTATATAGAGTCCCGTTTAAGAGTTAAATGATTGTGAAATTGTGACAAGATATGTGTCATTTACTAATTTAATTGAATGGACTGTGATGCAGTTTATATAGGACATTACGTAAGGCACTTAGACTTTGAAGAGATGAAAATAATTTTCACATAAGTCCTATAATGTCTCTCAGTCCTCTCAAAGCATAAAATTCCACATAGTTATTATTTCAATTGGGATGATTAATGTATAGAATTCCTTAAAATAAAACTAAGAATCCAATGATCAAATTTGGGCAACCACCATAAAATGTCTTTATAGTAATTTGAAAAAAGATCTTCTTTAAAAAAAATTTCCTAGTAGGAAGAATGTCTGGTGATGCGTGGTAGAATGATGAAATTCAGGCTGCCCAAAAAGCAAAGAGAGAAGCGTACAAGAGAACTATGAACATCATAGGTCTTAGCAATGAGGAAAGAAATAGACGTAGAAATGATTATAGACGCGAAAACAGGATACTCAAACGATTAGTTGAAGAAAGTAAAGATACAATTAGAGCAGAGGAAGAGATGAAAATACAAAACGACTTTGAAGGAAGCAGGAAACTACTTTGTAAAAAAATTAAAGGCAACAAAAGTACAGAATTTGCCAACATGAGAAATAGTAGGCGGGAAGTGGTATATGATGCAGACGGAATACTAGAGGCTTTCAGAGACTATTTTAGAAGACAATTCGGAGATGAAGCTATAGGAAACCATAACTTCGATGTTGAACACGATGCGATGAAAAACTCAATTGAAAAAGTTTGTATCACTGAGGTTAGGGATATAATTAAGAACTTGAAAAACGGTAAGGCTGTCGGGGTAGACGGTATTAACGCTGAAATGTTTAAACGCGGTGGCGCGTGCATACCACATAGACTGTGCGAATTGATAAATTTATGTTTCGAGATGGGAGACGTCCCAGACGATTAGAAAAAAGCGATTATCGTACCAATATACAAGAGAAAGGGAGATAAAAGCGAGTGCAATAATTACAGAGGGATTAGCTTATTAAGCACCGTAAGAAAAATATATTCAAAAATACTTATTCGTAGGGTAATGAAAATAACAGAAGCAAAGATTTTGGAAGTCCTGAAAGAGTATGGAGTAAATGAATGGATCCTATAAGCTATAAAAACAATATATACAGGTAGCAAAGCGAGTGTAAGAATGTATGGGAAACTGAGTGACTGTTTCGATATTATTCAAGGAGTTAGACAAGGATGCGTTATGTCTTCATGGTTATTTATATTATTCATGGACAATTGTTTAAGAATGGCTCTCTTCGACGAAGAGGGTGTGGATCTCTAAACAGTAAGGGTATGTGGGTTAGCGTTCGCAGATGATAAGGTTGTTATGGCAGAGTCTATCGAAGACTTACAAAAATGTTGAATAAAATAGATGCAAGCATGAAGAGCATGGGCCTCAAAATTAACGGAAATAAAACAAAAATTATGATGTTCGAAGGAAAGAGTTAGAAAACACTATGCAATATTTTATTCAATGATGAGAGAATTGAACAAGTTGATACGCTCGTATACCTTGGTAGCTTATTTACTAGGGACGGGAAGATAGATGAGGAATTAGATAGACGCATAAACGAAGGTAAGAAGGTTATTGGTAGAGCAGGTCCCCTTATCTGAAGTAAAAATATATCAAATAAAGCTAAAATGGCAATACATAATTCTATATTTGTACCGACTGTACTATACGGTAGCGAGGCATGGACTTATCAAAAAAAGATAAGAGTAAAATTAACGCAATTGACATGAGATTCATGCGCATAATATGCGGGAAAACCCTGATGGACAAAGTAAATAACGGGATAATTCTAAAAAAATGTGGTGCAGAAGAGATGCTAGTAGACACATGGGAAAGAAATCGGTTAAGATGGTTCGGACATGTTGAAAGAATGCCAAATGAACGACTAACGAAACTATTGTATCCAGGTAAAGTAAATGGTAGCGTGTCCAGAGGTAGACCGCGGAAAGAATGGTTAGAATGTGTGAATGAGACCCTAGTTAGAAGAGACATAAGAAGTCACAGAAACACGAGAGCCTGCATGAAAAAATGCATGGACATCAAAGAAGCTAGAGAAGTATGTCAGGACAGGAAAGTATATCGGCAAATAGTTAATAAAAAGAGTGTCAGTAGAGTGAATGACGCCTGAAACAAAAGACCTTGGCCACTAAAGGACCCAAGTAGGGAACCTTACATAACGACTTCGTGAGGTTCTTCGCTTGGGGTGATTGCTAGAGAGATTGATCAGCACCCTGGGTCGGAGCAGTGTTGCGGAACGAATGTGTTATTTACTTAAATAGCACGAGAATTCTGGATCAATCTGAAAAATCTCTATCCCTTCCACACACTACTCCTTTCCCCTACCGAGTGAGTCACGCCTACCCCGAAAGGGAAATGGCTTAATGGTGTAATAATATAAAAATTGTTCAAAAATAAAAAAGAGGAAAAAATGAGCATGGCAATCATCCAAATTTTCTGCCTTCTCTTTTTTTTATTTCTTTCGCCTTTTTCATTTTTATTATTATAAAATAACATTTAAAAACATTTGTAAATAATATTCGCAAACGTTTCGGTAATCATACAGAAACTTTATCAAGGTGAGAAAAAATTGAGCAGGTGGGAACAACAACGAAACAACAACGCTCTCCCTTTTCTAAAGGAACAAGGAGAGCATTGTTGTTTCTTTGCTGTGCCTACGTTTTAAAAATGGAGAGCATCATTGTCTTGTTGCTATTCCTACTTGCTCAAATTTTTCTTACCTTAATGAGGGTACTGTATGAGTACCGAAACTTACTTTTTTTTTTAGTTTTGTTAATTTTTGTTTAAGGATCTATTTTAAAATTACAATAGAGGCATTTTATGGTGGTTGTTCAAATTTGATCGTTGGATTTTTGTTTTTATTTTCGGGAATTCTATACATTAATTTTATTATTGAATGTTAAACAGGATTTGAAATTTGATTTTAATCTCATTTAAGTTTCTTAAATCTTAATTGGGATGATCTTAAAATCCTTTATCATGAGAGAAAATAAAGAAAGAGAGGATTCATGGAGATGTTATTTACAAATAGAGAGAAGAAAAAAGCTATTAAGTTTTTTAAAAATCTCTGAAGATACTGCAGAGTGTGGGACAGGATTATTAATTGGATGAATGAATTTCTGTTTTTTACTAATAAAAAGAATTTTTGAAAGAAGAATCATTTTCTCATCAATGAAATTGACAATTACAATAGACAGAATTAACTTTTTGATAAATATCTATAGATTTTCATTTTCAGGTATTTTTAAAATTTCAATTAGCATAATTTTTAATTATTTATACAAGCAGTTTTCCTATAAATAATTGCTGATGACATCTAAAAATTTTTTGATACATGCTAGTTCCTAGTAGCATAAAAAATACAGAAACATAATTTTTTCGTTATGTAATTGTCTCTAATGAGCTGGAAAGAAACTAGTTTGGAAGTCTTATTTTTAATTTTTAACCGAATTTTTTTGAAATTAAAGTATTTATAATGTTTAATACTTCTTTATTTTTGGTCATCAAATCTGATAATATTTCAATACTCGCTACTCTCGAGTTTCATGAAAGCGGAATACTTTATTTACTTCATATGTTTGTATGGTTATACTAAACTATTTATTCTCTATATCGTGCAAATGATGAAATTGCATTACGTTTCGTTAAACTGTTGCAGACTCATATATTCTTATGTGTAACTAAGTAGGTGCTCAGTAAGTGCATTTCCAGTTTACTTGCGGATTTGATACACTTGATGAAGATCCAGATTCGGAGATAGAAATAGAGCATTATTGTGTGTATGTGTGACCAAGTAAATAAATGAGAATATGTGAGCGAACAATTGTTTGAATGTGTGAGCGAAAGAGAAAATAAAAAGACTATTTGTGTGGGAGTTCACTCTCGTGCATGAAAAGACCACGCAGAAGATACATTCTGCATTGTCACTTATATTATTCTCCACACATATCTACCTGCAATTATTTCATCATTCGCTTGCTTCCAAAGGGGTGATTTAATCATGAAATAACTCCTATTTCAGTCCCTCCATTAAAATTTTGAAATATTCAAACGAGACGTTCCAAGAATCTTATTTAAAAGGAAAATATCATGCATTTTTAAATTACTTCACTCTAATTAAAGATCTCGTGGATTTGACACACAGTTTATGAAACAGTACCATTAGATTGCAGTTTTTAACTTGCATTTGTTGTCCTGGTTGTTATAGGTCACGGAATTTGTTAAAAAAATTTCGTTAAAAATTTATTTTTTGCTGTGTGGAAAACTCTACTGTTTTGTGTAAAGATCGCTTTTTGTTGTGCAAATTCAACATATTGGATTAAATTTGTTTTCATTATTGACAAAAAATTTTCTCTTGGTGGAAAATTAAACTGTCTTGTTGAAATTTTATCGTTTTGGCCGAAAATAATCCAATGAGGTTGAGGGTTCTACCATGTTGTAGAAAATTCGTCTTTTGAATTGAATTGAATTGTATTTGGTTCAAAATTGAAATTCCTTTGTTAACAAATTGTTTTTTATGGTGATTCATTACAATAGTTGAACAACACTTTTTAGTAAAAAATTTAACTATTTTGTTATTAAAAATTAAATTTTTAACACTCTTTTACACACGCCCCCTGGTGGAACACCGGTACACGCGTCGTATCTGTGAGATACACAATCGTTTCATTTACAAAATAAATAATAAAACTGAATTTTTCGCATATTCCAGGTGATAAAGTCAACAGCCAAATAAAGAAGGACATAAATATAAAAACCAATATAAGTTTACTCGCCAATCGAAGTGAATAAATCTATACAACTTTCGCAAAATATTGAATTCTTGTAACACAGACACAAGTTTCAGTTCTTCGTGCTTGTAATGGCACTGGTGTCTCAGTCAAAATCTATACTAAAAATAGTAAAACTAAGTATACTAATTACAACTATGACTAGTAAAAATAAGTGCATCGTCAATCAGTCCTGTAAAATAGGAACCTCAAAGAACATGAATGTATGAACGCACAAAAAAAACTCAGGGCTCAATATTAGATCTTGGTACCTATGAGGAATAAGAGAGAGGGAGGCGATATCCCGCTCCACAAGCCTAACTAGTGATGAAGAACGCTCAACTATGTATCTGTCAGGTACAGTGCGTGTAACGGAGTGTTAAACTTAATATTCAACTATTTCATGTTTAGTTCAAAATCAATGTATTTTATTGAAAGTTCGTCTTTTGAAATACATCAAACTCTCGCTTTTAGTCACCCCATTCTCAGCTTTCCTAGAACTGCCAGCTCCCTCAGTTTCTCAGGTGAGCAGGGCGAGAGCAGTTGCGACATTATATATATATAGATATACATTCCAATTGGAAGCGAGTCAGGCGGCCCTCACTGTTTGCGTTTCGATCCCCCCGAAATCAGTCCAAGGGTTTGAAGGCAATCCCCGAAACTGGACTGAAAGCGAGAGTTTGGTGTATATTTAATAATGACTTATTAATATTTTTGATTGAAAATTAAAATATATTGTTGAATAACCAATTTTTTTGTCACAAATTAATGTTTTCAACTTAAAAATATATTAACGTCTTTTTTCTTTGTGAATTTATCTTTTTTAGTTGAAGATTCATGTATTTTGTTGAAAATTTGACTTTTTCGTAGGATAATAGTATTTTTGGTTTAAATTACATTTATTTGGTTGAAAATTAAATTTTTGTGTTGAAGAAGTTAAAAATTTGACTTCTTATAGAAAAATAATCATTTTGTTCAAAGCTACTTTTCTTTTTGAGTTTTTTGTTACAAATTCTTTTTTAACTGACGAATATGCTTATTAACAAAGTGTCTCGTTGTCCTGAAATTCTGGATGAGTTGATAAATATTTTCCATAATCTGGGCTAGTCGCCCCGAATTTTTGGTACTAGTCCATCCACTTTTCTAACTCCTATAATTTTTCGAACCGTTTAAACACCATAATTTATTTAATTTTTGTTTAAAATATTTTTATTTTTTTTTTATTTGAAGATTCATGTATTTTGTTGAAAATTTAAAATTAGTCCTCTGTTGAAAATTCATCCTTTTGTGAAGCATTTACATTTTTTGTTTAAAGTTAATTCTTTTGGTCAAAGATCCATAATTTTATTTAAAAATTCGTTTCTTTGCTTGATAATTTAACTATTTTATGAAAAATTCTTTTTTTTCTGTTGAAAGTTTATTTTTTATATGAAAATTTAGCTATTCTATTTTTGGCTAAAAACTAATTTTTGGTTTGACATTCATAATTTTAGTTATAAATTTATTTAATTGGTGGAAACTTAAAAGATTTTTTTAAACGTTCATTTTTCCAAATTAAATTATTTTTAAACAACTCGTCCTTTTTGGGTTGAAAATTTAATTTTTTTGTTAAGGATTCATCTTTTCAGGTTGAAAACATAACAGATCCATAGAACATTCGTATCTTTGTCTTGAAAATTCAAAATTTTGGGTGAATTTTTTCTGTCTGTACAGATAAGTCCTTCTCGGTTGAAAATTCCTTCATTTGGTTTAAAAAATAATCGGGTTTGATCAAGGATTCAACTAGTTTGTTGAAAATTCATATTATTGAGTTTAGTTCAACTGCTCTTGATTAAAAATTAGAATGTTTTTTGATGAAAGTAACAAATGAGATACTTTTGTTTGATAATTCCTTTTTTATGAGTCACCTTTTAGTTAGAAATTCAACTATTTTTGTGAGATTTTCTTTGTGTGGATAATTAATTTTTTCAACTCAAATTGGAATTTTTGGTTCAGAATTTATTTTTCTGAGTTGAAAACTCATGTATTTTGTTATAACAATCAGTCTTTTTGGGGGAAAATTAATATTCTTGGTTGGAAATTCATTTCTTTATAGATGACCCCTTATAAAATTCCGGTTGACTGTTGTCACTAAAAGTCTCAAGATAAATTTTGAAATACACATTTTTTTGCATTAAAATTATTTATCTCCTGGGTGTAAGTTGTTTTCATTTCTGAAAGAATAATTTATAATGGTTTAAATGATGAACAACGGAATCATTCTTCAATATAATTAAACAAATGCTGTATTTCAAAAACACCACATACAGAAGTAAATGTCAATGTAATGTCAATGGGGTTATTTTTTTGTGAACTAATGGTCAATATTCATATTCCTCGAGTTCTGAAAATTCTAAAACCATGCATAACTAATTTTTCTCGAAAAATGACTTATGCATGATTGTTCGTTTACTCGATAAATCTAAAGGCATCAAAATTTGATATGAAAGATAATTATCTAAATATGTAACTCTGTTTTGTTTCTTTATGTTGATACCAATTTTCGTATCAACTAAATTGATCTGAAGATCTTTTTTTTTTAATGACTGAGTATGAATGAATATGGTTTTAAATGATGGGGTGGTGTGGGTTTATGAAATCTTTTAAGGAAACGCACATTATAGATAGATGATACTAATACGATAGTAGATGAAAGTGGGTTTTTGCATAGATGTGTAGTTACAAGTCTAACATCAGTTTCATGCACACGTCCTCATATATGATCAAGTTTTACGATGCGAGCTGCAGTCTCATGATTCTTGTGCGGTTTATAGTCAGTTTAAACCCGTGACTGTTGCCTCACTTCTAACTTCAATAAATTTATACGGCGTGTTGGTGCAACCTGGCCAGTATCGCGTGCACAGTATACACACAACCTTTCGAGTTTAGTTCAGAACATCCAATTCGATCCAGACATTTGATCCTATTTTCCCCTCAGGAGTCCACTACCCGCTCGTGTATTATGCACGCATGTGCTATTCATTTTCATTATCCCCAAGAGCTCAAACTAATCAGAGCTTTCTTAGTTTCTCTATTTTTGAGGTAAACCACATTTTATACCATGTTTGCCAACTGACCGGGAAAATCAGGAATTAGCCTGGAATTTTGAACAATTTTTCAAAATAAAAAAAAGCAATTTTCAAAAATATCGGGACACTAAGTAGAAATGAAACGTTTATGTATGATTCAATGCTAATCTAGACATTATTTTAGACGACCTATTTTAGAAGACGAGACAAGACTAGAATACTCTAGAAGAAGTCGATCAAATAAGGTTTTTCCTTACCAATACTTATTTGTTTTTAATGTCAATTTTTCATTTTTTATATGTAAAGAACTTCGGGACGTAAAACTTCTTAATTTAACATCTGGGAAACAACAAAATAAGGTTATTCCTTACCAATATTCAATTTTTATAATTTTAAGCACCTTGTATATTTTTGGAAACACGCTAGAAAATATTTGGGTTCAACACTAAGAATAATGTTTTATCCTGAAGGGCTAGCAAGATGTCCAAGAAGTTGGCAACGCCATTTTGTTAAAAAAAAAACAACAAAAGTTGTGCTGAATTGTGCTAGGTTCGTGCCCAATTGTGCCGCAATCTTTTTTTTTAAGTCAAAATTTTAATCAGAATTAAAAAAAAACTTTTTCTGGGCCAGAAGCGTCATTTTATTTTTTCGAAAAAATAAGAACTGTGCTGAATTGTGCTAGGCTTTTGGTCCATCGTGCTGCACATTTAAAAAAAAAAATGAAAATTGGAGCTAAAATTCAAAAAAAAAATTTCCGGGCCAGCAACGCCATTTTGTTTTTTCGGAAAAAAATAATATTGTGAATTGTGCTAGGTTTGTGCTCAATTGTGCCGTAACACTTTTTTCTAAAGTGAAAATTGGAACCGAAATAAACAAAAAACCATTTTTTGGGACATTACAAAGAAGAATTTTTAGAATTCAAATTTCAAAGATCTGACAAGTGTGTTAGGCTTGTGGTCCACCATGTCGCAAATTTAAAAAAAAAATGAAAATTGCAGCTAAAATTCCAAGACAAATTTCCGGGCCAGCAACGCCATTTTGTTTTTTCAGAAAAAAAATATTTTGAATTGTGGTAGATTTGTGCTCAATTGTGCCGTAAAATTTTTTCTAAATTAAAAATTGGAACTGAAATGAACAAAAAACCATTTTTTGGGACATTACAAAGAAGAATTTTTAAAATGAAAATTTTAAAGATCTGACAATTTTGTTGGATTGTGCTCCGCGTGCAAAACAGTTATAGCCCTACATATTTTTTACTCAGGTCTATATATTTTAAATAAAATACTTGTTTCGTTTTCATCGGAATAATTTTTGAAATCCAAAAATTTTAAAAATGCAAATTTAAAAAATCCGAAAGTTGTGCTGAGTTATGCTAGGCGTGCAAAAAAATTATTGTCTTACACACGTTTTACTTAGGTATATAATTTTTAATGAAATACTAGTTTCTTTTTCATCAGAATAATTTTTGAAATTCAAAAATTTTTAAAATGCAAATTTAAAATTTCTGAAAGTTGTGCTGGGTTGTTCTAGGCGTGCAAAACAATTGTTGTCCAACCCACTTTTTACTCAGGTCAATACTTTTTAATGAAATACTAGTTTTTTTTTCATGAAAATAATCTTTAAAATCAAAAAATTTTCAACATGTGAATTTCAAACATCCAAAAGTTGTGCTGGCTTATGCTAAGCATGCCAAGCAATTATTCTCTTACCCCCTTTTAGTTCAATTATTTGGTTTTAAAACTCATCTTTCTCGTTAAAAAGTTAACGTCTTTGTTGAAAATTCATCTTTTCAAGTTTGAAAGGCAATATATTTCCACTTAAAATCTTAGAGATATGTTATCTACATAAATGTTATTCAAAATAATTTATTCTCATTTTATTCCACTATTTTTACAAAAAAATCAACTCATTTCTCCTGCTTTTTTAGGGCATTTTGGGATGTGAAGTCTAAAATCACCTTTACAATCATTTTTATGATGTATTTTACCTTAAGTTCTCAAATGTTTAATCATTTCTAAATTTCATATAATAAAATAAATAGTATTAAATAACTGTGATTACAAACGCTTAAAAGTTAGCCGCAATATCACGAAATAACGTGGCTTTTTTTTAAAGATATGGATAGCTACCCTGTTATAGTAATTATTCGTTTGGAAATGAAATGCATGAATTATTGTGAAAAATAATTCAATTAAAATCATCGGTTATTATTTTGCAGGGTGATATTTTTTACGTTCAATCATATTTTGCCTAATTTTAATTTTTTATTTCGTGGTATTTTGCTAAAGATGAATTTTTAAGTTTGTCGGAATAACCCATAATTTTTTGGAATTCACTATGCATTCTTTGAAATTTATTAAAATTCCGCCGACATAGAAATGATGTTGGCGAACAATTGCGCCAAAAGGTGTTTTTATTTTTTTTTATTGAAAGCGTTAACGATTGAATAATTTCAAATGATGCGTTTAGGTTTGTGAAATGCATGGGTTGAAGTTAGGGTTTTAAAGTAAATGTTTTAAAATTTGATTTTTATAAGTTGTACGAGTACAAATTACTTTCAAAATTGATTGTTCCCCATGCCTTTTATAATTCAAACATTTCAAGTAATACATATTTAAGAAATTATACCATTTGACAATTCAAAATTTTAAAAAAGTCCAATTAACAATTGGAAACGTTTAAATTAATATTGTTTGTTATTGAACCACCTTTAAAGTAGCATTAATTCCATTTGTGAATTTGGACAAAATTATATTTCAACCTTTGCATCAATAAGATTTTAATCTGCAAAATAACTAAATTTTGATTTATAATTTTAAATATTTAAACATCTTAAGTAAGACAATTTTTAAATTATAGTGTTTGAAAACAGATCGCGTAAAATATTAAATAATCAGATTTATGTATCCAAAATAAAAAAAATAATTTTAACTTTTTTAATGCTAGTGTAGTTTCTAAGTTGAAAAGTCAAAATAAAACAATTTCAGTTTAAAAGATGTGAAAATGCCTAAATTTGTACCATTTATAACTTAAGCTTAGAAAAAGTAGAATTACAAATTTTATTAGGTTAAAAGTGTGTTTGAATTAAAAGATTGCCATAAGTTAAATTTTCGAATTTTACTTTGATAATTTTATTAACGAATTGCAATTTTAAAATTGTAAGCTTAAACGTAAAATATGTTTAAATAGCGCCCTGAAGATGTCAAAGAATCAATATTTAAAACATTCAATATTAGGAATTATACAACTAAATACCTAAAAATGCACAAATTTAAAATAGGTTGTGAAGAGCTACAATTTTTCAATTTTGAATCTTTACATGCGTTTTCCTTGAAAAATGTAAACTGCGAAGCATTCCGAAATGAAAAATTAAGAATCTTAAAGGTTTAATATTAACCAATTTTTTAATTAAGAAAAGTGATAATGTGAACAATTTGACATTGAAACTGTAAAAATGTATAATAGTTCGAAATTAATAAAAGTATAAAATTTAAAACTGAGCTTTTCTCTAGAAAATCGGGATTCAGTAAAAAGTCGATACAATTTCAATTTGAAAAATTAGTGCCGTTTAAGTAAAATGAGTCTAAGTAGTACTTTGGTCAAAATGAAACTTAATAGGCAAAAAGTACCTATTACAAGTTCTCTACTGAATTTTACAATAAAGAAATATGTTACTAATCTCTAATTAATCTTAAAATTGATTAAAAAGTATCCTAATTGTCAAAAAGGAATCTAAATAATTTTTTTAACGGCCGCTCACATTAGAGGTTAAAATATAACTTACAATAAAATTGAAAAAAAATTAAAAATAGAATGAATCAAAGCACCCTTCAGCAAATAAAACATCAGTTAAATCATGGCCTGTATCTCATGTCGAAAATGGCTTAAAGTATAGTGTTCATATCATAAAAACAAACAGAAATTTTTCTATAAACGTCTCATAATCTTTGGATATTATATTAATTTTGGTCTAATAGTTTGCAAATCGTGAGCCTTAAATAAACAAAAAATTAGAGGCATATAGAATATCCATTGTGGAAAAGGGATCTCAGCAGAAAAATGAGATGAAATTAGTCAGATCACTTTTCCTCTGTAAGAAATATTTTCTCAATTTCATTGTAAGTCAAGACAAAATTACAGTGAATGCGATACATAAGAGTTTATTGTTCGCAATTGAAAATTGCTTGGATGGTAAATTTCAAATTCAGTTTGTGAAGTACCAAAAGATTACAAAAAATTGAAAATAGTACCATGCAAATTTACATTATGGAAAATATTTATTTATTGCTGATTGCAAAGAGATTGCGCTATAATCTGTACGTAAAAAACAATGTGTAATCAATATTATAATAATCTCGATACGCCTCACTGATCAGGAAAATCGATTTCTCATAATCTTAGAAATCATTAATAATTTCAAAATCTCGCATCAGCGAAAAGCTTATATTAAATTCATTCAGATGAATAGCAAACTAAATTATTTGATTATTTGATTACTTAATTTATCGAACTAGCAAGTTTCATCGCTTTTATGAATTTAATTAAGTTTTATACATAAGTATGAGAATTAATATTCTCGAAATCTCTTTAATTATAAAAATAATAAATTGTACAAAATCTTGATTTCAAATTAGGTTTCCTATTAGAATGCACTGGATAAATGTCGATGAAATGAAGCGATAATCACGTAACGTGTAAGCTTGCTGGGGTGAAAATTATTCGATGACACCAAGAGCGTGTCATTTCAATAAATAGAACTCGTGACCGTGCAAGTTATTTTCAGGGAATAATTCACGAACTCGATTGCATTCTCCTTCCAAATCTCTAACCTTCGCTGATGTCATCAGATTTCTCTACTAAAATCATGTTTTAATATCATTAAAAAAGAGACTCCGTGACTACCGGATCTTAATGGAGCGAGATACATTTTTGCGATAGAGTTTTGAGATTTTCGTCTCATGTATACATTCTATACATTGTACACCTTGACCCACATCTTTTATGTGTCCATACAATGTGTAATTGTTGGACCTTTCTAACTTTCGAAATATAAAAATGACTTCTTTTTTGTATGTTATATTTTATAAATTACAAGGTTCAGTAAATCAATCTCAAACTTTGTATAGATTTATCGTTTTTTCGATTTAATTGGATCTTGTCAACAAATTAATCGCTTGTAGGCATGCAAGAACTCATAAATTAGAGTGACTTTGCAAAATGTCTTTAAGCCTTTTGCAGATAGAAGCCTTAAAAGTAAATTATGATGCTATAAAATTGATTAATTGTTGTAATTCTGATGAAAATTTAGAGGCAGTACAGTGCTAAAAAAAATCAAATTTTCGATTTTTTGAAACACCTGAGTAAAATTTAACTCTTTTTTATGAAAAAATAATATTTTTTATAGATATTTAAAAACAGATTTGAAGGTCGCAACGAACTTTTTTGCCTAGAACTTTATGTAATTAACTGTTAGATTTTTTATTCATGATCATAATAAATATAATTTATTTCTTTCCTTGAAATTACTTTAGAACGAATCCATTTCAAATCAGGCATGACACTACAATTGAAATTACAGAATCTCTCAAGAGCGAAATAGGTTGTTTTTTTAGAGGAAATTAGGCCATACGTATTTTACCGATTTGCAATCAGAATTGTTTTTAAAAAGTTATTGTGATAATTTTCAAATTTCACGAAAAAAATTTAAAAAATACATTTTTATGGGGGAACGATTCTCCCGGCCTCAAGATTAGTTTAGCCCCCATGATGCTGCTAAGATGCCTTTCTTTTATCAGTAGAAACTTTTAAAAATATTAAGAAAAATAAAGGAGGTTTGTGTTTTTAAGAAAATCTTTAATATTATTTTCTTTAAATTTTGAAAACACAAAAAAAGTATAATTTTGGGAAAAAACCCACCTCCTTTAGTTTCCTGAATATTTTTTTAAAGTTTCTACTAATAAGAGAGAGGTATCTTGGGAGCATCATGCGGGCTAAATCTTTTTTGTGGCCGAGAGAATTTTGTTTACCTTGCAAATGTAGTTTTTGAATTTTTTTTTCGTAAACTATGAAAAATATCGGAAAAGGACAAACGACCGCAAAATTTATTTAGCAAGCATCAAACTCACAAGATATCTTCATTATAAAAGTACAAGTTAAAAAAAATACAGACTTAAAAGTTGGGTTTTTTTTTGTTAGAAAATCGATTAGAACCGCGGAAAATCACACCTATGGCCACGTGTTTAAAAAAATTAATTCAAATTATTTTTTATTCACGCTGAAGTCTGTGAAATTCCTTAAAATCTAATGAATTCAATGATTCTTTTTGATAACTTTAATTTTTTTAATTTGCCTAGAAGAATTTCAAATTAAGCTTGATCACTAATTAAATTCATTCAAATTTTTCTGAATTCAATGGAATTTTTTAGATTTAAAAACTTTTATTGTATTCACTTGAATTCTTTTTAATTGATCCTTATATAGTATCAGTTTCGCCGAATTAACTTAAATTCTTCTAAATTTATTCCTACGGAACTAAAATCAATAAAACATTTTCGATTTTCTTAAATTTATTTACAATAAATTGGAATTCTCTTGAATTTGTTTAAATCTACTTGAATTAATCTATATTTACTCACTGCTACTCAATTCATTCATTTTTCCTTACAATTCCTTACAATTTTTTTTAATTTACTCGAATTTTATTTTATTCTTTGTTTTCTGGTTAAATATTTTGTTTAATTCACTTAAATTTGGTGGAATTCGCCCTAAATTCTGCATACTCCTATTTTACTTAATTCGATGCACATTTTTTAAAAATTATGTTGAATTACATCCTTTCAATTTCTTATAAATTTCATCAAAATCTCTTAAATTCCCTTGAACTCGTTTAAGTCTATTTCAGTTTCACTGAAATCAGTTGAATATTTTGAATTCTTTTTAGCTAATTAGAGTTCTCTAGATTTTTTTTCGTTTAATTCTTTTGAATTTTTCTTAAATTCACTTAATTATATTTAACTAGATGGATTTACGTTTTTTTTTCTATGTTCACCTTGAAATTTTTTAAACTTACCTTGATTTCTTAGTAATGTTAATAAATTTAATTAAATTCCCTTGAAGTCTCCTGAATCCACTCTAATTTTGCTGAATTCAGAAGAATATTTTGAATTTTTGTTCAATTCACTTAAATTTGTATGAATTTGATCGAATTCTTCTCATTTCCCTTAAATTCCTCTAAATGCTCTCGAATTTCATTCAATTCACTTTTCTATTTATCCCACATTCGTCAAAATTAATCTACAATTCTTATAAATTTCGTCGAATTCTTTTGAATACTGTTGATTTTTAGATGATTAAAATAATAATTTTTATAATTCAATTCAATATATAGTTCAATATGATTCTTGTCGTACCAAAGAATCTTTCGAAACTAGGCGTGGCATTTTGGATAGTAAAAATAAAAAAATAAAGTTACAAAAACAATACATTTTATAAAATGACAAAAAAAGACTTGTGAACCATATTTAAAAATTATTTTAAAAAAGCAAGATTTTTGTATTTTTTGTTACTACTACAATTCGTACTTGTTGCAAAAAGAACTTTATATCTTTACCAAAAAAGGAACTGGTCGCAATAACTAGTTACTTTCCATCACTGTGTAGAGAATTCTTTTTTGGCAAAACATTCAACTCTACATTTTTCATAGAGAACAATGAAAGTAAATTTTAATTTTGAAGACATTTTTCTAGTTAGAAAATTATTATTCTGGTTTATTAAAAAATATTTGTTTCTCTCAGTTATGGGTGCTAGGAGTGCTTTTGTCAGTAGCAGCAATTGAAGCCGCCCCAATTGCCAGGGTTTATCTAAAGTTTATATCTGAACCTCACTCATATGAACATGGATATACAACAAGTGGTAATGTAACACAATTTTCTTTTTAAATTTAGATATTACCAGTGTGGTCGATGGACCGGGAAGCCAGAAAAAACGAGAAATACGGGGAAATTTATTAGACCGGGAAAATCCGTAAAATGGCAGTGAATTTATTTTTTGACCTGGAATTTTACAAATTTGTAGAAAAAACTGGCCAAGTCTAATGTTAACATTAAAAAAATAATAGTTGAATTTCTATCTTTTTCAATCATGATACCATGCAGTTTAGAATGTGTAATTCGAAAACCTTTCACTTAACGAATTTTCCATTTTAGATTTTAATTTTTGAGCGTAGATTTTTCCTTTAAAGAATTTTTAAATGCGGTTATAAAGACTTCAAAATTGAGAGTAAGGAGCATTTTTTGAATCGACAATTTTGGATAAAAACATTTTCAGTTTATCAACTGTGAATATAAATTAAAATAATTTTTTAAATTGAAGTGTATATTAAGGTTTAACAATTAAATAACACTAAATTTCACAAGAAGATTTGAAATCAGTTCAAAATTCAAGAATTTCCGGAATTTAACGTTAAAAATTAAAATTGTTCGATTATAAAGTTGTTTAAACACAATATCTTAATATTTAGAAATATCTGGCTGTTCATTTAAAATAATTGATAAATAATTATAAATCAAATCTTCAAAGATAAAAAAAGAACTTAACTTTAAACGTCACAATTTTAATTGCTTTATTTAAAAAATGTTAGATTGTGAGTAAAGTTGTCTAATTTTTATGAATAAATCAATATTGAACACTTATTATTCCTAGAAAAAATTCGAGTCGATTAAAGAGATATTTAGAAGTTTTAATAAAATCCGGCCATTGATACCGAAATTTCTATGAAAATAGCTCAAGGTAAGATTAAAAAAAAAAATTGTTGGAAAAATTCTAATGAAAAAATTTCAGAAATAAGTTAAAATTTGAAAGAAATGTGAAACAACATCTAAGTTTTTCGAAATTTTAAAATGAAACTTTGAAGCTTTTTAAGGATTTTTAAACCAGTTAAAATAAAAATAATTTAACTTTTAATGTATGAAGTGTTCAGTTTATAATAAAATTTAATTTTTCAATTTTTTATGTTCCAAACTTAAAATTTCTTAAAATAATTTACAGCTCAGTTTTAATTAGCTCAAATGATAAAGTTTTAGCTTTAAAGTTCGAAAGATTTAATTTCATTGATCGTGAAAAATGGTTGCGATCTGGGAAAAAATCGGTAAATGACCGGGACTTTTTGTATTGAAACGGCATTCCTGTTTTGATCAAATTAGTTAATTATTATGTTTACTGTAGGACTATTTTTACTAGGTGAAACTTACAAATGAAAATTTTCTTTCAGGAGGAACCACAATAGCTCAAAAATCATACCTATCAATAGGAATAAGACGACCGAGAAATTTCGGTATGTGTTATTTTGATAAAATCTGCTTTTCATTATTGTAAAGAAATTAATAAAAACATACATTAATAATATTTTCATATTTTCAGGAGATAGAATTCAAATCAATGATGCCCGACAAAATTATTTGGACGTAGAAGAGCGTCCTCGAAACGTACGACCTGAAAATGCTGAATTTTTAATTCCACGAGGAGTTTTTGTTCCACCTATCAGTTTAAATGATCTTGGATACAGTTCCGAAGAATCTGGTCACAGGACTCCAGATTTTTCGGATGGAACTCGTAAGAATTATTGACATTTAAAAAAATTTCTGAAATTTATTTACAAAATTTTTTAACATAAACATTAGATAAAGAATATTAGATTTATATAATTTGTGATTTGAAATCTGTTTATGAATAATTTTATTTTAAGAATATGCTGATTCTTTTCTTCTTACTGGGGAAGAAGCAAAATATGCAGTGAGATATATTTATGGACGCGGTGAACTTTTTTTCACGGATTATCCACATGTACGATCTTTGCTCAGAAATCAAGATGAAAGAAGACAAAACGGTTTGCCTAGAAATATTCTCAGCAGTTTGAGGCCGGATTCTCCCTTTTATAGAAAGTTTATGAATTAAAAAGGATAAGGTTAATGAAAGAATAAACAAAAAATGAGAACTTTCATAATCTCCTGTAATGTGTGAATTTTCATCAGGTGAACCAGAAACAGAAAAATATTTTTTTAAGGCATGTGACACACTCAGGTCCATATATTACCGACCTAACTTTTTCAGTTCACTGCATTTTTTTGAACTTATGAACTATTTTTTGTAAATAAAATATTGGAATAAAATTTTGGAATAAAATTTTGGAAAATGTATCAGAAGACTATGAAGTACGTTTATGTACTTTATTTGAGTAGGAATTTCGATAAAAATTATTTTCAAAGAAATGAACTGGAACCGTTTTTTGACAGAAGCTTGAAATTTTTAAACCTAAGAACTATTTTTACATTTCAAATATCTGCGAGACGTAAAGAAAACGTACATAAACGTAATGTACTGTCGGCTCTTGCATTTCTCGAAGTGTACAGTCGAAAGTCTTAAGTTCAAAGAGAATTCAGCCCTTAAAACCGATTTCTATTCAAAAAGTTTAGAATTTTTATCTAACAAAAATTATTTTCTGACCTACTGTCGATGCTGCAGATATATTCTGGTAATAAGAATTCTGCTCATCGCCTTTGTAAGAGATACAGTCGATAATACAGATTTCTTGAAATACACATGGTAATATATAATTCTGTTCATAGACTTCACCGAGGTTGATGCAAAATCCACCAGGCTGTATATATCTGTTTTTTTTTTACTTTTTTCAAATTAAGTGAAATTTTGTTGTACAGAAAATTTGTACCATAGAAAATAATAAAGCAATTTATAAAAGTACACTGAATTTAATGATTTTTTTCTGATGTGATTTGACTTTTATTTGAAAAAGCCAGATAGGTTTTAATATTTTATACCAGTTTATACTGTATGTAGGTTCTAAAAGTTTGGAACAGTTGGAAGAATTTTCAAATTTTTCTTTAAATTTAAATGGATTTTTAGGATTTAAAGGGATTTCTAGGAATTTTAAGAGATTTCGAAATGTTTTAAGGTAATTGGATTTTTAGGGATTTGAAGAGATACCAAAGTATTTTTACGAATTTTGAAAGATGTCAGAGAATTTTGATCGGATTTTGAACAACTGAATTAATTTCATAAGATTTCAAAAGGATTTTGGGGAATTTTAATGGGTTTTAAGAGGGCCAAAAGATCCCGAGGGTTATGAGAGGTTTCACAGACTTTAAATGATTTACAAAAAATTCGAAAGTTTAAAAATTACCTATTTCAGTTTCAAAGAGAATCTACGTTTTTTTTAAAGGTAGTTCTCCAGATTTTAAGGAACTTCAAGGAGTTAAATAAAATTTCAAGAGAATTTACGGGATCTCGAGAGTTATTGAAGGATTTCGATCGATTTTAATGAATTTTAATGAACGAAGAACGATTTCCGGGGATTATGAAGAATTCCAATGGATTCAAAGAGATTTCTATGACTTTTAAGAGATGCCCAGGTATTTCAAAACATTGAGAAATATCTCAAAAGAAGTTATAGGATTTTACACGAGTCGAAGAGATACCGAAACATTTTCACGAATTTTAAAGGATCTTAGGGGATTTTAAAAGGATTTAAAATAATTTTTCAGAGATTTGAAAGATTCTAGAGAAGTACAAGAAATTTCAAATGATTTTTGAAAAATTCAAAAGTTTAACAATTACCCAGTCTAGTTTCAGAAAGAATATACATTTTTTTAAAGAGATTTCTCCAGATTTTAAGAAACATCAAGGACTTTAATCAAATTTTAAGAGATTTCACGGGATGTTGAGAGATATTGAATGATTTCGATCGATTTTCATGGATTTTAAGGGCTTTTAGGAGATTTCAAGGGATTTCAAAAACATTTCAAAAAATCTCAAAAGAAGTAATGGTATTTTACAAGATCCTAAGAGATAGCGAAACACTTTTACGAATTTTCAAAGATTTTACAGGATTTAAATAGGATTTCAAACAAATTTTAAGAGATACCGAAGGATTTTGACGGATTTTGTTGGATTTTAATGAAATTAAAGAGTTTTCAAAAGATTCTAGAGAATTACAAGAGGTTTCACAGATTTTAAATGATTTTTAAAGGAAAGAATTTTGATGGATCTTAAGGAACTACGAAAGATTCTGGTGGATTACCAAGGATTTTAAGGGATTTTACAATATTTTAAGAAACTCCAAGGAGATTAATCAAATTTTAAGAGGATGTTAGGGGATTTCAATGAGATTTCGAATATTTTAGTCATTTAAGTTTTTAGTGGTTTTTATACAGTTTCAAAAGATTTAGCGGAATTCCAAAGCATTTTTAAATATTATGCTGGATCTCGAGAAATTTTCATTTCTTTTAAAAGATCAAGAGATTTCAAGAGATTCGTAAATAGTCCTAAGGAATTTAAAGATTTAAACAATTTTTAACGAATTTCGAAGATTATAAGGGATTTTTATGGAATTTCAAAGATTTAAAAACGTTGTAGGGAATTTTAAAGAATTTTAAGGGATTTCCACAGGAGATTTCCCCAGCTGATTTCCTCAGCTTTAAGGAGATTTCAGAAGATTGTCTATGGTATCTATGTAATTTAAAGAATTTCAAAAAATGTTCACATGTTTAAGCTAATTTTAAGGGATTTACTAAACTTTTACCCTTTTTCAGTCCATTTTGAAAAATATTAAATATGGATAAAATATCAAGAGGCCGTGTTGGGAACTTTAATTTTAATTTAATTAATGATTTAAATAAGCTGAAATGGAAAGTTTAAATTTCCTAACCACTCAAATACCTACCTTGGAATTGTCATATTACACTTCACATTTTGTTAATGTTTAAATTTAAAGTTCTACGAACTTTTCGACTTGAACTATATCCGCTTGGACACTCGCTATTAGTTAGTGAAGCAGATTTCGGCGTAGTTGCACTCGGATGGACGCCGTCGCACTAGATGAGGTGTATTTAATAATATCAGCTTTGAACTTGCTGTCACCCTTCCACTAATATCAAAATTGAAATATTATTGTCACAGTTGGATATCTGAAGAGGTTAAAATAAAAAACAATTGCAAATTACATTTTTGATTAAATTTTTTACCACAAGTAAGGTTTTCATAAACGCGAGCTTGCCATCTTCGAAAAAATATGACAAAAAGAAAACCTTCTGCCATAGTTACTTAGTTTTTTTAACCTCGGTTACGCAGCTTTATTTTTTTTTCGAGATAAGCCACCGATACAATTTGGCTCATTTATCTTATTTTTTACATTTTCCAACCCCTGATATAAAAAAAGAGAATTTCTAGAAAATTTTTATTTTTTATCTCAAATCTACAAGCCCAGAGCTTCAATTTCAGCATAGGGGTCTGCTCATTCTTCGATTTCCTTATCTCTTGCCCCCCTCCACCCAAATAATTGTTTATTTGCAATTTAGAATTAATATAGGGAGCAGATTTTTCCCAAGGTTTCCATGAGTTTTCTACACTCCACATAGGTCTTTTTATGGGATGAATGCCAAAAATGTGCGTTATAGCTTCAATATTTTTTTAACGCTGAGATAAGATACGGAAAGACGCTAATGCGAGATTATAAGGGTTTCATATGAAACTCGAAAATGTAAAGGATTAAGGACAACAATCTATTAAATTTATTATTTGATGTTCTTAAGTGCATCATCAAAAAGTCACTCTTTTGGTTGATAACTAAAATGTTTTGATAGAAGATTCATCTGTTTGAATCGAAAATTCTTCTTTCATGGTTTAAAATTATCTTTTTTTTTGTTTTTGAAAATTTACTTTTTCAGGTTGCCAGTTTAACAGTCTTTTAACAAATTCATCAATATGGTTTAAGATCCATCTTTGTGGTTAAATTTTAAAGTTTTTGTTTACAAATTCGACCATTTTCTTGAATGTTCGTCTTTGTAAAATAAAATGGAAGTACTTGGTTAAAAATTCAATTATTTGGTTAGAAAATCATCTGTTTTGGTTGAAAATGTAACGCTTTTGGTAAACACTTCTCTTTTTGAATAGAAAATTCGTCCTTTTGGATTGGAAATTTATCTTTTTTTATTAAAAATTCAACTGTCCCCTAAATAAAATCGTGTTTCCGGCTTAGAATTTAAATTATTTGTTCGAAAATTTAATGATTTTTTCTTTTAAATTTGCTTCTTTTTATTATTAGTTAATCTAGTAAGTTGTAGAGGTAATTGCTCAATTAAATTTTCATTTTTTAACATTAAATATTATTTTGAAAATTATATTTTTCTGTTGAAAACTTAATTTTTCAGATTAACAATTCAACTATCTTCAAAAAAATTCGTAATTTTGTGCTAAGAATGGAACTATTTGGTTGAAAATGCCTTTGTTTTTGTTTGAAGTTAAATCTTTTTTGTTTAAAAATTCAACCATTCGTTCTAAAATTCAAATATTTAGTTGGCAATTTAATTTTTTATGAAATTGCCATCTATTTTATAAATAATTCTACTTTTAAAGTGAAAAACTCATTTTGAATGTGTTTTTTAATTTCACGCGTCATTTAAAATCTATATGTGATACACTAGGGTAATACAACCCATTTTTTAAAAAATTTCATGCATATCGCGCACAAATTGGTCTGAGTCCACAAAAATAATATTCGAAACTTTTTGTTCACGTTTTACTTAGTGAGATAATTATTCAAGTTGGAAAAATAATTATTTAAACAATTTATTATTGTTTATAACTATCTTCTCTTCGAGTATTGCTAGAAACTTGCAGATTTTTCTTAAATTTTTAGCTTTTATTTGAATTTATAGTTAGGAATAAATAATAAATATTAATAATAATACTAATGTAAACAAAAAGGTTGTCAGTAATTACATGAATGAAAATTAAAATTTAATATGATCCATATCGAAAATTTGAAGAATATTTCAAATATCTGTTTTATTTCAGAAAAAATATTTTCACAAAAGAAGGAGATAGCTTAAAAATTATTCTCTTTAATGTTTATTTATCAGATTTTCGTAACTGAAAAGTAAAAAAAACTCTTAAAAATTTCAGAAGAAACCGCAAATTTCTAGAAATTATCTAATAGAAGATAGTTATGAACAATAATACATTATTCAAACAATTATGTATGTTAACTTGCATTAATTAACCTTTCTAAGTAAAATATTAAAAAATGAAACATTTCAGAAAAAACAAAAATATCTAGCATTAATATAGTAAAAGGTAGTTATAAACAATAATAATTCGTTTAGAGAATAATTTTTGTTAATTTAAATTAATTATCACCTCACTCAAATTGAAAAGTGAACATAAATTGAAAAATCTCAAAAGAAGCTGCTTTAATTAAAAATTTAAAAATAAGTTTAAAAATTTAGAAAAAACTGCTACTTTCTAACTCTATTGTACGAGAAAATGGCTAAAAACAATAATAAGTTATTAAAAAACTTTACGTAAATATCTCATTATCAGCATTAGACAGTATTTTATGTATTAAGAACTATTTCTATTTTTAAAAACCGCCAAAAATTTAATTGTGAAGAGAAGTGTTGAGTTTAAACTCGATTCATCTAATATTGACGATTCTGAATAAAAACTACAAAACCTTCTTTTCTTATTGTAGTATACGGTTTTAAACTTCATGGGACTGGCAAAACCTCAAAATGCCATTTTTTTTAAATAGAAAATATTAATTTTTTTGTAAAAACAATACACGTGGAAATTCGAAAATAATCCAATACATTCTTGGACCGTCAGAATGGTGCACTATCTAATTTCCAGAGGCTTTCACTATCTTAATAGAACTTATAAAATTACTCTAAAGCTTTTTGTAAACACCTCGACTCTCAAGTCCCTCAAGTAAGCCCGATCCATGAAAAGGTATTTCAGAGGAGCAAACATTTCGTATGTGACCAGGCACTCTGTCCGAGACGAATCTTGTTCAATGCTTCAATATCATGAATTGTGAATACAATGATGAATGAACACTAGAATATATTAAGACCACACCTCACAGTTTTGACTCGGGAAATAGAGGTACTAAATCTTGCCGAGCATTGTAAACAACTGAACACAGTTCTCTAGATTAATTTCTCTGTCTTAATAAGACCTAACATCATGCTAGGAAAATTGAGTAGGTGGTCACTAGCATTCACTGCAATCTCAAGACTATTGTATAATTCTTCTGTGACATGTATGTTTGCTCATGACAAACGATTAGACGTAATCCAATTGTGCAATGAGTCATTGCCACTTTGAATAAATCGAGATATGTCATAGATTCAATTGCTGCCGATAACCTCGGTGCAAAGCATATGACCTTTCACACAAATATGTACCATGATATCTAATATGTACTCACCAATTCATGTTATGCTACAAACTTAGTAGCTAAAGAGGTTTCGCCTGGAGTTACGAGCGTGAAAGAAAGTTCTTCCAAGAGTGAATTAAAACTTTAAAAAAGTAAAGGGTTCTTGAAAATTTAAAGTATCTTATAGAGACCAACGTTTTTTATTTGATTGATGGTTTTATGGTTTTTTGAGGGGCTAGTCTAGAGTCAATATCATATCAATTTTGCTTCATATTTATTTGAGTCAAATGAAAGCTTGCAGAGAATATTTTCGCCGCGATATTTCATGCGTACGAACGAATGGAAGGGGAAATCGAAAAGATATCAATTTGAAAATTCTAGAATATTTTTGAATAACATAAGTATTATAATTTAACATGGTGCATCATATATTAGAATTTAAAATTGAAATGCTACAAACTTAAAGTTTGAAATTATTTTTTAGTTTGCAATTAAAATAATTGACTAATTTTACCTAGGCATAATAATTACAGAAAAGTTTAGTGAATTATGTAAAAAAAATGTCTTCAAATTTTTGCGAAAAATTAAAAAAACAAATATTTAAATTTAGGAACTGAAAATATTCCTGCGACTTTTTTGGAGAATTTTCTTATCATATATTTTTTTTAATCTTCTCGCTGACTGCGCACATTCTCATTTTTATTATTTATTTCTTGACATTTAAACAAATACTATGCGTCTTATTTAAAAAGTGTTTTTAAAACAATATTTCAATCGTTTTGAGATGAAAAATATTTAGCTTGACAAAATTATGGTTGTATTTTTCATAATTTGAGCGGAAAATGGAAGTTTTTATTTTTAATTATATGTGAACGCCTACCATTTTGAAAACGTTTTTCAGGGTTCATATACACGTGTAGATTAGGCCCTGGTGATGGTTCCTACTGCAAACCGAATCGCTAATTGATAATAGCTTTTGTTTAATAAATAATGCAAAATAGCATCATCTGTATATCTATATATACCAAATCAAGTGACCTAAAAGGGATGATGCTTATGCAAATCCTCAGTTTTTGACCAATCGTTACCGAATTTGGCACACATATTCTTTGGCCTCCCGGACAGGTTGTAAGAGAATTGAGAGGCAGATGGT
>NC_046659.1:70593411-70619134 GCF_010883055.1 Belonocnema kinseyi
TTTTTGAAATATATCAAATCAACTGGCTTAAGACGTACGATGCTTATAAAATCTAAGTAATTTCAAACACAAATGGTGAACATTATAATCTTGAAATTATAACAATTTAAATTATGACATTATTAATATATAATATTATTTCAGTGTTTAATTACTCAAATTTAAAATGGTTCCATTTCTCATTTTTCAGATCAAAGTAGTTCGGTTTGTAATGTTTATAATTTAAAAGCACTTAAAATTAAATATATAAGAAAGAGTTTTGAAATATTGAAAATTTGAAGTGTTTAATCTTAAATGTGTTCAACCTAAATTTTTCTGTTGGAGCCGATTTAAACTTTAGATGTTCCGAATTTTAACGATTCTAAAAATAGTTTATTTTATATGTTATTTTTCAATTTAAAATAATTTATTTCCCCTTGCTTTATGGTTAAAATTCCTTATTTTTGAAAGGTGGCTACTTACAAATTTAGGACGTTGCTGCCTAAATTGGTATCTATAAATTTTTAAAACAGTAAAGAGCAACTTTAACATTTTCATTTTAAGTGGTTCTTTCTTAAAATTGTATAATTCTTCTCAAACTTCAAGGGTGGCAGTGCAGAGCTAGATGACCAACATTTTTCCGAAAATAAGTGTTTGACCTAAAAAGATCTCCAAATTTTAAATACACGTAATAAAAACGTTTCATTAAAGTTTATTATCATCTACTGAAAAAACATTCTCCTTTTTATAGGCCATTGAGCAAAAAATTATCTATCTATTTCGATTTTCTCGAAACGGCATAATTTTTTGTATAAAACGTTTTATATCCGCATTAAGAAACTTCGTATCTCGGGAGTAATTTTTTTTAAAATTTATCTGAAGATTAAATTTTTATCTCAACCCACAACCAAGCCTGTTCCAATCTTTGGCCAGTGTGACTTTAAGACTGTCAGCTTCCACAGCTATTTATTTCAAATCGGATAAGTTTTTATGAACAAACTTTTTTGGCTTTAGTTCATCAACGAATGCTCAGGAGTGGACCTTTGTTTTATCTTTACATGGTGATTTTGATTTTACAGAATATTTGTTTTTTATTTTTAAAACTACCGATTTTGTTGATTTCATATATTTCTTTTACTACAAGACTTTATTTTTAAATACACAACAACTAGTTAGCTTTGACTTATATTCTTATTTTTAAATTCCAGCAAATCTTTTGAATAATTAATCTGTAAATTATTACATTTATGAAGCTCATAATTCACATATCTCAATTAGATATTCTAAAAACAATGAGAATACGAAAGAGGCAAATGAATATATTATTCTTCTTTTTACATTCTAGGTCTTTATTTCCATATCATAAACCAATAGGCGTTAATATTTTTTTTTCAGAAATACTGCACCAAGTCATTTTCATAAATAGCCATAGATGACCTTCTGAACTCCGTACAGCGATTATGCACAAGTATGTATATCAGCGTGTATAGAATATAAACGGGTTATGCATACTCGTATAAACTCTAACAATCGTTTCTTTACAATAATTCCTTGCACTATTCATGAGACGCTCGATGAAGTTTATACATGAATAGAGACAATATATTTTTAAATCGTGAAATGTCCTAGACCCAGTGAAGCTAAGAGGTATCTATTTGCATTTTTCTGAAAACATATAGACTGAATATAAGATGCAATCGATCATTGTTTTCTTGATGCCATATAATAAGGTGATGCGATTACGACATTAATGAACTTGAACGCATGATTTTTTTTAATGTACTCATGGAGTGACTAATTCATTTCGGCCTGAGTTATTATCCCCAGGCGGAAAAATTATATATAGTTTATATATAGTGTGAAGTTTTATACATAATATTCATTTGTTTTATACAAAAAATGTATAAAACAAATGAATATTCTAAATGAAACTTCACACTATATATAAAATATATATAATATTTCCGTCTGGGTCTGATGTAGTTTCTCGGAAAACCCTTTAAGTTGGCTCCATTTTTGTCTTATTATTCATCTAGGCTATGTGACGATAATAAATTTTTTACTGATTCACTATAAGATACGATTGGATTGAATACGCATAGTTCTGGTTATTCCAACCATATTGCCTTGCTTGCTCAGCGATAGAAAAACCCCGATCGTCAAAAGTACAATGATGTGGTATTGTTTTGAGTTGCAACACAAATTTTACCAATTTCAAGAGCGGGATTGAAAAATAAAAATGCAGCGATGTTCATCTTATAGTTTTACATTTAAAGTAATCTCATTTTGAGAAAAAGAAAATTCGAGTGCATAATAAATGAGCTGCAACAAAAAAGATCCGGCTGTTTTAAAGCGAGCTGCAACCATACGGAATTGTTACTTGAGGCATACAATTATGTTTTGGGTATTTATAGCTACACCAAGAATAGGTTATACGTGTAGTATCCGAAATCGTATTATTAATTTATAGACTTTTATCGCTGAATCAGAAGCGGTGGAGCCTTTTTTTCTGGGTGGGGTCAGGTGCATATACTTATAATATTGAATGGTACAATTTGGATATACATAATATAATATTATTAATATATGGAAAAATTTAACATAAATAATAAATCAAGGTATGGAAACCTGACAGCACCATGTCATCAAAACATGATGTGCACCACTCGAGGAATCGTTCAAAAATGATTATAACTAATCCCCCCCCCCCTTTATAGAAATTTACGGCTCATTTACGGCTCTAGGAATCCCTTATAACTAATGTCCTAGCTTTAAAATTAAAACAGGTTCACTAAGGACAGAAGGTCAGGACATCAACTTCATTATAAAGGTAGGACATCAGTTTAATGAGATTAATGGAGCCGTACATAAGCTGGAAATTTCTATGAAAGGGGGATTTTGATGTAATCATTTTTAGACCGATTTCTCGAGTGGTGCTGCTGGCTTGAAATAAATTTGGCAGCACCATGCATATTTAAAAACAAATGAAGAGCCGAAAATTCGGCAATAGGGCATTAAATGAGCCCTTATTTATGAAATAGGACACATCACGATTTGATGACATAGCGCTGTCAGGTTTATATAGCTAATAAATCAATAATAAATACAGATATAAAATTCATATAGCCAAAGATTTCACAAATCTTTCAAAGAATGGACAAAGATTTCACTGCTTGCGCAAAGATTTCGGATAGATAACAAATATTTCATAAAAATTTTACAAGGATTGCAATAGTTTTTGAAAGATTTGACAAAGATTTCAAATATCGCGCAAAGATTTCAATACTTATCCAAAGATTCCACAGATTTTGCAAAATTTTCACAAAGATTAAAAATATTTCGCAAAAAATTTAGATAGATTTTTAAATTCCTAATGATTTTAAAGGTTTTGGATAGATTGAAAAGATTTAACAAAGATTAATAAGATTTCAATAATTTTCGAAAGATTTCACTAAGATTCAAATAATTTCACATATACTACTAAATATTTCAAATATTTTATCAATAATTCCAAAGATTTTTCAAAGATTTGACAAATTTGCAATGATTTTCCGAAGATTTTATAAGCTATTCTCAAAGATTTCAAATATTTTGCAAAGATTTCGGATTGCTTTAAAAGATTTCATAAATACTCCTATTATTTTACCAAATTTGATAAAGATTTCGGATAGGTTGAAAAGATTTCAATGATTTCCTAAAGATTTAAAAAGGATTGAAATAATTCCATAAATATTAAACAAATATTTCGCAAAAATTTCAGTTACATTTAAAAGATTTCTAGGGGAGTGGGGATTGCCAACTGTGCCCCCTAGGGCTCTGCCGCTTCTGGACTGAATCCTTCATATCAAAGTTTGCATGATCCAGCTATGCTGGAAGCACGCGGTCATAATACGAAGTACTCGTAGAACCCTGCATAACATTGAATGATTGGATATCAATAAAAGTTTGTTCTTGTCCGTATGGAAAACAATTTTTTATAATAACGTGATTTGGAGTTATATTTTAAAGAACACTTGAACTTCTTAAAAATCAAAAGTTTGTCTCCTTGCAACACACACACTTCATCCTTCAATTAAAAAAAATTTCATTAGTGCGATATTTATGCAGGGTGTGTAGCGATTCTTAGTGACAAAATTTAAGGTCTGTTCCCGGTTTTCTTGATTGGTAAATTAAGTACAAATAATTTAACACTTTCCGAAAAAAGTTTGAAATATCCTGAGGCCGTATATGCAGTTAAGCTTCGGTAAGACATACACTTCGAACGGCAGTGATAAAAATATGTGCAGGTGTATTTCAGACCCAGGTGGGGTGTTTCGTGTTAATTTTTGGAAAGGTAAGTAGAGTTTTTCACTTAATCGAAAATTATTTAATAGGCAATGTATGCACATTTTATCGAATATAAAGTTAATAATAATTAGTTTAAAAAATCTGCTCGCTTCGCGGGCACATTCTCGTGGCGCGCTACGCCCGCGGCTCGCTTCTCTCGCAAGTTTGAGCGCGTCTAGGGCACGCGACTGTTGGTTCTCGCGCTTCGCGCTGCATTTGTCTCGCCCTTTGCGCTCGGTCTTTATATTTGCCCCATATTTGTGCACAGACCTATTAAGGTTAATGAACCAAACATCGACAACTGTAATTAGGTGATTGTGAATTCTCCTTTGTTAAAGCTTCTTCGGCTTTAACGAACACATTCTCATCACGCATCTCGTGCTTCGCACTCGATTTTGTCCAAAATGTTAACTTTTCTATATTATGTTTAACACTTCTGTATCAAGCTTATAATACATTTATTCAGATTATTTAGCGATAGAATGTTTTCACATAAAACTAATGCCTTCTCCTTATGATGAGAATGTAATAATACATCATTTTTGTGCGACGAAAATTTGAATTTTCGATTTTTTAACAAAATTCAAAAAGTTGTTATGATAATCGCGTAGGTCTTTAAAAACTAATATTTTTCTTTTGTTGACTTTTTTTCATGTGGTGCGTTGAATGACATAGAATAGTCATTTTCGTTATTATTGTTATTTTTTTAAAGTTTGGAAATGCTATAACTCTGGTAATTTTGTTGTTATCAAAAAAAGTCATCAAGATAAATTGTTCATATTTTTGTGCACTATAAACAGCACTATATGAAAATTTCAAATCTTAAAAAAGTGGTCTTAAAAATTTTGAAAATGCTCCAGATTATTGCATTTTTATTTAAAATAGCTGGCTAACGAAATCGTCCTTTCTTTTCATACCCTTATGAAGTGTGTCAAAGGGAAATTCAATAAAATAATTACTTTAAATGTTACTGTGTTTACAGACTACAACGACAACGACGATAATGACAAGGCTGATAATACATACCGGTTTCTTTGGGAATTAGGGATTCTCGAAAAGTGAAAATTTCAAGAAATCCGCGATAGTCAGTTTTCCCACAAAACAATACCTTCTTATTATTATGAGAATGTAATAATTCAGTATTTTCTGTGCGATAAAAAGATGAATTTTCGATTTTTTTTAAATTTTAAAACCTTGTAAGTTTTTCAAAACGTAGCGTTTTCCTTTTCTTGCCTTTTTTATATTTTGCGTTGATTGGTTTAGAATTTTCATTTTCATTTTGTATTTTGAAAAAGCCATAACTGTGATAATTTTATTGTTATCAAAAAAATCCATCAAGATAAATTGTTAACATTTTCGTGTGCTATAAATAACCGTACGTGGAATTCTAAAATCTTTGGCCTCTAAACCTGCGTGCCAAAGCCCAATTCAATTCAATTAGTCGGTCCAAAGACATCCAGTATACATACGACAACGACGGACAGATACCGACCTGAAAACTTTTTGTTCCTTCTGAGGAAATCTCAAAACGTCGATATTTGATGGAATCCGCGAAAGTCATTTTTCGTATGAAACCAATACCTTCTCATTATAGTGTGAATGTAAAAAGCGCGTGCCCTATCAAACAAATGTTAAAATCAAAATTTTAGATCTTATTTAGGCAAACCATTTTTTTATTACACATTTTACTGTACCGAGTACCGTCTTCCACACATTTAGTTTGTTTATTTTTTTGCAACTTGTGTCAAAAAGTGATTCATTATGAATTTGTAGTTTTTTCCAGTGCGTGTAATTTGAGCTTTTTCATTTTTTTAGTATCCGGCATAGTTTAACCAAAAAATGAAATTTGTGGATTTTTTTGTTGTTGGTAGGATCAAATTTGGAATTTTCAACTTTTCGACCAACTTAAAAAAGTTGTTATCATAATCCTGTAGGGCCTTCAAAAAGCAAAGTTTTTCTTCTTTTGACTTTTTTCATATCATGTGTTGTTTGGCTTGAAATGTTCATTTTAATTTGTTTTTTTGGATTTTGAAAATGCTCTAACTCTAGTAATTTTTGATTTTTCAAAAAAAGTCATCAGGATAAATTGTTCAACTTTTTGAATACTATAAATAACCGTACAGAGAATTTTGGAATTTTTAAAAAAGTGGTCTCAAAAATATTCAAAATGTGCCCACTTTTTGAATTATAATCCAAAATGGCTGGCTAATGAACCTGACCTTTAGTTTAGGACACTAAACGAGTGTGCCAAAGGGAAATCTAATAGATTAATTTTTTGGAAAGTTATCGTGTTCACAGACAGACAGACACATTCGTAAAAACCTGTTTTTCGGTTTCAGAGGGTCACAAAACGTGGACATTTGTCAAAAACTAGGGGGGGGGGCAAATTTTACACAAATCTAATACCTTCTCTGATGAGAATGTAATAATACAGTGAATTTAAATGCAGTGTGTGTATTATAATTGCATGATTTTTTAAATTGCATAGTCGTTTTATAATAAATTGGGTGCGTTAAACATAGTCTAAACTATGCTGTCTTTGCGTTCCATCAGATCAATTTTGAGTTTTCTCTCAATTTTTAAAATCATTTTCAAGCAGCGCATCTTTTTCCCACTGAGGAAGAATCAGTTATTCCTTTCTTATGTCTAATGTTTAAAAAATTATTCACAATTCATGATCTCTATTTTTTATGCTCTTAAAAAAGTCGTACTTTAAAGATTTCTAACTTTAAACAAATCAAGAAAAACACTTTTTATTTTCATTTTCGTGTTTCTTGATGTTTCCAGTTTTCAATTCCCTATTTATATTCCTTAAAATCATATCTTTTGATCATACGGCTAAAATAGGTCAGCGTGAGTATCACTGACTCACGTGTGGAATTATCAGAGTCACTTTAAGAGATGTGCCGATCTAGGGTGAAAAGTGCTACTTTAAAGGTTACTAGCTGTGTCCTGTGGCGGTGGCCAAGCCGCCGCGGAACGGCCAGTGTAATTAATACTATACTTCGAGAACTAACGGAAATGCAATAAGAGTTGTATAAAGTTATAAAAAAAACATTCACAATACATGATGATGAATTTTGTATTACTTAAGACAATGAACAACGCCTTTAAAAGTCCAATGTTTTATTTCATTCGATGTTACTTACATGTTTTCTCTTGATATTGAGTTTAAACATCAAATACTCGAATGGAATCAACATCAAATTTTAAGTGTTTATCGTAGACTTTGGGTTTGAAGAATGCGAATTCAATAGTGAAATTTAAACTAATCTTGAAAAAAACGTTGAAAATGTAAAATATAAATAAAAACTTGAATACAGATTATCAAAACTGTATTTTTCGAAGATTGATTATAAAAATTGTATAATTCATAAAATTCATAAAATAAAAATGTTAAATTATATAATTCGTAGTCAAGTCACAAAATTGGGGTTTGAAAAATGCGAAGTCTACAATAAAATTTAAACTAAATTTGGAAAAAACTGAGGGCATAAAGCAGAAATATGAAGTTAAATACAGAAAACTGAGTTTGTGCCTTACCTCCTATCTTTTCCTCTTCTATCTTCCATACACACAATCTTACGACCTATCTGGAAGCCCAAAAAATAAGTGTAACAAATTTGGTGCTAATTGTCAAAATCTGGATTTTCATAAGCATTATACATTTTAGGCTACTTGATTGTATATGTTCATGTTAAAAGTTTAAGTTTAAAAGTGTTTAAAAGTAATATCGACGCACCCGAATTTCTCGGTTTTTAAGAGGTAATGCAAAAAATAACTTAGACAAAAGTTGTTCAGAACGAAGGGGGCCATTTATCTGTGCAATTATTTTTGACCTTGAACTTGATATTTAAGCTCATTTCAAGTCTAAGTGTTTTTAAAAAAATGGGAACCCCTATTTTTGACACCGGATTCGAAAAGAGCGAAAAATTGTACGTCCGAAATGGTATTTAAAATTTTTGTTTCATGACCTTCAGAAGGTCATTTCAAGATTAAATGCCTTCAAATGACCTTGAAAAATGAGATCGATATCAACCTTTTCAAGATCGTTATCACATTGGATTATTCTATCAGAAAACGCAATCGAATATCGCAACCAAAGTTTTTTGAAGCATTTGACATTGAAATGACCTTCTGGAGGTCATGAAAAAATTTAAATACCATTTTGGACGTAAAATTTCCCGCTCTTTTCGAATCCGGTGTCAAAAATAGGGATTTCCATTAAAAAACACTTTGATCTTTAAATATATATATATTCCTCTACAATCAAACCGAAGGACCTATGACAAAGCCACCGAACGCGTCCTCGGGTTGCGGATAGAGGGTGTGAAAACCGTGCCGAAAGCTGAATGGTACCTGGGTGAGGTGTTTAGAACGGTGACTCTGGGATACCGGGCGACCTCTCAGAGTAAGCAGCCTTATCCTTGCATGCGGGGCTCTACAAGGATGGACAAACCCCTTTCCCTAGATTCTCGTGGGAACAACAACGACAACACCAAACATAGTTGTAGTAAGTGCGGTTCAAAACAACAGAACGTGCAGGGCTCCCGACAATGGGTCGGCCAACAATGCCGACCACTCTCGAGCTGGGGGAGCCAATGAAAATCGATTCAATGCTATGGATCCGCGGAATCTCGGGACCTTTAGGTGGACGGAGCGACTAAATCACGACTTGCTAGAGTGCTACGATGCGAGTGTGGCCCCTGAACGGGGTTATATGGCACGTCTGCATGCTCTGTGGTACGAGAAACACCCAGGGCTATCGCACTTTTCGCAGCAACGTCTGCGAAACCACGCCGAATTACTCCGAAAAAGGGGATATGTAAGCGGAATGCCTACTATACCATAGCTAGAACAAGCCGGCAACAGAGAAAGAGAGGCGACACTAAGACCAACCGCGGGCAGACATCCAATAGAGGAAGAGCGATGCTTTATGACCCGGAGAAACATCAAAAACCAAGGTTCTTCTCAAGTCTAAAGATCTGGCTTAAATGGATGACGAGCTTTGTGGACATTTTTCCGAAGAATCCGACCTCTGGGCTCTGAATTCTTGGGTGTATAATGCAGCGAGAGCATTGGCCGATGTGAACCGTGAAACAAAACCAACAGTTGATCATAAGACCAAAAGACGAATGCATCAAACTTGCCATAAAGATAAGCTGGGCCAGACAGTATGCGTCCTGCATTCAGTGTGTGATTGACTACATCACATCTGGCAGGAATTTTACCGCCAAAGTTCGAAGGTTCGCGCGCGAACTCCGAACCCGTTATCACACACTTAACAAGTCAAAGCTGCTGACCATCAAGCAGCATATTGTTGATAGAATACGGATACTATCTGATGCTAAGAGAAGTCAACAGTTTCTCTCTGACTCAGATCGACCAGAGGAGATCGAAGTATTTTGGAGAAAAGTCTACGAAGTGTAGCATAGACTGAACGAAGACTCAGAAAATATAAATAGCTTCAAGGAGTTGTGTGATGCCCCCATAACACCTGATGAAGAATGCCCACCCATCACTACCGAGGAGGTAAAAAAAGTATTAAGAGGAATGAAGAACTATTCCGCACCGGGACCAGATTGTGTCAAAACCTTCGGGCAGAAGAAGTTTCCTTCAATCCATCAGCATTCGGCCCGTATTTTCACCTCATATTTAAAGTCGGAAGAGCCGATTCCGGAGTGGTTGGTGGAAGGGCGCACAATTCTCCTACCGAAAATAACTTAGCTGACCCGAAGAATGACAGGCCAATCACTTGTCTGAAAACATAGTATAAGATATTCACAGCTATCCTAAATGATGGGATTGTTCGGGTAATTGAACCTGTGTGGCAAGAAGTGTATGAACAACGAGGCTGAAAGAAAGGTGTAGCGGGATGTCGGGAGAACTTGCTTATCGATAGATGTGTCTGCAAAGATGCAGCATTCTACCAGCGTGACCTATCGATGGACTGGATTAATTATCGGAAAGCTTTCGATTTGACCTCCCATAGACCTATCATCTGTCTCTTAGAAAGCTTAAAGGTTCATCCGCAAATCGTTAGGTGCACAGAGAGATTGATGCCGCCTTGGAAAACCATATTTACTATCTTGCCTGGAAGAAATCGTGTGACAACTAAGAAGGTCACCTTTCTGAGAGGTTTCTTTCAGGGCGACACCATGAGCCCACTCCTCTTTTGCCTTACATTATTGCCACTATCTCTAGCACTCTGCCATTCCGACGGGTACTTGTGCGGCAAACCTGCAGATCGAAAATACAAGGTCTCTCATGTATTTTACATGGACGACCTTAAGATCTATGATAAAAACAAAAAGCAACTACATCTAGCTCTAGGGATTTTCGAACGATATACTAAGGAAATTGAAATGGAATTTGGGTTAGACAAATTTGCCAAGGTTTATTTGAAGCGAGGAAAACTTAATCGCATCCTTGAAGATCCTGAGCTTGTTGATAGAAGCGCTATACGACACCTTTGCGCTGGAGAGACTTATACATACCTGGGCGTGCTACAGAGCCGCATTCAGGATGTGACATCTATAAATGATACTCTCTGAAGCAGATACAAACGTCTCATCCGGAAAATTTGGTCTTCCGAACTGTGGGCGAGGAACAAAGTATTTGCAAAGAACATGCTTGCCGTCCCGGTAGTACTCTATTCATTTAGAGTGGTACCATGGAGGAAAAACGAGCTCAGATACCTTGATATCGGGACAAGAAAGGTTATGCACATGAACAAAAGCATGCATCTAAAGTCTTCTGTTCCGCGACTCTACATCTCACGCCGTCAAGGTGGTCGCGGAATATTGAATTTCGAATGTCTTCACAACAGGATCATTCTGGGTACAGCACATATAGTCGCAAATGGAAGAGACCCTCTTGTTAAAATGGTCAGGAGGCACGAAGAAGTGGGCAAAGGAGCGTTTCTGTACGAAGCAGCGTCAATGTCGTGTGAGTTAACGTTTGCTTTCCTTAAATCGCCCGGATTGAAGTCTGGTACGGAGGGTTTCATTTTGACATGCCAAGACTGTGTCATTTCCACCTTAACATACTGTCGCCACATTTTGAGCCAAGACATTCCCGATGATAGCTGCAGGGCGTGCGAATGACCTACATCCAAAGGCACAATGCAGCACTAAGAGTGCTTTATTACCATCTCTGTCACTCTTACGGCATTAACCTTCATATCACTCCTCTAAATGCTCCTAGGCAAATCGAGTCAATTGTCGAGAATGGGAAATGCCGCATATACTGGAACTTTATATTCTCGACAATTCTTTCTGTTGCACACTCGAGGCCAGACATAGTTCTTCTTGACTTCGAGAAGCGAACCATGTTCGTTATCGAATTTTCGGCACCAGCTGACAAAAACATCATAGCCAAGGAGAATGAAAAGACAGAGAGGTATAGAGACCTTATAAAGGGGTTGCAACGATTGTACTCGGAATATTCTATTAAACTAATCGTCCTTATCATCAGCGCTCTTGGAGGTGCCAAGCTTTCACTCGTTAATAGCCTTAAAAGTATCCCCGCGTGTCAACAATATGCTAAAACACTTGCGGGAAAAATGCAGAAAGCGGTAGACCTTGGATCACTCCGTGTTTTCAGGGTGCACGACACTTTTGCCGGATCCTCATATTGATTCCGTTACAGACTGTAACCACCTATCTCACGGTCGTGAGACGTGGTTGTGGCTGAAATTTTACCGCGATTTCGCTGAGAGCGGGTGAAATTTTTCAGATAACCACCCGCTCACGGTGAAATCCTGCGGTTGCCCTTATGACAAATTGTTAATATATATATATTTAAAATCTTTCTGAGTTTTTGTGAAAACTTTTGAAACCGAATTAGAACTTTAAAATATCTAAAATCTTTGCAGTCTTTCCGCAATCTTTCGAAATAGTTTAAAATCTGATTTACAACGTCTTTGTGAAATCTTTCTAAATATTTTAAATCCTTCTGAAATCTCATCGAAGTATTTCAAACCCATTTTAAATCATTCAAATGTTTAGAAATCTTCTGAAACCGTTTACAATCCTTGAAATCGTTGGAATCTTTCTGAAATCGTTGTAAAATCGTTTGAAATATTTTTAAAATGGTTAAAATATCTGTGAAATCTTGCGAAGTCTCTTTAAATATTTCTAAATTTTTAAAATATATCTGAAACCTTTATGAAGTTTCTTGAAACAGTTTGAAACCTTTCAAATATTTTTAAATCTTTGGATTCCTTGTGAACCTTTGTAAATTATCAAGTAATAAAGTGCAATATTCTACGAAATAAAGCATACTTAATATTTCTTTATTAAAAATAAAATTATTCGCTCACATTGAAGTAGTTTAAAAGATTATAGCAACAATATGAACAAATATTTTTTTCAGGAATTTTATTCATGGAATTTGTTTACATTCAGGAAAAAAACACCAGTGCGTATTTCTACTTTTTAAAGAAAATTCATGAACCTTCAGCCTCTTTAGGTAATATTGAAAGCATGTGATTATCACATCTAGGTGGAGGCACGACATGATAGAAATATAATTGCATTATTCGTGATTTTAAAGCGAATAGTTATTTTTGTATTGAAAAATAAAAAAATATTAGTGGATGACCCTATTCTTGAGAAATAACTATAAAATGCCTAAAATTGAAATAATTCTGGGGCAAAATTGTAAATAATGGTTTTATTTATTTAAATAAAAATAAAAATATTGGTATAAATTATTATTCTTAGGATTTATGGGGCAGTAAACGTTAAGATCACATCTTTTCCCCGATCTATTAATTTATGTATTTTTAGAAAGGAATGATGCCATTTTTATGCTTGCCTAATCGTATAATTTGGATTTTAGACATAAGATTTTTATATTTATTGGTTATTGGAATTCTATTAAATTTTTTACCATCAGTGAAAATCGAAAAGTTATCAATATCATGCCCCTGGAATATTACAGGATTGTGTTTAAGGAAATTATTATTCATACAGGTTTTTTTTCCAAAATAATATAATCAAAACTCGTATAACTTCAGAATTAATTTTAACAATTCAAAAATATCAAGTATATATTCTATTTCTTTCTATAATTACAGAGTATTATATACTTTTTGAATATTCCCAAGTGTATATGTCATCCGGTAAAAAAATAGTTTTTTAATAATTTTATGATTTAGCAGTTTAATTTTTCCACTTAAATTGGTTATAAATGGAAGATTATTGAATATACGAGTACTTCCAGAAATAAAAATTTAATTACGCGTAAAGTGTCTTAATTTGAACAAAATAACCGATTTAGAAGCTCAAAAAAGATCGTACAACCGAGCGTGCAACAATTCATTATCATCCTGTAACACGAGTTTATTGTTCGAAGCATATTTTGGAGGTGAGTTTATAAAATAAATATTAATAAAAAATATATTTTTCTTCTGTAAAACAATCAATTGATAGGGGGCCATCCATATACCACGTGGACAATTTTTCACCAATTTTTTACCCCCCTCCCCCCTCGTGGGCAGCCGTGGAATTTTGACACCCCCCCCCCCGTACTTTTCCCACGTGGACATATCTTATGAAAATATAGATATTATTAGTCTTCAAAATGTCCGAGAGCTCGCGACAATTCCATGGACGTCATTTTAAAACTCACTAAAATTTCAGATTCTTTTGTTTTCATAGTCAAAAGTTCGAAATTCGTTCTACACCTTTAGAAAAAAAAACCTGGAAGACTTTTATACTTTTCAAGAAGAATATCTAAAATAATCATCATTTGTCATAAAAATATAAGTGACATGACATTTTTCTTTATTTAAATTTTGTCTAACTCTAATTGACATAAAATAGGTCAGTTAAACACCAGAAGCATGTAACAAGACAAATAGAAGGCTCAAAAGCGAAAAATTATCTATTTTTTAATTTTTAAAAGATAGAGGAGAGTACCCAAATATGAGATACCAACTCTTTAGCGTGATTGTCGGAATTCTATGTACTGAATTTAGAAGTAATATAGGTCATCTTAAAGGACATTTAGTTTGTCATAAGAAGCTCAAATAAATAATTTTATTAAAGATTTTTTTTATGCTGAAAATACAAAAAATGTAAAAAAGTGCTTTTTCCAAACTGGTCAAACTATTTTCATAATATGAGATACCCTAGGAAATAGCTAATAAAATGCAAAATAAAGTATTATTTATAATGAAAAACTTCATTCTATGTTTCCGAAGTATAAATTTACAGCTATTTAGATATATTTAGTTTTTGCAGTAGTCACAAACACTTTTATAACCAATTTCCCCCGCGCAGCCACAGTGTTATAAAAGCCACAGGTATTTCTTATTATCAGAACCACACTGTGCAACTATGCACTTACTATGCCTGACCTGTGCAATGAAAAACTTCAACACTATCGATATTTTCCTACTTAGTTATTCAATCCCCATCACTCTAGACAAACTTTACTGCTAAATACATATTCAATGAATAATAAATAGGGTTTAAAGAATTCCCTTCCAAGAACTCGACCACCATCGATTTCACAAAAAGTTCGCCTATAATCTTTAGAAGCACAATTAGAAATGGACTATACGACGAAATTACTCTTTCTTCAAGGGCTACAAGTTAGTGATAGAACCAACAAAGTGGGTCTCTTAGTTTTCTATGAAATATTTAGAAAACTAATAGCCCGATTCGAAGTAGCAAAAAATTAGGATATAAATTATATGTGTTTCACCATTTTTTACAAACTCTATTGGTGACGTTGTAAAATATTTTTATCATTTCTTGGTTTCAGCTAGATCGTATGAAAAAAATTCTTCTCAGTTAAGAATTTTATTTTTCTCACTTAATATATGAAATGGATCGGAGAGAGTTGAATTTGTCTAATCTAAAAATATGAGAAAATTTGGAATGAACCATTTCCAATTGGAATGCATAATATTGCACAATATAATAGTCTGAGTACTCCCGCACTGCGTCCCGTTCTATTTTTTTTCACGACGGGGAACGGAAAAAACTAGGGATTTAATTTTGTTTCAAGTCATTTTCTTTCAAACTCACTTTGAACTTCAGATATGTTCGCTCTCTTGACCAATTCAAAAACTCAATAACAATTAAATTTATTTCAGTATTCGTATTGCTCAATATGAACAAATTATGGTGCAATTTTATTTCAGTTAATTTTGTCGCCTTTTCTTTGTTCAGAATGAAACTTTATTTCGCCCGTGTGAGACTTCGTGTTCTCGCAGAAGAGGCGTGATATCAACGAACGAAGCGACAAACATTTTGTCGCCTCGCTTAACGCAAAGTTAAATTACCGAAGACGTAAACGCACGAACAGCAGCCCTTGCACTGGTCATTTTTTGCGCTTGGCCATTCTACAATTTCAATTAACGTGAACATTTTCTTGAGGTTTCTTTACACTTCACATGAAAGCTCTCTCAACTATTTCCCATAAACAATGTTACCTATACGATGTATTCTACTGTACTTTCCAAGAAAGGTTCGATCCAAATTTTTATATCGTTGGATTCGTGATGAAAAAAAGGAATTCACCTGTATAAGAGTTGATTAGAAGTTTTAGACTTAATTCGAAGATAACTAGATCCTAATTAACCCAATTAGAAGCGTTCTATCTACGAAAAGGCAATCCTATCTACACGAATTTCAGTATTGCGCCGGTGTGGAAAAGCCGATTGGGACCAGAGCGGGTCCCAGTTAGGTTGCCCAATTACCAGTTAAGCACCAATTTGGCGTCCCAATTACTCACATATTGAGCCTCCGGCCTAGTTTATAACGGCCAGTTGTATCTGTGCTCAATTAGACTAGCCAGTTGGACAATATAAACCATTAAACACCACACTAGTGCGAATTCGCACCAGAAAATTGTTTGAACCAGTGTTAAATATGTTCGTCCCTTACTGAGGCATGCCAGATCAGGCCTAGAGTCATTCAACCGCTTTCGTCCTTAACTGTTTATCAGATTCGGTTTGAAAGTTGCGATTGGTGCGAATTCGCACTAGTTTCGTAGTTTACGTTTCTAAAATGGGTGCTTGGAAAAAAATTAAATTCCGCCAGATAATTGTTTTTCAAATAGATTTTTTTTAAAGGTAAGTAATTTTACATGATATTTCTTGTTTTTATCATTAATTGACCAACAATTATACCTGCGTGTAACTATTAAACCATTAGGCCATTTCTCTTTCGGGATTGGTACGTGGATTTGCTAAACTCTTGATTTTTTAATTGATATTTTCTCAAAGTTTAAGGCTTCTAAGTTTGAATTATTGCAAAAAAGAATTAATAATGATATTTAAAAAATAGTAAAACCAATTTTTCATAGATCTTTTTCTTGTCATACTGGATGAAGCGGCAGCTCCTCGTTATAATTTTTCACAACAGCCTAGCGGTTGTGCAAACACTCGAATAGTTGATAATAGTTTAGAATAACTTTTTCTTTCATCTGTATATTCTCATTCCATATAATATCTCGATATTATTGATGTTTAAATAATAAACAATGTTATTATTCATACATTTTCAGATACAACCATAAAAAATATTTATTTATTTAATATTCAGATTTTATTGGGTGTGTTCTTCGTATTTTTTTGTTGAAAATATGTACTTTGAACTTCAATTTGAAAAAGTACGTATTTGATAATTATTCAAAACTGTCCATTTTTTGAAAAAAAATGACATTTCCGAAAAGTTCTTCTCGTTTTTTCTTTTTTTGCTATCTAAAAATGGTTTATTACATTCACTTTTATTACCTTTGTATTTTTCAGCAATTTTTACCCCGGAAAACGTATCTTAAAAGTTATAAGTACTTTATTTATACACGCATCATTAACAATAAAAAATGCGACATCCCAATTCGCACTAGCGTGGTATATATGTATGTGCAGATGAAGTTTTGTCTTTGTGGGTTAATTATGCCTAATTAACTTCAAAAGAAAATTTTTCATCAATATTATATTAATAGGGCATTTTGTTCATGTGCTAAACTTTTAAATTTTTATTTTTATGAAGAATCCACACTTTATTTTGTTTCTAAAGGCGAACTTAGTATTTTTAGAACAGATGGTGTAAGAATAAAATTTTCGGCACATTCTTCTTCAGCTATCCTTATATCAAACCGTTTTTTCGATCAAAATATCTTGAAAGTATTATAAAAAGATGAGTTTGTCGGTCTTTGTAAAAAAGCACTATTATTCACTTGCATCTTTACTTTGCATTTATGCGATTGACCTGGTTACTCCATTATGCGCCCTTTCAAAAGGAGAAAAACAACATTGAGCAACAGGAAAGACTGAGGGCGCTTGCTTTGTATCATGCCATGGCTTGATTGGCGAACACGACACCTTTCTTGAAGCCAGAAAGTCAAGCTTTCTTTTAAGACCATTGAGAAAAAATAATAATACCCTAAATTCCGAAAAATTTAAATAGACGATTAAATTGTTAAAAAAATGCTAAAAAATTTAGATCGCTGAAACAGAAAGAAAGCAGTGGGGTTGCAAATGTCACCCCCACCACTTGGACAGGATCGGCAATCCTGGTCTGTAAATTTGTCGATTACGTATTGTTGGGTAGTTGAACATATTCCCATAATTTAAAGAAATTCGAAGAGATCCCCTGAATCTGGAAACCCGGGTTTTACGTATGTATGCATTTATGTGCATTTACGTAAGGTACATTAAGCTAGCACCTCCACAATCGAATTTTTTAATTTTTCATAGCTCAGAATTTTGGGCTTTTTTAGGGCTGCAATAAAAATTTTTGGGCTCCTTTACTTTTTTCAAAAAATCAATTTTCTTGTGGAGGTGCCAGCTTACATTAACCTAGTACCTCCACTTCTTTAAATCGCTAAATAATAAAAACTCAATTACACCAGAATTTTGGGCTTTTTTTGGGCTATTAAACTCCGAAAAAAAAATTTTCCCCAAACCAACCCTTAACTTTCAAAATCAACCTCCTTCAAAAAATTGAAAATTTTCAGTTATTTATTAACGGGATATTTTTGGGCTTTTTCGGCTCCCAGAAAATACCCACTTCGATTTTTGGGCTCCAACCCTTACAGTAAAAAATTAACCCCATTGAAACACGCAGATATGAAATTGTCAAAAAATAACTTTTATTACATTTTAGAGCTTGAATAAAGTCTCTTATTTTTGGGCTCCTCGAAAATACATGCTACGATTTTTGGGCTTCAACCCTTAACGTCAAAAATCAACTCACGTAGATACTACTTTGTCAAAAAATGAATTTTTCTAGATTTTTTCAATGGAAATAAAGTCTCTGATTTTTGGGATCCTCGAAAATAACCGCTACGTTTTTTGGGCTTCAACCCTTAACGTCAAAAATCAACCCCTCTCTACCACGTAAATAGCACTTTGTCTGCAAATAAAGGGCCCCGCACTAAATGTATGGGAAAATGGCTTTCGGTCGATTTTGCTGAAACTTTGTAATTTTTAAGGTTATAAGTTCCGGATGAAATATACGTACAAAAAATCCAAAAAATGGACATTTTTAGCACTATGCGGCGCTAAGCACTCAAGATCAGTGAAAAAAACGAATTACAACATATTTTGTTACAAAAGCGATGTCAACATAGAAATCACGGTTCAGATCGTGGTCTGTCATATTTTCGCCTACACCGTTGACCGTTCTGAGAAGCGTCATAGGTTTGGCTAAACATGTTACTGACCACTTCTTAATGCGTGTTTCGTATACAGACATCGCTTGTGTCGCTAAAGCTACTAGGATTGGTTCTATTCGCTGATCATGGGCGCTTAGCGTTCGACCCTCCGGCGAAGGGTACACTGTTATTATCGATTTGCGCACTAGTTACTAATGTTACTTTGGGCTTCCAGAAAATACCCACTTCGATTTTTGGGCTCCAACCCTTACAGTAAAAATTTAACCCCATTGAAATACGCAGATATGAAATTGTCAAAAAATAACTTTTATTACATTTTACAGCTTGAATAAAGTCTCTGATTTTTGGGCTCCTCGAAAATACACGCTACGATTTTTGGGCTTCAACCCTTAACGTCAAAAATCAACCCACGTAGATACTACTTTGTCAAAAAATCAATTTTTCTAGAATTTTTGAATGGTACTAGAGTCTCTGATTTTTGGGCTCCTCGGCTTTTTTTGGGCTGCAATAAAAATTTTTAGGCTCCTTTCCATTTTTCCAAAAATAAATTTTCTTGTGGAGGTGCTAGCTTAATGTACCTATTAACGTATGTATGTATGCATGCATGTATGTATGTATGTATATATGTATGTATGTATGTATTTATGTCTGCTGTGAGCACGATACATATGAAAGAATGAATCTAGTAGATAGGCCTTTTGTACCCTCTCTTAGGGTCGGGAACTGAAGGCCAAGTTCCTTAGCCAGCTTTTTGAGATACAACTTTTAAAATTTAGACCATTTTCCAAATTTTTGAGACAATATTTTTCCAAAATTAAAAAATCCCATGCACAAATATTTTCACTGCTCCGAGAGTTGAACATTTTATTTTGCCTGCTTTTTTCGATAAAAACAAAACTATTAGATTTATAGCATTTTCAAAATATAAAAATAAAAAAAAACGATTCTACCTTTGACCATAAACATGATATGAATTGCTTTTTGATAGGACGGGTAGTTTCTGTTCTGTTTGTAACAAAAGAAGTTAAAAATAAAAATTAATTTTTAGATAAACGACAGAAGCTATGAAATAGAAATGAATAGACAAAAGTGATTTTTGTTTGTTTGGGAAAATCCTAATTTGTGGTCAAAAATTCAATTTTTGGTATGAAAAAGTAACTTCCATTATATTTTCAGTTCAGAGTGCATCTTTTCTCGCTCAGGATGCTATGATTTTGTATAATTGTATGATTTTAGACGAAATAATCGAATCATCGGCAAAAAAGGTACTACTTTAGGGAAAAGGGATAATTTTAAAAAATGGCATCAAGGTACTAAAAATTTCAATTAAAGAGATTAATTTTCGCCCAAAAAGATGAATTTAAACATTCAAATGATGATTCCTCAATTTAGTTAAAAATTCATTTTTCGTTCGAAAAGTAAACTGTTTAGTAAAAAATTAATATACTTTGGTAAAACCTTTTTTTCACATTTTCGAAAAATTCTAAATTATGCAAAAAATTATAATAAATATTTATAATAAATATTTATTATTTATTATTATTAATAAATATTTAAATTTATAATAATATAAAAGTACACTGAAAAAATGGTTAGTTGAACCAACTATTTAGTTCGTAAGATATAGTACTGCTATTTTATTAGTATATACTGCTAATTTATAAGTGGGTACAACAATTCCATTAGTTGCAGTGACTATTTAGTTAGTACCAGCCGCTGAGTAAACGGTTGTCCCAAATAATAAAATAGCAGTAACATATCTTACAAACTACATAGTTGGCCAATTAACCATTTTTTCAGCGTAGGCTATAAGAAATAGTGTCACATTCGGTAGCTAAAAGTAGGGTGTTGTTTTCAAAATGTTGTGTTTATAGATGAAAATGTGTTATCGTGAAAACTGAATGACCTTGCACAAAGACAATATGGAACAAACGGTCTCCGTTTAAATAATTTTGTTAATGTAATACAATCACAGAGAAAGTTGCCTTGAAACAAGAGCATTATCCTTTCGCCTGTTTTGTTTCGAAACACGTGAAAATTTTTTTTACACAAACGAAATTATTTGACTTCGAGATTATGACCAGTTTGTTGCGAAAAGATAATGTTTTCTACAAAAACATTATTTAGGAACCAAATGAAAATCCCCCTAACCTTAAGTTTAAGAGGAGCTTTCGTTTGTATCAAGAAACATCCTTCTGACACAAAAGGAAATTTCTTTAAGCATAAATAATCAAATATAAATAATACATTAAATACAAAATATTTTTATTAAATTGTAAATTTCGAAAATTTGCCTGTGTATGCAATTTTATTAATAGAAATGGTATATTTTGAAAATTGTCTTTTTCGGGTGATTTATTAATTTGATTAATTAATTATTATTTTATGGGACGACTGAAAAATCCTGAAAATGAAAACTACGTGACTAAAATTCTCAAAAAAGAAAATATTTGAAATATAACATTTCGGAAACAATAACATTGCCGAAATAAAAAAATTGCAAATTTGGAAATTCGCTACCTAAAATTGTCAAATTATAAAATATAGAATGCAGAAAAGTTTTTGAAAATAGAAAATGATTTAATATAAATCAGAGAATATTGTTGTTCAAGGGTTGAAATAAAATTCACTAAACAAAATTTGGGGCCAGTCTATGATTTACATGCAAGTAGAATTTTTTCAGATTTTTATTTGGCTTTTTTTTAGCCTTAAGACTAGACATTTTTGAAAAACTAATTTTCAACCATTTTCGTGAAAAATTATTAAAAAGGGTCCACATTTAGATGCTCTGTCTCGGTGGATATTGAACATTTTAGAATGTTCAAGGGCTCATTTTAAAGGCAATAGAGTCTTCTACCAACGCCGATAATCATGTTATGGATAAAATACATTCCCGGTGAGGCAATTTGGAAAACCCGATTTTTTCACATATTGACTTCACTAATATGCGCTATATCTCGGTAACCAATCAATATTTTTAAAAGTTATATGGCTCATTTTTAAGGTAATCAAATTTTATGTTAATCATATATGGAGTAATTTAATGATGAGATACATCCTTTAGGAGATATTTTTGGAAATTGATTTTCGGGATTTATGGCCTGCTGGTATGCATTCTATCTCAGTAACCAATTATTATTTTTAAAGCTACGGTGCTTGTTTAAAAGGCAATTTAATCCTCTATAAATCTTATTATAACAACTTTTGTGATGAAATGCAACTCTAAGGAGGTATTATCAAAAAACTGAGTATTGGTACTTTGGACTAAGAAAAAAAGTGATTTTCTAGCGAACAGGATTTGTTTAAAATTTGTCCAAACGATTTTTGAGCCTTATACATGGAGATAAATGTTAAGAGATAAGTTCCCGCAACTGCTCCTTGATCTTATTACAACTTTCGCCTAAGAATTAAGATCTCGGAACCCTTACTTGTAGTTCAACGGCCGTTGCTTTAAAAGCAAGGGTTCCGAGATTTTAGTTCTTGCACCAAAGCTAGAATAAGATCAAGGAGCAGTTCCGCGAATTAAGCTCTTGAAATTTCTCTCCGTGTAGGTATCAGAAAAAGCATGCCACATTAAAATTTCTTAGGTGTTACAAGGAGACTTTTTGCTTCTCGATCACCGTGACTATAAGATGTCTGACAGTCTCTTATTTTTATTATTTTTGTTATTTTTATCCAAGGAAGATGCAATTTCTACTTAAATAGATAAATTTTTAAACTGAAAAGAAAAATCCCCATAAAAATAGTTTAATTTTATTTAAAAAAAGATTTCAGTTAAATTTTCGAAACCAATATATGAATTATAATAATAAAGTAAATTTGGTACAATTCTCTAGAAAAAATGGAATAGCTATATTTTTACTAAAAAAATTCATTTTCAAATAAAAAAAATTCAACAAAATTAGTTCAATTTTTAACTAAATAAATTAAATTCATATTAATTTCAATCATTTTCAATAAAAAATTTCAAACAAATAGTTGAATTTTCAACACAGAAGATGAATTTTCTACCAAAAAAGACAAGTTTTTAACAAAATAGATGATTTTCGACTAAAAAAAATTTCAACAACGATATAATTCAATTTGCAATAAAAAATATGAATTTCCAAACAAAGAGATTAAATATCTATTAGAAAATGAAAATATTTCATGTTTAGTTAATAAAATTAATTTAAAAAAATCTAATTTTGAATCAAGGAAATGAAACTTCAACAAGAAAGATTAATATTCCACCAAAATATAATCATATGTAACAAAAAACATGATTTTTTAACCAAAAGGGTTCATTTTTCTACTGAAAAATACAAGTTTTAAAAAAATAGATGAATTTTTAACTAAAAAAAAAATTCAATGAAAAATAGAATAGTGTAATTTTCAGTTAAAGGTATAAGTTTTTAAAACAATGAAATAAATTTTCAATAACATTGTTAAATTTTCAACCAAACACATGAATTTTCCATCAATAAGATTGGCTTAATATAGAAAAAAATTCTACCAAAAATTTAGTTACATATTTAGTTTAAAAAATTAATTTTCACTTTAAAAAAGTAATTTCCAGTCAAATAAATGAATTTTCAACCACAAAAATCAATTTTTACCAAAAAGGATACATTTTAAACGAAAATATGAACTCTCAATGAAAAAGATAAATTTACAGCTAAAAACGAAATAGCTTTATTTTCAGATAAAGAAATAAGTTTTTAAGCAAATAAAATAAATTTTAAGCTAAACAAAAGACTTTTTTATACCAAAAGGAGTTAAAGGAGTTAAAAAATTAATTTTCAATACAAAAAAATATTTTTAAACAAAAACAATGTATTTCCAACAACAAAAGATTAATTTTCTATCAAAAAATGAATCATTTTAAACAAAATACATGAATTTTTAACCAAATTTTTTAATATCTAATGAAACTGTAAGAATCTAATAGTTCAATTTTTAACGAAAAAAGTATATTAGTCACAAGAAAAAACAAAGTTGCAACAAAATACAAAATTTTTTAAACAAATAGTAGAATATTCAACTGAAGAAGATTGATGTTAAAAAAATACGATGTAATTAAATTTTTAGCTTAAAAAACAATTTTAAATAGAAAACTAATTTTTTAGCCAAAAAAATGGATTTTGATCCAAAAAAATGGATTTTGATCCAAACAGATTAAAATTCCAATAAAAAAGATTAATTTTTACCGAATACATAAATTTTCTAAAAAATAGTTGAATTTAAACTGAAGAAGACAAATGTTTCACCAAACATGGAACAAAAATTGTGCATCAAAAAAGTAATTACAATTTCGTTATGAATGACTTTTTATAGGACACATAGTTTTTGTTATATTCTTAAAAAACAACATTAAATGTAAAAAAAATCAATAAAATCATACAAAAAAATCATTTTTTTATGAAATTCTTAGTTTAAAAAAAATTTTTTTGAATAAAAATAAAAAATTGAGTTTATCAAACGAGGACACAAGGTATAAAAAAAATTAACAAATAAAAGTTGCTCCCACAAAAAGGATCTACAGATTTGTTACGATGAATTTTAAGATAAGATGAGTACATTTTCTTTTGGTTGTAACCAATAAGATTGAAAATAAAACAAAATTTTTTTTTTAAACCACACCAGAGACAAAAAACAATGAAGAGATAAAAGTTGTTCAACAAAAAATAATATAAAAAATTGTTCTAAAATCTAGGTATAAAAATTTATTTAAAATAAAAAAAATTAGCATTTATTTGCGAGAAGAAATAGTTCGCTCTATTGTAAACAAGTTTCATTCGACATTTTTATACATAAATTATAATATATAGGTTTGTTATAAATAACATAAAGAAATTTTTTTAAGTTTATTATATCTGAAAAGTCGGGTGGGGAGGATTATTAAATATAGTTTCTTCTAATTTATCTTTTCGAATAAAAAATGCAACTGTTTTAATAGACATTTAATATTTATTGGATAAAGTTACAAGTGTTTAAAAAAATAAATCTTTTTTTGGAATTTCATCTCTTTGATTCAAAGTTTAATAATTTTTTTGGAAATCGGTTTTTTTTTATATTGAAATTTATCTGCGTAGGTGAAAGTTGAAATTCAATACAAAAAACAACACATTTTCAATTAAAATACTTACATTTTCAACAAAAATTTTTTAATTTCATTTCTCAATTAAAAAATTAATATGGAAGAAAAAAAGTCTTTTCAACAATATAGATGAACTTTTAAAAAAGGATATCAATTTTTGACAAAAAATAAATTTTTAGCAGAAGTGTTCAACTTCAACCAAGTGGTTGAAGTTTCAGCTAAAAAGATGAATTTTTAACCAAGAAGGTTCATTTTCTGCCAAAAGAGACAAATTGTCAACCAAATTCATAAATAAATTTTCAACCAAATTGTACAGTCTTTTACGAGATGAATTTAGTACCGAAAATATGATTATAAAATTTTCAATGAAAAAGGATAACTTGCAACCAAAAATACTTGAATTTTTTTTGGGTTCTTTAAATCCAGTTCATATTTAAGCAAAAACACGAGAAAAAACAGCTTCTTTGAAAATGAATTTTATTGCTGAAGGTTCATAATTTTAACCAAAAAGTAATATCTTTGACTGAAATTTTAAACGTTTAACATAATATTCTGTTTCATGTTTTTTTTGCTTGAGAATAAATATTTTTAACTGAAAATGTAATTATTCAATTTTTGGTTGCGAATTGATATTTTTAATTGAAAATTGATCTTTCTTAAATTCAAAAATCAAATCCTTGATTGTAGATTCATTTATTT
>NC_046659.1:70619234-70623485 GCF_010883055.1 Belonocnema kinseyi
TCCATCAGCTTGATTAAAAATGAGTATTTTTGTTGAATTTAACTGTTTTCTGATCAAGTTAAAATAATTCATAGTTGAAATATCAACTATTACGTTTTTCATGGAGAATTCACCTGTTGTGGCTGAAAAAATATTTTCCTTCAATGTTCCAGTCCACTCATTTCTGATAGTTCTTTATGCACGAAGAGGTCCCCGAAATACTTTTGCATAACTGGTAGAAGAAAAGCTAGAATTTTTATATGTTAAAATGGAATCATCCAGGACAACAGTGTGATCATTTTCCCTAAAACTGTTTCAAAACCAATACCTACTATTATTAACATTGTTTATTGTTAATAAACGCTCTTATTTAAGTTTGATGAAAATTAATGTAAATGAAAACCTCTAATGAGCAAGTTAAATTTACTTGACTTTTTACTCTCGTTTTATTTTCTCGTGCGACGAGCAATCATTTATTCACAGACTTTTCAGCAATATATGTTGCTATAGAATCATTGGGCAAAACCTAAAGTGCTACTTAGACTCTGCTTTTTCATTATTTCCTTATTAAAAAAATTTTAATTGGAATATTACTGCCAATCCGGAAATTGATGTGGGTACATGACGGGCAGAAAATTGATTATTTGAAAAGTGAATAGAGAAACGTGAAATTAATGAGGTGTCTAAATAATTCTTGTTTTTTCATTTCGAACTAGGAACTTTCAAAAACGTTTTGTTTGCGAAGTTTGAAAAATATTATCAAACATATACATATGTATAAAGTACACATAAAAAATATATATACTCGTTTATGCACGAGTTGTTAAATGTTGCCTTCATATTGTTTCAATGAGGCAGAAAGTGGTACACAATCGCTCTTAATTAAACACTTCTATTCGTCACGTTTCACATTTTTATAAGTTTCTTCTAATTAATATTAATATATACAACCCTGAATAAATTTATATAATTTCATGGTATAATTTGTAGCTTTCCACTATTGAGTTTATAGAGATTTTCTACTGATCTTTGGTGAAGGACTTTTCTATAATTTCATCCCGGGTTAAAATGAATGTCTAGTTTTTATTTTGTACTTCTAGAACCCAACTTGGTCATTTCTAACTTGAGATATGATTCACCGAGGAAAGCTGTCATAATTCTTTTTTATTTGCAGTATATATATTGAAAATCAATCTAAAAAAATTGTTGTATGAGAGTTTTAAGTTACCATGCCAAAATAAATTAGAAAATATAGCGGCACTAAATGTACAAAATGACTGTAAACTATTGTTATTTGTTTACTTAAGAAAAGATTCTTGAAATGAGAAATAACCAGAAAACAGTTTATTGGAAAAACGCAATTATGCAGCATTTTAAACTTCATTCAAACAATAAGAACGCTGTATCGTGAAGCTTGTAAATAGTAAGAACAAAGTAGAAGCATTTGCTTGATCTAATTTATCTTACCTCCACGAAGGGATAATAAGGAGACCTAACTCCGTTCCCCACCTGGCAATAGAAACATTACCGTAAATGATATGCACATTACAGAAATATCTTAGAATTGAGTGCGCAGGTGCGCAGTTGTCCTCTTCCTATACATGGAAAAGTGTGCGAGTGAGAAAGTTTGTGAAATTGACGTAAGTTGAGAGGTTCTGTTTGTGTGTTTTGATGCAAGTGTCAGAAATGTGTTCTAAGCCATGGGGTGTCAAGTTCCGGGTTGTGGACGAAGTTACACGCCGAAGAAGGGAAACATTTCGTTTTTTTAAAGCCTTCACTGCAAGTACAATAAACGTCTAATATGCTTTATTGTTTTACCTGTCATTTAATTTTAATAGAAATGATTTAGAAATTTAACCTTTATTTTTTAATCTTATTTTTCTATATAAAGGAGACGCAGTTGCAAATGTGGCAAGAAATTTTAATTCGTTCACACATTTTTCAAACAAGTACCGAAAATATTGTTTATATATTTATTTTGTGTATCTTTCGTATGATGGTCAACAAAAAAACACAACCTCTAACTTACGTCTCTAACTTACTTATTTGACAAACTTTCTCACTCGCACACTTTTCCATGTATAGGAAGAGGACAACTGCGCAACTGCGCACTCAAATATAAGATCTTTCTATAATGTTCGTATCACTTACGGCTAATGTTTCTATTGCCAGTTTCAGATGGCTTCCCACTGGCAGTTGGGTCTCCTTATTATTCCTTTGTGCTCACCTCATTCGTGTCAAAAATAATATCCAGGGAAAGCTGCGAGATTCGATAACCTATATCGAAAAAAAGATAAAAAGATAATCATTCAAACAAAAACAAGTTTTTAGGCTCTTCGCAATTAACGCAAATTTTTCTAGACCATAAAAATCACCAAATTAAATCTTTCAAACATGAAAAATTCTATTATTTAAGTATTAATGTTTAACTACCAAATTAAAAGTGTCACATAAAATTATTTTACTTTCAATGAGTTTGGATAATTTTTTCATGTGTACCATTTTTGTTTATTTAGAGGAGAGGAAATTTTGGTACCTAATTAGGTTCTGAATTGAAAAAGGGAAATTTTGCTTTCAATTTATTTCTGTAGTCACATAGGGGCAATTTGTATTTTTAACATTTTTATTGAATCTTAATTTAAAAATACTGTGATTTTCATATTTTGCTTAAGATAAGAATGGGGAAATTTCTGTTTTTTAATTTTTGTATGTTCGAAAAGAGTAATGTTTAAATATAAAAATTTTAAACAGTTTCATTTTGCAAGGCCTCTTTGAAAATAATTTCTTTAAAGCTTGAATTTAAATATACTTTTTTAATATTTCAATTTATAATTGTTCAATAGGGAAGAAGTCTTGCAAAGATTTAAAAATTATTTAAAATTTGAAAAGATTTCGAATAAAAATTTCGAGCTTTTTACGTATTTAAAAACTGGTCAAATGATTGTCTCAAATTTCGGTAGGGAAGACAGAAAATTATGAAGCAAAATTATTTCTGTAAAAATTTTTAATGATTTTTTTTACAAAAATTATTATGAGAGTATATTAAAGGCTTTAAGAGAATGAATTTTTTTTCAAGGTTTCTGTAAAAAATGTTAATGATTTTTTATTTCACAAGATTTATTTATTATTAGAATTTTCAAAAATAATTGAAAAATTGAAAAAAGTTTTTTTGAAAATTACACAATTTTCTCAAGATTTCTGGCAACATTTTAAATGATTTTTTATTTTACCAAATGTTGTTTTAACAAATTATTTAACAAGATTTTGAAACCTTATAAAATATTTCTAAACTTGTGTCGACTGAAAAATATCAAAAAATAACATTTTACACATTGTAAAATTGCCAAATTGGAAAATTCCCGAATAATAAAATTCTGGATCAGTTTCTATTATTAATAAATTTGAAAATTAATGAATAAAATACCCGACAGAAAATGGTCAATTTATAAAATGTCTGCACTAGAAAATTCCTGAATTAAAAATTTCTTTTATTTAAAGAATTCATTTTCTTTAATAACTATGATTTATTTATGAATAAATAACATGATTAATTATTTTTATGAAAGAAAAGACATTTTTGAAATTGAAAGTCCAATAGAAAAAAATTCTGGATAAAAGTTTTGTTTAAAAAAATGTATAGGATTTAAAAAAAATGTAAGATAACTTTCTCAAATATCGAATTTTTATTCTGAATATAAAATAAAAAATATCCTAGGAGTATTGTTATTTTAAATCTGAACAATAATTTATCAAAAAATTTAAATTTAAAAAGGTTTTTCTTATAAAAATAATTGATCATAGTATTTCCAATAAATAATATTGATTAAAAACTATTTCTACTATTTTATATTAATACTATTTATTAGAAAAGATTTTTTTATTTTTTAGAATTCTGAAATTTTATAATTTGAAAATTTGGAATGGCGGATAAATGCCGAATAATAAAATTCCCGAACCGTTTATAATTTCATCGAATTGAAAAATTCCCGAATGATAAAATATCCGTATTGGAAAATCCATAAATAATAAATTTCAATTCCTTTAAATTTTAAATGTTCAAATGTTTTAAATCCTTATGTATTCAAATACTTAATTTACATTTCTTTAAAACTGTCCAACGTTCAAAAGTAAAATGTTCAATTTTTACATTTTAAGAGTTGATTAAAAAACTTTATTCTACCAGGTGTATACATATGAAACCGGTATTTTTTCAAGAAAAAAACACATTTATTTCAAGAGAATGATAACAAATATTTTATTCAAAGTATGCGC
>NC_046659.1:70623585-70636400 GCF_010883055.1 Belonocnema kinseyi
ACAATACGCCAATTAGCACAAATGGTAAGTTCCGACAGTGCCTACAAGTGTGCCTACTGGCCGCTAAATGGCAATACCGGTTTCATATGTATGCACCTGGTAAACACTTGCCAGTTATTAAAATTGTAATCACTTTCGTTCAGATGCTTGATTTATTATTTCTTGCAAAAATGATAATTTTCAGCATTATTCTCTTCAAATAGATTTATAAAGTCGCGTTTTTTTTTTAATTCTTCAACTTATTGTCAACATTTCAGCTAGAATGAACTAGAATGAATTCTTTTTGCCAAATTGAAGAGCCTTATAAAAGCCCAAAATAGTGATGGAATTTAATTTTTATTATTTTAAGATTTTAGAAAGTGGATGTGCTAGTTTAATGTAAGCCAGCACTTCAACAAGAAAATAGATTTTTTAAAGTGAAAGAGCCCAAAAATTTTAAATAGTGCACAAAAAGACCAAAAAAACCAAAAATTCTGAGCTATAAATAATGTCGAAATTTGAACTGGTAAAAGTTAACTAATTACTATTATACTATTTAACTGATTAGTAATTAATTGCTAACGTGACCTAGTATGATTCCATTTTAAAAATTTTAAATATTGATTATTATTTGAATAAAGTTAAGGAAGGTAAGGATTTTTTTACAATATTCAGCATATAACTAATAATCAGTGATGACTTATTATTCGTTTGGTTTAGATATTTGCCAATTCAGTAGTGGATTGAAACTAATATCTTGATGCAAATAAATAAATTTACTTAGGACTGTGTTTAATAATGATGTGTATAACAATGTAAACATTATGTGCCTGTCCAAATTTAAAAAGATTGCCTTCTAACTCTTTGAGCAAAGTTAAGAAACACCAGAATTTTTTAGATTCCTTAAATAAAAATAGATCACTGAACTCGAAACTCATTATACATATTCACGATCAGAGCTGAGTATTAACATGTTACAAGGAACTAAATTACTGATAAGTTATGTTATTGTAACTTTTAGGGCAACTTCCTAATTTAAAAAAAAAAGAAGTGAAGTGACTTAGTTACGATTTTTTCAGTAACTTGCAACTTTAATTTTAGTTAATTTGAACTTTGTGTTGAACAAATAATGTTTCATCGAAAGAGAAAGTGCGATTAGAGTAAAAAATTTGATCCTTTTCTTCTTTGTAAAGTCACGCGAAAAATATTTTCGTTTATTGAAAGGTTTAGAAATTCGAGGACAAGCTTGAAAAACACTTTTAACTTTATTCAGTCAATAATAGCTAGTATTTTCGACTTGTAAATCCGCTAAGTCATTATCCGGGATGATGAATGAATTTATGAATGAATTTATAAAAAAGAAATATTACTTAACTGGCTGTGAATAAATAATGCTTCATCGAAAGAGAAAATGTGATGAGAGTAAAAAAATGGATCTTTTTCTACTTTGTAAAGGCACGCGAAAAATATTTTCGTTTATTGGAAGGTTTAGAAATTCGAGGGTAAGATTGAAAAACACTTTTAACTTTATTCAATAAATGAGTTCAAATATTTTTGGTTTGTTAATTGTCTAAGTTATGTATGAGGGACCATGATACATTATTTACAAATTATTGCGCAGATTAAAAAGAAAAAATTAAATTTTGGGTAAAACGACACAAGAGACAAAAAAAATGGAACAACAAAAGTTGTTCAACCAAAAAATATCTACAAATTTGTTATAAATTCTGGTCATAAAAATATTTTAAGAATAAAAAAATTAACTTTTTGGTAAACGGTTATAAGCTACAGTAATATCTTATTTAACAAAATTTCACTTTGAAAATACAACAATTCAGTTACAAATTCGACTATTTGGTCGAAAATTCTTAATTTTCTGTATGAAAATAATCTTCTTGGTAAAAAAATTTATTTTGTTAAAAAAACCCTAATTTCGTTACAAATTAATCTTTTTTGTTGCAAAATGCATTTTTTTTCAGAAGTATCCTTTTTGTTGAAATGTCAAGCGTTTTGTTCAAAATTCGTCATTTTAGTTGAGGATTTAACTATTTTATTAAAAAATAATTTTTTTATGAAAATGGATTTTTAACTGAAAATTTAACTATTTCAGCTGAGAATTTATCTTTTTAGTTGAAATTTATCTCTTATTTATCTTTTTGTTATTATTTCTTATTATTTTATATCTTTTGTTGATTTATCTTTCTACTCTCTTATTTATCTATTTGAATGACAATTAAACTATTTTGTTGGAAATTATATATTTTTAATAAACTTTTTCACGATAAGTTAGTCTATTTGGTAATCTTAGGTAACCTTGAGTAATTGTAAATAGTTAATATTTCAACTACACAAAAATTATTTTGCAATAAAAACTGGAATAGTTAAATTTTCAATTGAAGAAAATAATTTCACATACTAAAAAATAATTATTTTTATGCAAGAAGATTGATTTTTACCAATAGAGATAAATTTATAACAAAATTCATGAATCTTTAACTGAATAGTTTAATCTTTTATCAAAACAGGATAATTATCGCTCAAAAACATTACTTTTCAAGCAGAAAATTTTATTTTATCCAAGAAACGATAATTTTCCAACCAAATAAATGAAGTTTGAACCCTATTGTTAAATTTTTCATCCAAAAGTATAAATTTACAATAAAAAATATCAATTTTTAACAGAAAATGCATAACTCTAATTTGAATTTTCAAACAAATAATTATATTTTGAATCTCAAAAATAGAATTTTCAACAAAATAGAGTATCTGTTATATTTTTTAGATGATTAAAAAAAAATGCAACTAAAAGACAAATTTTCAACCAAGAAGACTAATAAAAAAAATAAGATTCAACAACATACATCAATTTTCGATCAAGCAGTCAAATTTTTAACTGAAAAATATTAATTTTCAAAATTTTCTTCGGCTTCTTCGGTTCGGTTTTGATTCCTCTAGAATCAAACCGAAGGGCCTATAACAAACCCACCGAACGCGTCCTCGGGTTGCGGATAGAGCGTCCCTGTACCAATGGTTTCTGCTAAGTATGGTTACAAAAATAAATAGGCAGTCGCGGACAATTTTCCAGGGGTGGTCCCGAAGGAATTAACCCCCAAGTGGAGGTTTGAGATATCGGGCGACCTCTCAGAGTACGCACCTTATCCTTGCATGCGGGGCTCTACAAGGATGCACGAACCCCTTACCCTAGCTTCTCGTGGGAACAAAAATGACAACACCAAACATAGTTGTAGTAAGTGCGGTTCAAAACAACAGAACGCAATGCGATGGATCGGAGGGATCTCGGGACCTTCAGAAGTTTAGATGGACGGAGCGAATGAATCGCGACCTGCTAGAGTACTACGATGTGAGTGTGGCCCCTGAACGGGGTTACATGGCACGACTGCATGCTCTGTTTTCGCGAAAAACACCCGGAGCTATCGCACTTTTCGCATCAACGTCTGCGTAATCATGCCGAAGTACTCCAAAAAAGGGGCTATGTAAGCGGAACGCGTACTCTACTACAGCCAGAATAGCCGGCGACAGAGAAAGAAAGGTAAAACTAAGACCCACAGCGGACAGGCATCCGATAGAGGAAGAGCGATGCTTTGTGACCCGGAGAAACATCAACACCCAGGTTTCTCTCAAGCCTAAAGATTTGGCTGAACTGGATAACGAGCTTCGTGGACATTTTTTCGAAAAATCCGACCTCTAGACTATCAATTGTTGTGTGTATAATGCAGCGAGAGCTTTGGCCGATGCGAACCGTATAAGAAAACCAACGGTTGATCATAAGACCAAAAGACGAATGCATCAACTCGCCGTAAAGATAGACTGGGCAAGACAGTACATGTCCCACATTCAGTGTGTGATTGACTACATCACATGTGCCAGGAATTTTACCGCCAAGGTTCGAAAGATCGCGCGCGAACTCCTGACCCGTTATCACACACTTAACAAGTCAAAGCTGCTGACCATCAGGCAGCATATTGTTGAGATAATACTGATACTATCTGACGCTAAGAGAAGTCTGGTGCGGATAAAGAGGTGGGTTAGACAAAATCAACAGTTTCTCTCTGAGGCATCTCGACTCTTCCCAGACCCTCCAGTTACTGTCGACCACCCGCCCAAACCAAAGGTCGTAGAAGTATTTTGGATAGAAGTCTACGATGTGCAGCAAAGACTGGACAAAGACTCAGATAATACAAATAGCTTCAAGGAGCTATGTAATGCCCTCATAACACCTAGTGAAGAATGACCACTCATCACTACCGAGTAGGTGAAAAAAGTATTAAGAGGGATGAAGAACTATTTCGGCCCGGGACCGGATGGTATCAAGACCTTCTGGTGGAAGAAGTTTCCTTTAACCCATCAGAATTTGGCCCGTATTTTCAACTCCTTTTAAAAGTCGGAAGAACCAATTCCGGAGTGGTTGGTGGAAGGGCGCACAATACTCCTGTCGAAAATAGGGAAGTTAGATGACCCGAAGAATTACAGGCCAATCACTTGTCTGAACACATTGTATAAGATATTCACAGCTATCCTAAATGATAGGATTGTTCGGGTAATTTAACCTATGTGGCAAGAAATGTATGAACAACAAGGAGTAGCAGAAAGTCGGGAGAACTTCCTTATCGATAGATGTATCTGCAAAGATGCAGCATTCTACCAGCGTGACCTATCGATGTCCTGGATTGATTATCGGAAAGCTTTCGATTCGACCTCCCATAGACTTATCATCTGTCTTTTGGAAAGCTTAAAGGTTTATCCGCAAATCGTGAGGTGCATGGAGAGATTGATGCCGCTTTAGAAAACCAAATTTACTAGCTCATCTGGAAAAAATCGTGTGACAACTAACAAGGTCACCTTTTAGAGAGGTGTCTTTCAGGGCGACACCCTGAGGCCACTCTTCTTTTACCTCACATTATTGCCACTATCTCTAGCACTTCGCCATTCCGACGGCTACTTTTGCGGCAAACCTATAGATGGAAAGTGTAAGGTTACTCATGTATTTTACATGGATGATCTTAAGATCTATGCTAAAAACAAAGAGCAACTACATCTAGCTCTAGTGATTGTCGAACGATATACTAAGGAAATAGGAATGGAATTTGGGTTAGGCAAATGCGCCAAGGTTTATTTGAAGCGAGGAAAACTTAGTGGCATCCCTGAAGACCCTGAGCTCGTCGATAGAAGCGCTATACGACACGTTTGCGCTGGAGAGACTTATACATACCTGGGCGTACCACAGAGCCGCATTCAGGATGCGACATCTATAAAGGATACTCTCCAAAGCAGATACAAACACCTCATCCGGCAGATTTAGTCTTCCGAACTGTCGGCGAGGAACAAAGTATCTGCAACGAACATGCTTGCCGTCCCGGTAGTACTCTATTCATTTGGAGTGGTACCATGGACGAAGAACGAGCTCAGATCCCTTGATTTCGGGACACGAAAGGTTATGCACATGAACAAAAGCATGTATCTAAAGTCTTCTGTTCCGCGACTCTACACCTCATGCCGTCAAAGTGGTCGCGGAATATTGAATTTCGAATGTCTTCACAACAGGATCATTCTGGGTACAGCACATAGAGTCGCAAATAAAAGAGGCCGTTTTCTTAAAATGATCAGGAAGCACGAAGAAGTGGACAAAGGAGCGTTTCTGTAAGAAGCAGCGGAGGTGGCTGCTGAAACACTCGGACCGAACTTCAATATTAGGGGTGAGGAAAATGTATCGAAACTTATCTGACTCGATTACTCACTCTGGAAAGTTTGGATTAAAAAGCAGAAGAGAAAAACTTCCCGGGACAGCTCCTCGATAAGAGGATGCACGGCATCTTCCACAGAAATGTGGAGGATCAGTCAATGTCGTGTGAGCTAACTTTTGCGTTCCTTAAATCACCCGGATTGAAGTCTGGCACGGAGGGTTTCATTTTGGCATGATAAGATGGTGTCATTTCCACCTTAACATACCGTCGCCACATTTTGAGCCAAGACATTCCCGATGATGGCTGCAGGGCGTGCCATGCACACCCCGAGCGTTTGATACACATACTATCTAGTTGTCCATTTCATGCGGGAACAACCTACATCCAGAGGCACAATGCAACACTATAAGGGCTATCTCTGTCACTCTGACGGCATCAACCTTAATATCGCTCCTCTAAATGCTCCTAGGGAAATCGAGTCAACTGTCGAGAATGAGAAGTGCCGCATATAGTGGAAGTTTATATTCTCGACAATCTTTTCTGTTGCACACTCGAGGCCTGACATGGTGCTTCTTGACTTCGAGAAGCCAACCACGTTTGTTATTGAATTTTCGGTGCCAGCTGACAAAAACATCATAGCCAAGAATAATAAAAAGAAAGAGAGGTATAGAGACCTCATAAGAGAGTTTCGAAGATTGTACCGGGAATATTCTGTCAAACTAATCGTTCTTATCATCGGCGCTGTTGGAGGTGCCAAGCTTTCACTGACTAGTAGCCTGAAAAGCATCCCTGCGTGTGAACAATATGCTGACACACTTGCAGGAAAAATGCAGAAGGCGGTCGTCTTTGGGTCGCTCCGTGTCCTTAGTGTGCACGAGACTTTTGCCGGATCGTCGTATTGATTCCCTTATAGACTTTAACCACCTATCTCACGGTCGTGAGAGGTGGTTGTGTCTGAAATTTTACCGCGATTTCGCTGGGATCGGGTGCAGTTTTTCAGATTAGCACCCGCTCCCGGCGAAATCCTGCGGTTGTCCTTATGACAAACTTTTAATTATATATATGAATACAATTTGTATTATCCGATTTTTAGTTGGCAATTAAAAAATATAAATCATTAAAAAAATTTTAATATATAGTTGTAATGCTTCATGAATGAATAATAATTCCTTATAGAGTAAAAAATTAAACGATTGGAATTTGAAGAAGGAAAAATTGTGTTCCGTAAAATCAAAATATATAAAAATTGAACTGGTTGAAATTGATACCTCTGTAATAGAATTGTTTCTTTTTTCATTTTAAGTGGTTAAAATTTTAGAATTCTTAATTTCCATGCTGAACTATTTAATTTTACAATTGCGATTGTTACAGTCGACTTTTGAAATCTTTAATGTTTTTAAAGTTTCAAAATGAAACATTTTCAATTTCGAACGCCATGAATTCCAAATTATTCAAATTTAAATTATTTTATTCGGAAGTGATACAAGTTCTATTTCTTTATATTCCTCCCGAAGTATTTCTCTTTCGTTAACATTTTTCCTGATCTGAAATATTCTGAATTTGGAAAATTTTTAAATGAACATCGTTCAATATATATTTTCTTAGTTTCAAATGCTTTTAATTCGAAATTATGAGTTATTGGTTACTGTTTTAAATATTTTTTGAACTTAAAATTTAGAACGTTAAATATTTTCCTATTTGAAGAAAATGTAGTGAATAATGTCGTGACTAAAATTTTGTGAAAAATTCGACACATTGTCTGTAAAACTAAAACGTTTCGATTATTTTCCCAGTCTCTTCTGAAAAATGTAAGAAAAGCACATAATTTTCCTATCAGTGGGCACAGATTTTTTTCAGCTATTGTGTTATTTTGAGGAAGAAAGTGTACATTATGTATGATCAAATAAAGCATATTTAATACAATTTTATTTGAAAAGTACATCTTTCCTTCGCAATGCATTGTAGTATTTTTTCCCTTTAATTTTTAAGAATTTCTTAACCTTGTACCCAATATTAACAAACAACTGAAGACTTTAAAATTAAGCACTGTACCACACACATGGAAAAAATTCACGCGAGTAGTAAAAGTATTGTTCACTTTATACCATGTTCCTTGTTTCCATTGGTCACGATTATTTGAAAAAAGAAGACAACATCTTGTATATAAACCGGCAAACGCGGCGTTTATTTCACTCGTAATCAAGTACAATCTTGAAGAAATTCTTCAAGAAATTTTCTCGTCTATTCTGGAACGATGAGGGCAACCATTATTTTTTTGCTGATAACCTCAGTAGTTTACTTTTATTCTTTCGGTAAGTAGTATAAATCACATAATTAAAAGATTTATTTAATAGTTGCAATTTGGACTAAATTTGGAGAACCACTATAAAATGTTCCTATTGAAATTTGATAAAAGATTACAATTTTTTTCTGAAAAAGAAAAGAAAGAAATTGATTTTTTTTTGAGAAAAATAAAAAATAAAAAGAAGAAGGCAACTAACCAAATTCCTTCTCTTTTTTATTTATTTCGTTTTTTTTATTTTTATTATTATCCAATCGCAACAAAAGAACATTTGTAACTATTAATCATTAACGTTTCGGCACTCATATAGCACCCTTATTAAGACAAAAGAAATTAATAAAGTAAAAAATATTCGAGCAAACATGAACAGCAACAAAACCACGATGGTTTTTTTTCTGACAACCAAGAATGAAATCATTTTTCTTTCGTCTTTTTTATTTTCGTCTAAAAACGATGTTTTTTTCTTTTTCAGGACAAAATTGTTATCTTTTTTAAAATGTCAATAGGAACATTTTATGGTGGTTGCTCAAATTTTCTCGTTGGATTCTTGGTTTTATTTTCAGGAATTCTGCACATTGAATTTGTAATTAATCTTTGTAGTAGGTACTAGAGTAAAAAGACGCACGTGACCTAATTTTTTCCCTTATATAATTTTAGTATAAGTTTTTATTTTAATTTTCACCATACTTTGCAATATGAGATTACTATGCTATTCCTATGCTACTCCTATCTAAAACAATCTGCTCGCTGCACGGGAACATTTTCATTGTGTCCTCACGCACGCGATTCGCAAGTTTGAATGTGACCAAGAACAGAGGTCCTATTTTTGAAGTTTCTTTTCCCAAATTGCAGCTCATAAAATTCGAAAGAAGCACCTCCACTATATAAAAATTGAAAGAAAAAAAATCAAACACGTCAGAATTTTGGACTTTTTTTGGGCTCTTAAACGCACCAACAAACAATAACCAAAAACCACCCCTACAAAATATAAAACCACCCCCTATGTAAAAAATCAAATTCGTAAAAAACAAAGAACACCCGAATTTTGGGCTTATTTTGGGCTCTAAAATGCATGAAAAAAAACTACCACCATTTTCAAAAAATCATCCTCTTGCAAAAAATAAAATTTGCAAACTCCAAAATGCACTAGATTTTTGGCTCATTTTAGAGTCTCAAATGCACTTAACATAATATTAGAAAAACCACCCCTGTGTAAAAAAAACATCAACCTAATAATAAAAACTTAAACCTTGATGTTGGCATTTTTGAACAGCCCAAAAATCAGAGACTCCATTTGAACCGTAAAATTCGAAAAATATCAGAGACTTATAGTAACACTGTAATATTCCGCAAAAAAAGATTGGTTTGCATAAACTTATGTTTGATTGTTAAAAAGGGACTGTTTTTTAACGTCAAGTGTTGGGGACCAAAAACCAGAGTGGGTATTTTCGAGGAGCCCAAAAATCAAAGACTCTACTGACACTAGAAAATTCTCAAAAATATTATTTTTTGACAAAGTCGTATAAACGTGGTGGAGAAAGGTTGATTCTATAAGTTAAAGGTGAAGCCCAAAAATTGGTGTGGGTGTTTTCGAGGAGTCCAAAAATCAAAGACTACATTGATACTACAAAATTCTCAAAAATATTATACACATACATATGACTTTGTCAAAAATTATTATTTATGAGAATTTTTCAGGGTTAATGTAGTCTCTGATTTTTAGGCTCCTCGAAAATATCCACTCCGATTTTTGGGCTTCAACCGTTAACGTATAAAATCAACCCTTCTCTATCATGTATATATGACTTTGTCAAAAATTAATATTTTTGAGAATTTTTTAGGGTTAATGTAGTCTCTGATTTTTGGCTCCTCGAAAATATCCACTCCGATTTTTGGCCTTCAACCCTTAACGTATAAAATCAACCCTTCTCTACCATGTATATATGACTTTGTAAAAAATTAATATTTTGAGAATTTTTCAGTGTCAGTAGAGTCTATGATTATTGGGCTTCTTAAAAATACCTACTCCGATTTTTGGTCCCCAACACTTGACGTTAAAAAACAGTCCCTTTTTAACAATCAAACATAATTTTGTGCAAACCAATCTTTTGCGGAATATTACAGTGTTACTATAAGTCTCTGATATTTTTCGAATTTTACGGTTCAAATGGAGTCTCTGATTTTTGGGCTGTTCAAAAATGCCACCATCAAGGTTTAAGTTTTTATTATTAGGTTGACGTTTTGTTTACACAGGGGTGGTTTTTCTAATATAATCTTAAGTGCATTTGAGACTCTAAAATGAGCCAAAAATCTAGTGCATCTTGGAGTTTGCAAATTTTATATTTTGCAAGGGGGTGGTTTTTTGAAAATGGGGGTAGTTTTTAAATTTTTTTCATGCATTTTAGAGCCCATAATAAGCCCAGAATTCTGGTGTTCTTTGTTTTTTCCGAATTTGATTTTTTATATAGGTGGGTGGTTTTATATTTTGTAGGGATGGTTTTTGGAAATTGGTTGTTGGTGCGTTTAAGAGCTCAAAAAAGGCCCAAAATTCTGACGTGTTTGATTTTTCATTCTTTCAATTTTTATATAGTGGAGGTGCTGGTTTGATTTAAGTCAGCACCTCGACTCAAAATTTGAATTTTCACAGAAAGTAGCGGAGCCCAAAAATCGGCAAAAAAGCCCAAAAATAGTCCAAAATTCTGATATAAAGAAATTTGGGAATTTCGTTTGTGGAGGTGCTAGCTTGATAGACCTGGCATGAAGGGATTTAGAAAGTTCTGAAGAAGTTAGGTCAACTATTGGCCCAACAATGTCCCAAACATGTGCCAACCATCGGGGCAACTAAGGTATATCTTTCGTTAACGAGTAACGCCGAGTACTGATCCAACTCTGGGCCAAAGTCGGCCCGGATTTCGGCATAAAGGGATTTAAAAATTCTTTTCAATAAAAATAGAAAAAAATTGATATACAAATTTTAAAAATTTTCAAGTAATTTTAAAGAAGTTTAAAATATTTAAGAAGAATTAAAATAAAGCAAAAGAATTTTAAAGAGATTTTAGAGACTTTAAAATACTTTTTATGAGTCCAAGAGATTTTGATTAATTTTCAGGGATTTTGTGCCATTTCAATGGATTTAATATGGTTTAAAAGGTTAGTAAAAGAATTTAAAATCTAAGAAAGAATTTTAAATGATTTAAAAAAAAATCAAAAGAGTTCAAGGATTTTCATGTAATTTAGTTCTATAAAATTTAATGGCTATTTTTTCCGTGTAATTGCCATAGTTGGCTCGATTTTGGTAATGGATATTGTACCAATAGTCGGCTACCATAATCGGGCCAAAGTTATAATTTCGCCGCTAGGCCGACTTCTAGTAGTCATGGTTGGGCCAACCATGGTAGCCAATAGTCGCCAAACAGGGTTGGGCCATAGTTATCATTTCAGTATGTTGGCCAATGCCTGGTTGGCAAAGTTAGCCTAACTCCGAGAAAGTTGGCCCGACTATGGTCTAATGGGAAATTCGCACATGGATGGATAGAAATTTATGAGAAAGAAATATTTAAATCAGGAAAAATATTTACCGAAGGGGCATGGGTGTATTGTTTTTTTGCGAGTACCATCGAGTTCAGCAATTTGGAACACTTATGTGCGTCTCAACGAGCCGCACAACATATATTCAGAGTTTTTTATTATCAAATTTATAGTTTTTTCTACAAAAAATTAAAGAACCGGAAATTTCCATTGTACCGAAATCAATGACTTTTGAAACTGCACGTGCGAAAACTTGATCTCATTTTTTCCCCAATAGGAAAACCCCTTATACCGATCCCGAGTCGAAGTTTCTTCGTCAGTTTCCACTTCTTTAAGCGTAGGCTTTATTCAATGCAAGGTGGAAATATTGAAAAACGTAGTATCGCCTTCTTTCACATTCATCACCGCAAACTGACAAAGTTGATCTTACTGATTTAATCTTCATTTTAACTTCAAACCATGTTGTCCCATTTCACCTTCTCTTTTAACGTGATGATTGTTTTCCTGAGAGCTGCTCAATTGTAAGAAATTTAATTTTCAACACATTCTTCACCCACCTGGGAAAAGGGCTAAAGTGGAGTAGATAAACTAGAAGGCTCCATATACATTTTATAAGCGCAGACTTCTCATTTTGACTGCAGGTATGTAAGCAGTCAATGAATCAATTCATTTCACAAAGCATTCTTTGCACCATTTTGAAATTGTTTGGTTTTTATCTGTTTCTAGCTGTTTTTTTATTATATTTTTATATATTTATGTTTTTATTGTTTAAATTTTCAAATACAATTTATCCTATGCCCCACCCTCTCGGAACGGTAAGGTAGGGGGTAACTTCAGAATTTAAAATTGAAACCAACGTTTTTTATTGCAGATTCAAATTCTCCATTACAAAATACGTATACTTTTATGGCAAAAAATTTTTAAGCTGAAATGTCAAGTCAATACTTGTATAAAAGTACTGCAATCATGAGAATATTCATACTTTTCTAAATTCTTAAGCATTCCATTTGAAAATTGAAACAATGAAAACATGAATATATGAAAATAGAATTAAAAAACAGCTAGAAACAGACAGATAAAACCAAACAATTTCAAAAGGGCACAAAGAATGATTTTTGAAATGAATTAATTCATTGACTGTTAACATACCTAAAGTCAAAGTGAGAACACTCTCGGTTTCAGTTCCACCTCCCCCCTCTCTCAGCCTCGGAAAGGACTGGAACTTTTAATGACAAAAGGCATGCACACGGAAAATCTAAAGGTTATGTTTCAGGCGACGAATGGAGACTGGGTGTTTGGAATGC
>NC_046659.1:70636500-70645310 GCF_010883055.1 Belonocnema kinseyi
GTGTTATTTACTTAAATAGCACGAGAATTCTGGATCAATCTGAAAAATCTCTATCCCTTCCACACACTACTTCTTTCCCCTGCCGAGTGAGTCACGCTTACCCCGAAAGGGCTTTTGAAAGGACAAATTTTCCTAATACTTGTGCTTTTTATTCAAGGTCAATGAAAGTTAAATTTAGACGGGCTTATTAGTTTTTAAGTTTTCCACGTTTTGAAGCCTAATGTTATAAAAATTTCAGTCCATAAATGGCCCTATATGAGTATTAGATATCAATACAAAAAATAGTAAAGTTTGTTGTGCGAAAAGTCTTACTTTCTGATTTTTCTAAAATATTTTTCTGTATCACCATGATGAAGCTCATACTCCTTATTTTGGTGGCACTCTCTGTCGATATGTATGCGCGTAGAAATAAAATTAATTAAAGAAATTTTTTGTTATTTCCTATGCTATGGATTCTACAATATTTTTATATATTTTCTTATGAAGAATCTATAAAACACGAGCAAAAGGAGACGTAACTCTTACATTTTTTAAAATAGCTTCATAATTGCTTCATTTCTTCAATTAAAAAATGTTTACTTCTACTGAAATTTATAATTTCAATAAAAATGATCATTTTGAGTTCGAACTGGAAATTTTCCGCAGTAATTATATGTAATTTAGAAATTGGATAAGAAAATTTGCGAAAAACATTATAATTCAGATCTCGAACTACGAATTTTCTAAAAGAATTATAATTATAACTGGAGAAAGTGATTTTATTTCAAAATAATTACAATTTTAACTTGGACAGTGAAATAAAAAATATATATATAATTCTGATTTTGAACAGTGAAGTTTTGGAAATAACGATATTTTTAGTTGGTTCAGGGAATTTTCTAAAAGATATATAATTCTGTTTTGAAAAAGTAATTTTTAAAAAATAATTGTAATTTGAACTTGGACAGTGGCAATTTATAAAAATAATAATGATTCTGATTTGGAACGGCCAAGTTTTGGAAAGAACGATAGTTTTTATTTGGTTCAGCGAATTTTTCAAAAGAAGTATAATTCTGACTTTAAAGAGGAAAGTTTTTAAGAAGAATTATAATGATAGTTAGCAATGCAGCACTGGATAAAAATCATAATTTTCCAGGAGCGGAAGAAAACATTCTGTAAAATCGTAATCGACATTAGAATATAAAACAAAAATTTACTTCCGCACTAAAATGTGGCTACATTGAGGGAAAAAAAGTTTAATAAAAAAAAAATGGAACAACACCCATTAATACTTTCAAATATTTTTATTCTCAATTCTCAATGTTTATAACAAGTTATTAATACCTTCTCTATGATAAATTTATTAGATTTGCCAATTGATAATATTATGAGGAAGTTAAATGCTCATTAAATGAACATCATATATTAATGAATACAGATTTGAAACACCGAAGATCGAATTTATAGCTAGTTTAATTAAATATTATAACTGTGAAAAAACAACATAAAGTAAATGGGCAATGTCTTTTTATAATTGTGAAGAATGGTGTTTTCGCCAAATTTTTTATGCGAAAATTGAGCGGGGATGACGGAATTGCATAAAAAAACCTAAAGCGTCAGAAGTATGTTTTCAAAATGAAACGTAATCGTTTAATTAAAGACCATAATATAATAAGGAAAAAAACAAAATGAAAACAATTTTTTTTACAAAATTCTGTTAAACAATTCGGCTTTCTCCATTATTGTTTTTCAAGATCTTCTTATAAATTGAATAAACAGAGAAATGAAACCACATACTTGGCTGTCGTTCTACAAAGTTCTATTCTTCTTCAACTCTACAAAACTTAATTAAATAACTGCAACATTTATTTGCATAAAAGTCTTTGTCCTAATGTTTCAGTTTGCGTAAAAGCCACGTCAGATTTCGGAACCCAACAGGTTTTAGCATCACTATTACCTGCTGCCAGTACAGTTAACGCCAAACCCATACCACATTCTATACACCATCAGAATCCACCACGAAATTTACCTCCTGCCACTAAAGTTCACCGTAGACGGGACCAGCTTAAGGGTCTCTACTACCAAGGAGGAAGAAATAATAAAATAATTAAAGTAAAAAAAAAGGCTTAACAGTATGGATACAAGACCGTATTATTTTTGTATGGGATTTGAATGGATACAAACCTGTATTGTCTAATAAAGCTAAAAAAATTATTGTATTAGACAATAGGGTGATGCATCCATTCCAAGGGTATTATAGTGAACGATTAGGCCTTACACAAGATTACCTCCACCCACACCCTTAACGTATTTGTGCCAACTGCACACGGAAATGGTTTTCTGCAGTTCATTGCCCCTTAGCAATCTTAAGAAAACATTTCCTTGCTCTTGAGTACCGATTTCCTTGACAAAATACTATAGACCTTTTATTTCTGTAAATGAGAAATTCGATTAAATATTAAATTAGCCAATTGTTACGCCATAACAATTTTTTATGTTTTTTACTTATAACTTTTGCAATATTTTAGATGAGCAGTTAAATCCCCCTTTGTCCTTTGAACAATAACTTACCAAATTTTCCTTAATAGGTAATTAGGAGGTAGAAAATCAACCATTTTTGTACTTTCTAAAAGTTCTAATGTACAACGTACTTCTTGAATCATTGCTGGTCGAACGTGCATTAGAATCTGTGCTAAGAATGAAGTTTGTTGTTCTTGTAAATCTACGGTAGATTACTCTTTTGTAACCACTAATCACAACGAGTTTGGGGAAAATTGTCACACCTCTGATGCATCTCATAAACCCCTAAAAGCTTATTTCTCCTTCTTAACAATCAGACATACCTTAGCCTTTGTAGAAAAAACCTGTCCCCTTAAATATACTTTTAAATAAACAGATTTTATTCTTGTGTTAAAAATGCAGTATTTTATTCACGAGAATGTACAACCTAACTTTTTTAATTATTCCCAACTATTTACAAATAAACACCAATTTTATTATAATTATTGTCAAATATTTCACATTTACATTCATAGGTCAGTTTTCAACATTTTCATTAGCAAATTTATTTTAACGTACCTGCTTAAAATTCTAATCGACAAGTTTAATAAAGTTAGGTCCTTCGCCATAAGTTGAACTTGCTCTTGTATTAAAATAGAGGAGAAATTTTTTTAGCGTGGAGGTTTTTCAATTCACCCATATAGTTTTTATATGATTACCGGAACAGTTTCCAATATAATTTCTCAATAAAGTTTCATACGAACGGATATAAGAGCAGAAATCATAAGCTCCTTAGTATTGCAACAATTTTCCTAAGTCCCTCCATTCATATAAAAATCGTAATAAAAAATTCTTTTGTAAATGCTTAACCGTCCAGAAGCAGCGTAAATTATTAACACGAATTGGGCATCGTCATTGGAAAGTCTTTTATTCTGTCCAAGTGAAGCGAAAAGTGGCCGAGCAGGATCCAATTCTATTAATTTTACTTTTAATTATTTGTTAGATTTGCGCAACATGAATATCAAATGTACTTATATTTATAATAATTTATGTATTATTTATACATTTAATATGAATAAAAAATGCATTTATTGTATATTACATTTTTGTAATGCATTTTGAGCTGAATATTTCATAATACTGGCACCTATGGAATGATAAATTGGAGTCGTTGGTATTCGCGTTTAATCCATAATTGTTAAACAAAAAGTTATTCACTTTGACAAATATATTTTTCAAGTGACGAGACATAAATGCGAAGTACATACATGTTTATTTTACCAAGTAAACTGTCTCGTCATTAAATTTCGGAACGCCTTGTCTATTTACTTTTCCAGTTGCATCATCTTTTCGGGAGGACTGGCTATGCTGAAGGGCGTATAAAAAAAGTTGTTTGCGCAAAGTTCTGATAGTAATGAAAAATGTCTTCTGAGAGTCAAAAATAGTCATCTCAAGTTTCATAAAAAATTCCTTCTGTCTTCGCATCGTAGATACAGCTACTTAGCTTTAGATTTCGAATTTTTTAATAATATTACCCGCGAAAAATTTTTGCGAATCGGGAAAAACCCGAAAATTTTTATTTTCAATTGAAACGACTATCTTCTATTTTCTTTTAATCTAAAAAAAATCAAAATAATTTTAATATCGACATTCTTTATATATTATTGGTGTAATATATTAAAAAAGGAATTTTTCTTAATGTATATATAAGACATTTCAATGTCAAATAGTTGAGAAAATTGTCGTAAATCAAAGAAAATGGCGAAAAAAACATTTTTGGAACGATATTTTGAAATTTTAAGGTCACTTAAGAAGGGTAAAAAATATTTAAATCATTTTTTGCCGTGGAACTACAAATCCACTTTGTTCGAATTCTGTTTTCTGATCATTTGTAAACCAAAATTTATTTAATTGTCAAATAAAGAACGCCATATCCCTTTGAGATATTTTCTGTAATTGAAAGCCAATACAAATTATTTTAATGTTAACATTCCTTATATATTATTTTTGAAAAATATTGCAAATACATTCCCTTTAATGCCGTGACTCTAAGAAATGTAACTGAGAACTGGGCTTTAGGGTTTAGTTGAATAATCATTATTAAAACTGCATTATTTAAACGAAATAAAAATTCCAATAAGTCAGGCAGACATGCAATTGTACAGTTCGAAAAATATTCTAAATTGTCAACCTAATATAATTATTTTTCTCCATATAATCAGGGTAAATAAAATAACATGTAATAATTAGTCACGTGGCAAACTGTTGCATACACCTAAAACATCATATTTCTTTAATTATAATGCAGTATTTCATATCACTGTAATAATTTAAACTCTAAAAATTCCTGCAATTGTTTTTTTTTTTGTTTGAAGATCAATGTTCATAAATTTTGAGGAATTGTATCTCTTGAAAGAGTAAAGTGTAATGTAATCAATATAAACATCTTTAAAAAATATTTCCTTGCTTTTAAGTTCCCCATTTCCAACCAGATTTATTATTAAATTTCTTGGTGACTTAACATCTATCAGTTTTAAATGAAGTTTATATTCGTTTAATTTCCATTGTTCTGCAACAGAAATGTTCACATTTTCAATATTTCACATTAAAAATTAATTTTTATTTTAAATTGTTTTCAGAATAATTAAATTGTAAGCGTTTATAATTGAACATTTTACAAAATTTTAGACTGAAATTTTTTAATTTTTAAAGTTTGAAAATGAAAGTTTTTTAATTTAAAATAATATTAAAGTCCTAATTATTCTAATTCAAATGATTTGACTGAGAAATTATACAAATTCTATTCCTTTTATTCCTTTCGAAGTATTTTTCTTCTGTTAGCATTTTTCCTAGTCCAAAATGTTTTGGATTTGCAAAATTTTTAATTGAATGAAGTTCAATCCTTTTAAATTTCAAACGCTTTCAATTCAAAATTATATATTATACAGCCATACAAAAAAATCCTTTTTCGGGTCTGAAGGTCAGATCATGTTTACTATATGTTTTTGGGATCGCTGAATCGAAACCCAAGGTCCAAAAAACACCAGAACTTCAGGGTTCTCACATAAACTAAAAAAAACCGATTTAAATTTTTGTTTTCGAGTCCATGATTATTATATATTTTTGGGGTTGCTGATTCCGAATCCGAGGTCCAAACCCCCCAAGAAAGCCAGGGTTTTGACATAACTTCAAAAAACCTCATAAAACTTTTTTTTCGAGCCCGGGGGTCAGACTATGTTTATTATATGTTTTAGGGGTCGCTGAATCCAAATCCGTAGACTAAAACCCTCCAGCACGTCAGGATTTCGACTTTCAAAGAATCTCGTGAAATTTATTGTAGATACATCGGATAGTGATAATGCCGATGGTCCTATATACCTATTTTTTGTGGAGTAAATAGGGTTTAGGTGTTGAAATGATTTTTGTTTGATATACCCTGACATGCTTGGGGTCTTTGGACCTCGGATTCGGATTCAGCGACCCCAAAAATATATAATGAAAATTGTCTCACCCTGGAACTCGAAAACAAATTTTTAATAGACTTTTTGAGGTTCGTCAGAACCCTGTTGTGCTAGGGTTTTTGGGATTTCGGATTCGGATTCAGCTACCCCAAAAACATATTCGAAAACAAATTTTTATAAGGTTTTTTGTTATTGCTTACTGTTTCAAATATTTATTAAACCTAAAATTCAAAAATTTATGGAAAATTTATATATTTAAATAAAATTGAGTGAATTACACATGATTATCCCACTCATAATGATTTTCAACTCTATTTTTATTCATTATAGACCTTTTTTAGTTTGTAAGAGTTTTTTATTATAATATTAGACATCGACTACAGCCAGGGAAAAATTAATGAAATTTCTTGAGAAATTAGACACATTTTTCGTAAAACTAAAACGCTTCGACTGTTTTCCTAATATTCTCTTAAGGATTTAAAAAAAGCACAAATTTTTCTGCAGTGGGCAAAGAAAATTTTCAGCTTTTATATTATTTTGTGGAAATAATTTAAGCCATTTTGTTTGCAAAATATATCTTTCCTTCGCAATGCACAATAGTATTTTTCCCTTCAATTTTTAAAAATGTTGTAACCTTGCACCGAATATTGACAAACAACTGAAGACTACGAAAGCTAGCACTGAACCATACACATGGAAAAATATTCACGTGAGTAGTAAAAGTATTTTTTACTTTATACCATGACCCTTCCCAGTGTCCACGTTTATTTGAAAAAACAAGATAACAGTTTGTATATAAACCGGCAAACACAGCGTTTACTTCACTTGTCATCATGTTCAATCTTCAAGAAATTCTTCAATATATTGTCTCGTCTCTTGGCGGACGTTGAGGACAACCATTGCTTTTTTGCTCATAACCTCGGTAGTTTACTTTTATTCTTTTGGGAAGTAGAATACATTAGATAATTACAAAAATAATTTAAAAGTTTCTAATTAACCTTTTTAACAGGTACTAGAGTAAGAAAGTGCACGTGAAATAATTTTTCTCCTTACATAATTTTAGTATAAGTTTTTATATTAATTTTTACCATAATTTTGCAAAATGAGATTACTATGCTAATCCCCTCTAAAACAATCTGCTTGCGCACATTCTCATTGCCTGTTACGCGCGCGGCTCGCAAGTTTGAGTGCCAAAGCTAATTTAAAATGGAAATGCAATTATTTATTATTTAAATCGAAAAATTGTTTGAAAAAATATAATTCTTTATATTTGTACTACACTGTTAAAATTTTTGAGATTTTAGCACACTTTTGCTATACGAGTGAAAGGCCAAATTGCCATACCTAAATACTAGGGTGGCTCGGAAACGCTTTGATTTGGAAGGCAACGATCCCAACAATTTAATTCCAAATTCTAAACAAGAAATCCCATAATTTTTTATTTTTTTATTTTAACAGGTTTCTGTTTTGACTTGAAGTTTTCCACGTAAAATGCGTAGGGAAATATCACTTTTTTGAGTTTTTGGAATAATTTTTTAGGGTTTGAAAAATGAGACGGGAATGTATGAGGCCTGTTGAGAATTATCCAACGTAGAATTTCATGCATCAAACATATGGGTTTGACACCCCTAACACAACCCCACGAGTACCTGAAAACTACCCTTAAAACATAAAATGTCAATTATTCATTGAATCGACCTTTTGAGCAATGTATTCTGGTATTTTTCTACTTAAAATTATTAATATTGGTCTAGTGGAATATTTATTAGAATTGGTTAATTGATTTGTAATTATTTAAACAACTGGAATTTGTTCAAAAATTTTTTGCGGAAATTAATTTTTTCCCCCTTAAAATTATTACTATTAGTCTAGTGGAATGTTTAATAAGATTGGTTCATTAATCTTCAATTGTTTAAACAAATGGAATTTGTTTATTATTTTTAAAAAAATTTGTTTTTTCATAAAAATGATTACAATTGGTCTAGTGGAATATTTATTAACATTAGTTCATTCATTTTCAATTGTTTAAACAAATGGAATTTCGATTTAAATAATTTCGTTTTAATCTTTTTTTAAAATAAAAATTATCACTGTGGTTCTAGTGGAATAATTACACAGCCACACAAAAAAAAGTGTGCGGATCTGGTAACAAGACAATATTCCTATGGATTTTGGGCCATCACGTCATGGTTGAGCTATAACTTCAAAAAATGACGAAAAATAATGCATTCAGGCAAATAAATTTCAAAATAATGCCAGTGATGCAAGTTTTCACTTCAAAAACATGTCGACAACTGTGAAGGATCAACCCTTGCCTGATATCAACTTATTTAACATAACTTTACCCAACAGAACCTGACCTGACCTAACCTGAATTAACAGAAATTTATTGAACTACACGTAAAGCTCTGGAAGCATATTTTCCCAGTAGCAAATGTGTGCTAAATGGAATAGGTCAACTCGAGCCTAACCTAGAAATAAATCTAACCTAGCCTAACCTAACCTAACCTAACCTCACGAAACACAATTAAACTGATTGTGTTGTCCCGTTGTGTTTGCGGTACCGTTTGAATCAGCTTGGGCTTAACCTGCAAAGAGCTCAAACCTATCCTAACCTAAAAAGACCTGACCTAACCTAACCAAACCTAACTTAACTTCACGTAACACAATTAAACTCATTGTGTTGTCCCGTTGCGTTTGCGGTACCCCGTTTCATTCAGTATCGGCTTAACCTACATAGAGGTTTAACCTATCCTAACCTAATAAAATCTGACCTAACCTAACCTAGCCGAATGAAATTCAACCACACGTTTAGCTATGTAAGCGTACGGTTCTCAGTCTTAAATGTGTGCTATATTTAATAGGTTAACT
>NC_046659.1:70645410-70647985 GCF_010883055.1 Belonocnema kinseyi
GTTAGGTGAGGTCAGGTTCTGTTGGGTAAAGTTATGTTAAATAAGTTAATATCAGGCAAGGGTTGATCCTTCACAGTTGTCGACATGTTTTTGAAGTGAAAACTTGCATCACTGGCATTATTTTGAAATTTATTTGCCTCAATGCATGATTTTTCGTCATTTTTTGAGGTTATGGCTCAATCATGACGTGATGGGTGATTTTTGATACCGAATTTAAATTCAGCGGCCCAAAATCCATAGGAATACGTGTGTCTTGTTACCAGATCCGCACACTTTTTTTTTGTGTGGCTGTGTTATCAGTAATAATTAATAACTGATTAATAATTAATTTAATTTCAATTAATTTATCAGTAATATTTAAGTATTAATTTTTATAATAAACATTGAATTAAATTAATCAAACAATATTGATAAATATTCAACTGAAGAAATATTAATAATTTTTAAAAAAAGAAATTATTTACATAAATTCCTATTTGTTTAAACAATTGCAAATTAATGAACTAATGTTAATAAATATTCCACTAGACTAATATTGATAATTTTGAGTGAAAAAATACGAGAATACAGTGTTCATAATGTCGAATTAATGAAGAATTTACATTTTTGATTTGCAGTGGGTGTCAAATATTAAAAGTTCGATTAAAAATGTTTCTTTTTGTGAAAGAATGTTGCCAAATTTTTACTAAAGGATATTTTTTTACATTCTCATCCTAATATGAAGGTATTAGATATTATTCAGGCATTTTGTACTTTCACATTGTATGTTTTATTGAAAATCGTTAATTAAGGGGTGCTTGCGGAAACGCGAACAATTGTCAGAAAATGATTACCTTGGGAAATTCACTGCGCAAAAAACATGACAATGTGCGACTCGACGACCCGCAAAACTTTTATTCCCAGATTTTTTTATCGAATTGATGGTTTTTTTTACAAAAATTACAATTTTATTTAAATTGATCTTTTTGTTTGAAATATACGAGCGATTTTTTATTGCCCCGCGCTCACCTGACTCGATTCTTATTTCTCAACCAATTTTGAAGTTCTTTTTTATAAATGCTCCACATTAAATTTCTTAGAGAATTTTGGTTTGATATTTTTAAATTTTTGTCACAGAGCAACAATATATAAACAAATAAAGTGACAAAATTAGTCATTTCCGTTTTTTGAATTTCTATCTGAAGAAAAAATATAGACAACTCAACCGTTTAGATTTAGTTTGCCTCTTGCGAATTTGATAGCCATTTGAAGCGCCTTAATATCAGCTGAAATTATTGAAACGCAAAGTTTTTCTTCACAATAAGCTATAGAATATGAATAAAATATTATTTTACACGTATCACCTCCCCCTCCCTATAAGTCTGTTTTATAGGACCCTAAACTAAACGAACAAGTGAAAAAATCGGTTTTGCGAGTTTCCGGCCCTAATTATGATCTTTGTACGTTTTTCTAATGCAAACTGTTGATAATTCATGAAATACTACTTCAAACTCACAATTAGTGCTTAATAAATTGTTTTAAAAAATTCATTATTCTCAATAATATTGAATTTGGATAATGCTAGAAAGCTGTAGATTATTCTTAAATTTTCAACTTTTTCTCAGATTTCCAATTAGATTGAGGTGGATAATTAATTCAAGTTTAAAAATTATTTGTTTAAACGATTTTTAATAATTTTGAATAATATTCAATTTGAATAATGCTAGAAAGTTGCAAGTTTTCTGAAAATTCCAACTTTACGTCTAATTTTCAATTAGAGTGAGGTCAAGAATTAATCAAAGTCGAAAAATTAATTGTATGAATTATTTATATATTTAAGAATCTTTGAAAATGTAATTTTTGGATTTTACATTATTTTGTATGCTGTTAAAATTCGAATTTTTTAGTTTTCAAGAAAATTCGAAAAGTTGTTTTAATAATCATGTGCTGGCTAACACAAGATATGAAAAAATGAATCGAAAAAAGTTATTCACTCAAAAAAAGATCAAAATATTTGTTATAAATTATTTTTAGATGAGACGCTTCATTTTTGTTTTAATCGTGAAAAATGAAATTACTAATAAACAAATTAAAATTTTGGAAAAAAGGCACAAAGTACACTAAAAACTTTAATAACAAAATTGTGTCTAAATTGGAGCTTAAATTTGGCTTTTAAGCTATTTTCTGACTATACGCGTGATGGGAATGTGTTCGTTAAAGCTGAAGGAGCTTTGACAAAAGAGAATTCACAGTCAATCAGTTGTCGATGGTTTGACCTTTAATTTTAAAGGTCGTATGCAAAACTGTGGGTGAATTAAAATTTCTCAGTACGTAGCGCGTGGTTAAAACATTATCGAGGAATTTTAAATACTTTCAAAATCTGCCAATATTTTCAAAATATACGCTTAATACGAAGAAAGTTCAAACACTGTGGATTTTTTTTCTCAAACTTCAATCTTTTTACTTTTTGCAATGTAGAAATTCTATAACGAAGTACTAGGCAGTCTGATAAGTCCCTGAAAAATGAAACACGGAGACGCTTTTTTGGCCAAAGTCGGTTTTATTTTTCAACATACTCTCCTTTTAGGTCGATACA
>NC_046659.1:70648085-70690478 GCF_010883055.1 Belonocnema kinseyi
TTACAGACTGTAACCACCTATCTCACGGTTGTGAGACGTGGTTATGGCTGAAATTTTACCGCGATTTCGCTGGAAGCGGGTGCAATTTTTCAGATTAGCGCCTGCTCCCGGCGAAATCCTGCGGTTGTCCTTATGACAAATTTTTAATTATAATAAAAAGTCCCGGGACTGAAGACGGCCGGATACTAACTTCCATATATCACAACGGTGCTGAAGGCTGGTGACCTTCTCAGGATGAAAACAAAAACACAAACCCAAGACGACTCTCCCGGTTCCAGTTCTACCACCCCCCCTCTCCCAACCCTCCCTTATTAACTGAAGTTTTTGGTGGGACTGACGTTAGAACTACACTCTCCACCATATGACGATTTGATACTTAACTTTGACATGATTTCGACTCAGAAAATAAACTTATTGCATAAAGGTGTTAGTTGGGCGTATAATCTAAACAATGAATAATACAAACTACAAAATAGCCTCGGAAATGACTAGAACTTTTAATGACAAAAAGCATGCACACGGAAAATCTAAAGGTCATGTTTCAGGCGATGAATGAAGACTGGGTGTTTGGAATGCTAGGGGAGTAAATGATCTCAAGGTAAAAGAATTGCGTGAAACTGTGGACGTGAAGAAACTAGCTATTTTATGTGTGCCTGAAACAAAGAAAAAGGGATGCGAAACTAAAGACATAAAAAACGGCGTCTTGAAAAGCGGATTTGAAATATGGTCAGGAGTAGACTGTGAATCACATGGTAAACAAGGAGTAGGTCTCATTTTGAATGAAAGAGCAAAGTAGCATCTCGGAGACCATGGCTCTGTGTCTCCTAGACTGCTGTGGGCTAGAATGAAAGTAGGAATCAGAAGACTATTTACTATAGCATGCTACGCGCCGGTTGAGAGTGATCCTAGAGAAGTAAAAGACGCCTTCTGGGACACTTTAAATGACACAATAAACATCTGCGAACATGGGGAAAGAATAATTCTACTAGGAGACATGAACGGTTGGGTGGGCATCCAAAATCAGGATACAGAAAGAGTATTAGGTAATTTTGGGGATCCAAGAACAAACTATAACGGAGATAAACTAGTTGGTCTATGCTTAGAAAGGGGTCTGTTTTATACAAATACTTGGTTTAGGCATAAAATGATCCACATGTACACCTGGTCTAAAGGAAATAGCTGCAGTATAATTGACTTTGTTGTTGCGGATGAAAGACTTAGAGAGTTAGTCAAAGATACGAGGGTCATGAGGGGTCCTGAATGCAATACTGATCATTACCTTCTGATCTCAAAAATTAACTTAAGTCGGGGTTGGAGAAAAAAGAGACAAAAGAAAGCAAAACAAATGCGAATCAAAATTGAGAACCTACAGAAACCGGATGTGAGAATAGATTTCCAAAATAAGATAATCGAAATCATAAATAGGGCAACATGGGAGGACCGTATAAAAAACAAAGATTTAGAGGGCGCCTGGACAATGTTACGGGATATCCGTGTTAGATGCACGATCGAAGTGTGTGGTATCGCAGTTGTAGGAAGAATTTCTGGTGATGCGTGGTGGAATGATGAAATTCAGGCTGCCCAAAAAGCAATAAGAGAAGCGTACAAGAGAACTTTGAACATCGCAGGTCTTAGCAATGAGGAAATAAGTAAACGTAGAAATGATTATAGACGCGAAAACTGGATACTGAAACGATTAGTTAAAGAAAGTAAAGATACAATTAGACCAAAAGAAGACATAAAAATACAAAACGACTTTGAAGGAAGCAGGAAACTACTTTATAAAAAATGAATGGAAACAAAAGTACAGAAATTGTCAACATGAGAAATAGTAGGGGGGAAATGGTATATGATGCAGACGGAATACTAGAGGCTTTCAGAGACTATTTTAGGAAACAATTCAGAGATGAAGCTATAGGACACCACAACTGCGATGTTGAACACGATGCGATGGAAAACTCAATTGTGAAAGTCTGTGTCACTGAGGTTAGGGAAATAATTAAGAACTTGAAAAACGGTAAGGCTGCCGGGGTAGACGGTATTAACGCTGAAATGCTTAAACACGGTGGCAAGTACATACCACATAGAGTTTGCGAATTGATACATTTATGGTTCGAGATGGGAGACGTCCCAGACGATTGGAAAAAAGCGATTATCTTACCAATATATAAGAGAAAGGGAGATAAAAGCGAGTGCAATAATTACAGAGGGATGAGCTCATTAAGCAACGTAAGTAAAATATATTAAAAAATACTTATTCGTAGGGTAATGAAAATATCAGAAGCAAAGATTTGGGAAGTCCAAAGTGGGTTTACGCCAGGAAGGTCATGTACGGATCAAATATTTAGCTTAAGGCAAATAATAGAAAAAAGTTTGAGAGTAGGAAAAAAATTTTTCTGTACATTTGTTGACCTAGAAAATGCTTTTGACAAGGTAGATAGAAGTAAACTTTGGGAAGTCCTGAAAGAGTATGGAGTCAATGGATGGACCCTACAAGCTATAAAAACAATATATACAGGTAGCAAAGTGAGTGTAAGAGTGAATGGGAAACTGAGTGACTGTTTCGATATTATTCAAGGAGTTAGACAAGGATGCGTTATGTCTTCATGGTTATTTATATTATTTATGGACAAGTGTTTAAGAATAGCTCTCTTCGACGAAGAGGGTGTGGATCTCGAAACAGTAAGGGTACGAGGTTTAGCGTTCGCAGATGATAAGATTGTTATGGCAGAGTCTATCGAAGACCTACAAAGAATGTTGAATAAACTAAATGCAAGCATGAAGAGCATGGGCCTCAAAATTAACGCAAATAAAACAAAAACTATGGTGTTCGAAGGAAATAGTGAGAAAACGCTATGCAATATTTTATTAAATGATGAGAGAATTGAACAAGTTGATAAGTTTGAATACCTTGGTAGCTTATTTAATAGGGACGGGAAGATAGATGAGGAATTAGATACATGCATAAATGAAGGTAAGAAGGTTATTGATAGAACAGGTCCCCTTATCAGAAGTAAAATTATATCAAATAAAGCTAAAATGGCAATACATAATTCTATATTTGTACCGACTGTACTATACGGTAGCGAGACGTGGACTTATCAAGAAAAAGATAAGAGTAAAATTAACGCAATTGACATGAGATTCATGCGCATAATAAGCGGGAAACCCCTAATGGACAAAGTAAGTAACGAGATAATTCTAAAAGAATGTGGTAGTGTGGTAGTAGAAAGTGTATCAAGGTAAAGTAAATGACAGCGTGCCCAGAGGTAGACCGCGCAAAGAATGTTTAGAATGTGTGAATGAGACCCTACTTAAAAGAGACATAAGAAGTCACAGAAACTGCATGAAAAAATGCATGGACATAAAAGAAGCTAGAGAAGTATGCCAGGACAGGAAAGCATAGCGGCAAGTAGTTAATAAAAAGAGTGTCAGTAGAGTGAATGAGGCCTGAAACAAAGACCTTGGCTATTAATGGACCCAAGTGGGGAACCTTACATAACGACTTCGTGAGGTTCTTCGCTTGGGGTGATTGCTAGAGAGATTGATCAGCAACCTGGGTCGGAGCAGTGTTGCGGAACGAACGTGTTATTTACTTAAATAGCACGAGAATTCTGGATCAATCTGAAAAATCTCTATCCCTTCCACACACTACTCCATTCCCCTGCCGAATGAGTCACGCCTACCCCGAAAGGGAAATGGCTTATTGGTGTAATACAAGAAATACATGCTGTGCGTCTTATTCAGGCCAAACAATTCTTGTGACCATGAGAATTTTCATTAAAAAAATATAAAATTCGCATTTTTCTTACAATCAACGACAGATTTGACAAAATATACTAAGAAAAATCTCACATTACTTGCGCAAATAATTCAAAAATTCATTTTTTCGGTAAAAAAATTGTCCCAGGCATAAAAATGATTTAACACGAATTTAAAAAAAAGTCGATAAAATGAACAAAGTGATTTTACCTAATCTTACATGTTAAATTTTTAAAGTATATATACTTTAAAAATTTAACATGCAAGATAAGGTAAAATCAATAATTAAAAAAAAGTGACCAAATAATTATTTAAAATATTGAAAAACCTTATAAATGTCAATCCGGAAAACTTCTCAATTTGCACTGCAATGTCATCAGTAAAAAAAAAGGAGAATTGAAAGGAGAAGAAAACTTCTTGCCGGTGTATGTAAAATGGTTAAATTCGAAAAAGTGTGGCTTTGTAACTTATTTATTTATTTTTGCATAATTTAATATTTAAAAAAAATTGGTCACTAATTTCGTTTCTGAAATAGTATTTTTTAAATTCAGCATTTATTTTTTAAACTTTCTTACTTTTTAAAGAAAACGATTGTTTCATTTAAAAAAAAATTTTTTTAGTTGCATAATTTCATTTTAGAGAACACATAAAACCTTGAGTTTTAACAGTTTTTGGTTATTTTAATTATTTTTAGTTTTAAACTTGAAACTTTATTTATTTAAACTTTTTTGAGTTCTAAATAAAATTTTTTTCAACTTCCTCAGTTTTTACAGTAAGCGATATCTTTTAATGCATATTTTTCATTAGAATAACTTTTTTTAATATGCATTTTGTTCATTTATATAACTTTAAAAAAGGCATAAGGCTGGGAAGTTTTTTCAAATGTTTAGTCTTTTTGCTATACTGCCTAAATAGGTTTAATTTAGTGACTCCGTATGTTTTTTTAATCCTCGGATTATTTTCGATAATTTCGTCATGTTTTTGTGACTGCGCAAAGATAAAACTGCATATAATTTTTAACGGAAGCAAAGTAAGTCAAGATAGATTAAGCGTGTAAATAATTTTTTTTTTGCATTTTGAAAGAGTAATTGTTAAATTGGTGGGTTTAGTGAAGATGGCTTAGCCTATTTACATAATTCGAAATATTTGCTGCTTATTCTTCTAAAGGTACTTAACTTTAAACTAAAAAATAAGGTAAAGAAAAAATGATGATTCAAATCCTGACAGAGGAAGTTTCAAAAAGAATTATGATGATTATTTGCAAAATGATTTTTCAGAAAGAATCCCACCAAAAACATCCGCGGTGCAAAATACCTGTCTACTTTTTTATAAACAGCTCTATGGAATTTTATATTTAATTTTAAGTAGCCGTATTAAATATTATGCAACTTAGCGCTATTTTATATTATATCATTAATCTCCCATAAACATACATTTTTTTAATAATATCATTTTGCTTAAAACACTTAATTCCGCCCAGTTGTATGATGTTTAATAAGACTCCCTAAAATTTACTTGAAAATTTCTGTAGGACACTTTATAAAAAAATTTCGTATTTTATCATGAATATTTTGATCAAATTTACTCAGCCAACTTTGACTTCACAAATTGATATAGTTTTAATTTGCGGATTTTTTGCATCGCAGATTTTTTAAATGGAATTTCATGTTTTTTGTATTCGAAAAAAAAGATACGCTCAATTTATTTAAATCCAATTACTAATTTACTAAATATAAAATATTGAGTTTTTTGGAATAATTTTAAATCAAATGTAATTAAATTAATTCAATTGATTTATTTTTTATTTAACTTAAATGGCGCACTCAGAGAAAAATTTGTCTTCAAACGAAAGCATTGTCATCTTGCTTAGCTTGTTATGAACCACTTGAATATCATTTTTAAACAAACAAAATGATTCGGCTGCAAGACAAAATTCTTTATATTAATACCATTATTATATATTAATCATTATTTTAAATAATTAAAAAAATGGAATCTTATGAAATCTTATGCATTTATGTATTTGTTTATAAAATTTGTTAAAATAAAAAAAGATGTCCACTCAAAAACACCCATCTGAAGTAGCTTTATATAGTTTTTACTAAAAACCTCATTTTTGTTGATAAATTTTTTTATAAACATTGTAATACATTTTTTAAATATATGATACTGCTGGATATCATTCATTTTTAATTTCTTCGAATTTTAAACATTTGTTTACTGGTTTACGTTGAGGTAACTGAGGACCATCCCCCTTTAAACAAACCTTGAAAATGTTATCAGTCTTTGCATATTTCTCACCGCTTCCAAGGATAATAAAAAAAATATATTATTATTATTTTAAAAATGTTTTTATTGGGCTAGTTCATGTAGGCCGAAAACAATAACCCTCTGCAAAAACCTTAACATTTTTGTCGATTGCGATTTCCCTCTTGAAACCTCTGAAAATGCTCTCATTTCTCGCGTATCTCTTCCCGTTTTTAATGTTGCTCAATTTTTTTATTTTTATTTTTTTTTGTATCTAAAAAATTGTTTTATTGGGTTAATTCGAATTGGTAAAAAAAAACCTCTGTAAAATCTTCTAAATGTTTTAATTTTTCATGTTTCTGCAACCCCTTTAGAAATAATTAAAAAATGTTTTTTTTTCTAATTTTAAACATTTATTTACTGGTTACGTTCATGCTGTTTGAGGACCACACCTCTTTAAAGAACTCTTAAATTTTTGTCTTCTTTCACGCATCTGTCACCGTTTTCGAGATAACTCAAAATCTTAATTTTGTTTTGAAATTTGAAAACTCTTAATTCCCTTTCACCTATGTTCAGAGAAACTAACAAATAATTACAACTAATTCATTGTAAAAGTTAAGCCAGAAATTTTGACTCTTTTGCAATTAGGACTTTGATGTGGAAATTTGGTGAAATTGAGATCAATAGGATTAAGGAACTACGCATGAAGTTAATCGAAATGCATGTACTCTTGTCTATCTCGCGCTCGAGCGCGCGTGTTCTGAATGGCCCTTGCGAGAGATTAAAATTCAGCGCCAATTATATGACTGACCAAAAAGGAATTGCGGTCTAACATTTGTGCATTACATTTTTCGAAATGGAGCTAGATATTTGGATATTCGATATGTATGATCTTTTTAGACTAGGACCATGATGAAGATTTGAATCCTTGTTTTGGTGACACTGTCTGTCGATAAGTATACGAGAAGAAATTAAATTAATTAAAGAAATTTTTTTTTATTCCCTAAGCAAAGGATTTTACAATATTCTTGTATATTTGCGCACGAAGAATTTATAAGCCACGAATAAAATTCCACTTAACTCTTTCAGTTTTTTTTTTGAAAAGTTGCTTTATAATTTTCTAAAATAATTCTAATTCTGATTTGGAACAGTGAAGTTTATGAAAAAATGATGTTTTTTAGTTGGTTCAGCGAATTTTTCAATAGGAGTATAATTCTGACTTTGAAGTGGAAATTTTTTAAGAAGAATTATAATGAAAGGTGGCAATACAGAACTAGATAAACAAGAAAATCTTGGTTTTTTAGGAGAGCGAAAAAACATTCTGTAAAATCGCAATCAACATTTAAAAATAAAACAAAAATCCACCTTCGGGTTAAAATGTTGCTGCATTGAAGGCAAAAGAGTTTAATGAGAAAAAAGAAGAACACCCGCTAATATTTTCACTGTCAATTTTCATTATTTATAAAACGTTATTATTGCTTCTTCTATGATAATTTTAACATATTTGCTAATTAATAATATAATGAGGAATTAAAGTGCTGATCAAATGAGCATATACATTATGGCCCGCACGAAGAGGTGGTTGGCCTGGCTGCAATCAGAGAGTCCGGGACCGCTTGGGGCCCACGGCTCACCAGCTACTTTTGTACAATATGAATGTTTTACCTAATAATCAGTTTAAAATCAAGAAAAATTAAGACAAATTTATTCAGCGCTTTTGAAATTTCCTTTGAATAAACTCGCAAAATTTACGCTTATTAAGGTAAAAAATGTATGGGGGGGGGGGGGTGTGCCCGCAAAATTTTTTGGCCAGAGGGCCCTCGTTGGGATGTGGGGGCCATATCATGCATCAATAAATAAAAAGTTAAAACACCCAAGATCGATTTAACAACTAGTTTAATTGAATATTATAATTTGCGAAAAAATTATTTGTTCACATTTTTCGTGAATTATCAGTATTCTCACAACGAAATAAAGTGAATTGGCAATGTATTCGTACAATAGTCAAGAATGGTGTTTACCTCCAAATTTCAGATTCAACAAAAAGTCTTGTAACGACAGAAGTATGTTTCCAAAAATCAACGTAATCGGCCGATTAAGGACAATAATATAACAAAGAACAAAACACAATGAATACAAATTTTTTTCGATATTCTGTCAAAAAATTCGAATTTTTTCCATTTTTGTTTTTCAAGATCTTATAAATTTAACAAACAGAGAAATAAGACTATGTATCTTGCTGTCATGCTTTAAAGTTCTATTCTTCTTCAACTCCACAAAACTAAATTAAATAACTGCAACCTTAATCTACATTAAAGTCTTTGTCTTGATTTTTCAGTTTGCGTCAAAGCCACACCAAATTTCGGAGTCCAACAAGTTTCAGCACCACCATTACCTGTTGCCAGTACAGTTAACGCCAAAATCACATCATATTCCGCAGTCCAACAGGGTTCATCACCACTATTACCTGCTAGTATAGTTAACGCCAAACCCTTACCATATTCCATACACCATCAGAGTCCAACACCACATTTACCTCCTGCCGTTACAATTCACCGTAGACAGAACCAGCTCAAAGGTGTCTACTACCAAGGAGGAAGACATAATAAAATAATTAAAGTAAAAAAAAAAGTTTAACAGTATGGAAACAAGACAATATTATCTTTGGATGGGATTTGCACGGATTCAAACCTGTATTGTATAATAAACAGAAAGAAATTATTGTAATAGACAATGGGCATATACACCTATTAAATGATTATTATAATAAACATTTAGGCCTAAGACTTAGAAGTCACCTTCCCCCACACCTTTGACGCATTCGTACCATCTGTGCTCGGGACTGGTTTTCTGCAGTTTTCCTGCGCCTTAGCTAACGATTCTAGCAAATACGAGCTCTTTTTTAAGAAATCCGGCTGCAGATGTTAGTAAATAGGGAGAATGGGTTTTGTCTATGTGAATATGTAAAAAATGTACATTTTATCAATATGAAAGTCTTTAAAAAAACATTTCCTTGCTCTTAAGTGCCTATTTCCTTGACGAAATACCATGAACATTTTTTTCAAAATTTTACAGTTCCTGAATAAGACCTTTTATTTCCGTAAGTAAGACAACTCGACTAAAGCCTAATTTTAAATTAGCGAATTATACGCCGTAACAATTTTTTTATGTTTTTTACTTATAAATTTTGTAAAATTTCAGAGGAGTGGTCGAACCCCTCTTTGTCCTTTCAACAATAACTAAGCAGATTGTCCTTAATGGGCAATTGGGAAGTAAAAAATAAACCATATTTAAACTTTATGAAATTTCGACTGCAAAACTTAACCCTTTAATTAGATTTTTAGTGGCCGAAGGTGCATTCGAGTCTGTACCAAGGATGAAATTTATTGTTCTTGTAAATCTACGGTACCACCAATCACAGCGATTTTAGGAAAAAAATGATATTTCACTCACTGCATTGGATTTTGGTGTGAAAATTACGTAAAATAGCAATAAAATGATTTTGTATAATCTTAATATTATAATTTTACCTATTTAGCACGAAATATTTTCATTTATTTTTTTAATAAACTACTCAAATACCGTTCTAGTGAAATAATTAAATGGTTATATGATTTAAGAGAAAAAATCACCAAAAATATCGATAAAACGAAATTTGAAATTTTTGGTTTCCGTTTTTTGGCCGCCATTTTCTTTAAAAAAATCGTAGACAAAAAACTGAAAGGATTTGAAAATTTCAGACATTTTGTGCACTTTTGTGCACATTTGCGATGATAAAAAAATTCCTTCCCACTCTATTTTTTGATTTAAAACAAAATTGCTTAAAAAAAGGATTTTTTAAAAAAATTTGTTCATTATTAATTGAAAATAAATATTTTCCGTTTTTAAAACCATTGCATCGTGTAGAGAATACCCGAAACTAGTAGAAGAGAGTATTTTACAATAAATTCTTTGCCTTTTTTATAAAATTATTCCAGCTCACATTTAAGAGACAAATTTCTACGTTTTGGGACTTCATAGGTTAATATATTATTGGTGTAACATATTAAAAATAAATTATTATAATTAATATTAAGCATTTCAGGGACAAAGAGTAAAAAAAAATCACTTACTCTGAGAAAATATCGAAAAAGTCGATTTTTTTCTCGATATTTAAAAATTTCAGGGTCACTTAGGTAGGTTGAAACACATTTAAATCACTTTTTGCTACATAGGTACAAATCCACTTGGTTCGAACTATTTTTTCTGATAATTTACATACCAAACATTTATTTTAATGTCAAATAAAGAGCAATATATCACTTTTAAATATTTTTTTGTAATTCGAAGTCAATAAAAATGATTTTAATATCAACATTCCTTACATATCATTGTTGCAAAATATTGCAAATACATTCCCACTAATGCATATCACTCATTATATGGTGAAATAAAAATAAAAATTGTGCATAAGAAACTTTTAACGTAAGTTTTGTCGGGAATAAAACAATGAGTCATTCTAGAACTATTATAATGAAAGATCCATGTAAATTTTTTTCGCTATTATTATTAATGATACAAAATCAATTTTCGGTGGATCACACTTTTAAAAAATAATAAGTGGATGCTAAAAAAACAGTAAACAGACTGCGTAAATTAAGGAACGCATTTGAAGTGAAAATAAAATGACTTGCATTCTTTTATTTAGGCTGTCTACTGTTCTGTTTCTTCGGGCATTATATTATTATTTCTCAAAAACGTGATTCACCAAAAATTGCATTTATACGTGTTAATAGAATATATCTTACATGTTATTTGAACTATTTTTTTACAAGAAACTTGAAATGGGTCTATATTTGAATGATTGATTTAAATGCAACACCTGGATTGAGATTGCGTTTATTTCTGAAAAAAGATTTTTCTTCCTATCGCTCTAATAGCTCAATTTGAAAAGCACCCGGCTGGCAATCGGAAGTTCTATGGTACGTTTTTCATTGGACGGATTATATTTGAATGATCGTTTGAAGCCATTTAGTGGTAAATCTTTGAATATGTAAAAGGTTAAAACTAGACCAACAAATCATCCTTTATAACATCGAAATTTTCATCGTTTTTTTATAGTATTCTTTATCCAAAATTATTAACTTAAGAGTCCGGGGATTAAATTTATCAGATTAATATTACAATAAAAATGAGGTACATTATGAAACGTGATGCCTCCCCCTAGTTCAGACACGGGAGAAAAGTGACATTTTTAAATTAAAAATCATTTAGACTCAGATTAGCTGAAATTATTTAAAATGTAAAGCTTTCTAACCGCAAGATTGTTATTTTTTAACTTCTTTAAATTTTGATATTTTCTATTACGAAGGTCCACCTTTAATTCTGCACACTTGCACAATTTGCAGACGCCCTTCAAACCCCTTTTAGAATAAAAATGGCCTTTTTGCGAAAAGTAACAAACGACTGATATTTCTTTATTTTTGTTTCTTTTTCAGAATACAAAGTGTCTCTAAATGCAGGGCTCTCGTCGAGGAAACAGCTTTAAATTCCATTTCGTTCAGGAGGTGGAATTTCATTCAGAGGTATGATTTTGTAATTACATTTAATTTCCTCTTGACGCTTTTAAATGTTACGACGAGAAGCTTTAAAAGTCGGCACTAATGAAGGCTCGAGATGGTCGATAGTCCGGTGTCTAAAGTAGGAGAACGTCCCGACAGAGAAAACTGGTTTTCAAGGGGGCTTCAATTAACTAGCCTCAATTTACGTCCAGTCATTCTGGAACCTCGATAATTGTAATGCTCGAGAGAAAAACGGTGACTCGATACATCGGTTGCATTTCAAACAAAAATAAAATGAAATTACTAATTCATTACGATTTACACGACCACCTTAAGGCGACGACTCAATGTATTGGCTTCTTAGTTGTTGTGTTACCATTTTTTGTAGCCTGGGTTGATTAAAATTTTTTTAAAATTTGATTTCCTTTGGATATCTTGAGGCTTCTCCGAGGTGTCAAGTGGCCAGGAAAGTTAGCAAAGTAATTGCATTTTTGGTTACTTTTTCTTTTTTTTTAAGAATCTTGCACAGTTTTAGTTCTATTTCTGTCTTACTTTATGAGTGGCAGATGCAAACAATAATTTATATTTTAAAATTTAAATTTGAGCCTTAGAAGTAATAATTTAAAATTAAAAAAAAATATCTTCAGATTTAAATGATTAAATGAATGACACTATTGACACTTTTAAAAATTTTTTTGATGATGCAACTATTCTGCTAATAATTTGAAGAAAATGTCACCAATGCTACTATTTGCTCAGATCATTTGCCATTTTATAGGAACTCCAAGGACCTGAAAGTCTAACGAAATGTCAATGGATTTAAAATATTTGGAAAAATGGAGTGGATTTTATCAGATTTAATAGTATTTTAGAAGATTTCAAAAATATAAATATTTATAAAGGAATTTTAAAGATATAAAAAATGATTAAATGTACACTGTGTCAAAAGATTTCTGGGGATTTTGCAAAATTTAAGGGATTAAAAATTGTTGAGGTGCATAGTGTTCTTTGTAGAATTCTACAAAATTTCATGAGATTTCGAAGAATTTCTTACGATTATAGGAAAGTTTCGTTTAAAATTTTTAAATTACTTCGCCAGATTTCAGAAGATTTCAAAGATATCATACATTTGTACATATTTACAAAATTTTAAGAGATTTCAAGGAACTTTCAGCAATAAATCAAATAAAATTTTAAGGGATTTCGATACATTTCATGGTATTTTATGGGTTCTTTCGTAATTTCCTTTTCAGATTCTTTTTGAAAATGTAAAGAATCTATTTTCACAAAAAAGCGCTTTTTATGCAAGCCAAATAAGTTTTCTGGCCACGAAAATTTTTTTTTTGTAGAATTGAATTTCTGCATTTTTCTGACAAAAAAACGAGAATATTACCAAATGTTATGAAAAAGGTTGTTCAGTTTAAATCGTTCTGTAAAAACATCTGCTACTTCTATCAGATTTCAGAGTATTTGAAAGATTTCATCATTTATTGAAGGCATTTTTAAAAATATTGTAGATTTCGAGATGCTTACAGGAGTTTATTTATTTTTTATGAAATTACTAGGACTTTACAAGTTATTAAATATCTGATTAATTTCAAAGGATTTTAAAGGATTATAAAGAATTTGAGGTGTTTATGAGATTCCGGGGAATGCTTTGAGATTTCGAAATTTTAAAGGATTTTAAAAAAGGTATCTACGATATCAATAATATCTAAAAGATTTTAAAGAATTTCTAGACAACTTTACGGAATAAAGGATATTAAATGAGATTTAAAGGTACTTCTAGAATTTTATAGGATTTATACGGATTTCAGGAATTTTAGAGATTTCAGGTCCTAAATGTCTCTATAAAAAAATTATTTGAAGAGTTTTCTAAGAGTTTCAGAGGATCTCAACAGATTTTAGGGGTTTTTGAAACAGTCCAACGACTTTCAAAGCTTTGAAGGGCGTTCAGAAATATTGGAAGGAATACTAAGCGATTTTGTGGGAAGCGTATATTGCGTACTACAGTTTACAAACTGTTGACCCCTCGATTTATTATTCGAAAAATGTATGGAATTATTTGGTTGATATTTTTTCAAATTACTGCTACTATTCGCACTATTTTGAATTTCTTGATTTTTCAATTTAATGTTGCAGTAATAATAGTTAAACAGTTTTAATCTGAAAAGAATCAAAATAGAAAAATTAAAATATTGAAACTTGAATAATTTCAAATGTAAAGTCTTAATCGTTAATTAATTTCAGTATTACATTGTACTGTTTAATATTGAAGCAGTCCAATGTAAACTATTTGAAAATTTAAAGCTTTTTTTAATTGAAGGCTTTCTTCATTAATTTCAGATTAAAACATTGAAAATTGATTGGTTTCAAAAAAATCACTAATATATTTATTGAAAGAATTAGATAAAATCCAGCAATTTTAAATGGACACCCTGATTTTAAGCACTGAGAGACTAAAATAAATTCTCGAGGATATAAATACATAATTTATTATTCAGAGATCGAATTTCGGATATTGTAATCATTTTTTTTTCGAGGACCAACCTAAAGAGCATGTAAATCAATGGAGCGTTTTAATCATACTAATCGGGCTAAACGCAACTTGGTTGTAAATGCATCGAATACAAATGATCAAACTGCGATTAAGTCATTAAGACAGAATTTTGTGCGTCACACACTATAGCTTTTAATTCAAAGTGGGTTTGGTCCTTCAACTAACCATGTCAAAGGGTTTGAATAATAGACACTCCTCTCATGGTTTAACTGACAAAATTGTGCACTGTAAAGCCATCGACACTCCCAATATCGCCGTAATTTATTAACAATTTCCGTTGTTGATTATAATTTGCTTATTATAGAAATTGGACATTTTATTGGCATTTTCAATTCAATTTTAAGTAGACCTACTTATCAAAATTGTAAAGTGAGAATTAATGAATATCTGATCATCGTAGTAACATACCTATTATGAACCAATTTTTGAATAACTTACTACAGATTTAAATACAAAATTTTATAAAACTAAAATACTGACTATTCATAGCAAATCAATAATTACTTCTAATAATGGCCTATTTTGTTTAAGGATGTACCCTGGTTATCTTAATTTCACAAAATTAGTTTAGTTAAGCATGATGAATGAAATCGAGGAAAATATTCCGATTGTTAGTTGTAACTAATTTTGGAAAAGAACTTTCTCTTTAGTTAAAAGTTGCAATTCGCACTTAATCCTCAGGTTTTCGGACTGATTCTATACATTATTTGTAAGGCTCTACAAATCTCTTTGGTGCGTGTAAATTTTAAACATTTTATTTAGGAATTATACAATTAGTAATTTAAGAAATTATATTTTTTTAAATAATTAAAAAAAATAAAAACGTGCCACATAGGGCTGTACATCATTTTTCAAGGAATAAAATGAGCCCTACAACATTAGGATTTAATAAGAATATAAACCTTCACCTAAAGAGAAAGCAAAAACATAAGGCTCTAAATAACTATATAGTGTTAAATAAAATATGTTAACCCAAAATATATTTTTCAAGTTCCCCTTCAGTTTTCTTTTAAAATTAGTTACACTTAACAGCAGGAATATTTGCCTTGATTTCGCCAATCATTTTTAATTATGCTGATTCTTGAACTTTAAGTAACTAGTTTTGCATCCTTAATCTGACCAGGAAATACAATTTTTGTTAATAAAATGAATGCAGGCTTTAGAGTCATTTGAAAAATTCAAAATACTATCAACAGTAGCATAACTTCTTGAAAACTAGGAACTAGATTGCATGAATTCGGCTTAAATTCTTCTGAATCTTTTAAAATATCCTACGAAATCCGTGGAAATCCCTCGAAAACACGCCAATCTTTTCAATTCTCTTCAATTATTTGAAACCCCTTAAAATACATAGAAATTTTATAATTTCTTGTGAAATCGTATGAATCTCTTAAGTTTGTTGATATTCTTTGAAACCCTTTTAAATCTCTGAAATACTTTAAATCCGTAGAAATCCTTAGAAGTCCCATGCAATTATATTTTATTCAATTCATTTCTTTCATTTCTTTTATTTCTGTACAAATCCGTGGAAATCTCTCGACATTTTCAAAATATCACTGATATCCTGGATACATTTTTAGAATACTATAAATATTTTTGGAAATCCTGCAAAACTTTTTTGAAAATGCTCAACATTTTTTTTATTTTATTAAATTCATAGGCTTTTTCTAAATACTATATAGTCCTTAAAATCCTTTGAAATCCCTTGGAATTTAAAAATGATTTAAATCTTGTCAAATTTCTAGTAATTCCACAAAAATGAAAAAAATTCCGTGGAATAACCTATATAATATCTTTTGAAGTTCCTTAAAAAATGATGAAATTATCTGAAATCCCGTAAAATTCTAAAAAATAAATTAAACAAAAATAAATTCTTAAAATCTGTAGAAATACCTTATATATAATCTCATGAAATCTTTTAATTCATTATAAAACCTGATGAATCTCTAAAATATTGTAAAATTCCTTGAAATTTTGTATAATAACGGAGAAAAATGGAAGGTCTGCTTAGCAATATAAACGTACAGACATGCCATATTGCAGGGTCGACTATAGGACATCTCTTCAATATGGCTAAAGCGACTATCTCTAGAAAGTAAAAACAAGAGGTCCAAGTCGACAATCTCAGAAAGTCGACTCGATTACCTCAGACCGTCGTCTCGGTCATCCTAAGCTGGCTGACCCGATCATTGTGAAGGGTCGGTTTGGAAATCTCGGATGGTCGATCTGATTTTGTCAGACATTCGACTGGGTCGTATTTGATGGTCGATTCGATTATCTTAGACATTTTACCTAGTCATTTCGGATGAGCGATTCGATCATTTTTAAGGGTCGACTTGATTATTTCAAAGTGTCAATATAGATATATAAGAAAGGAAAATTCGGTCATCGCAAAGGATCGATTCAAAAATCTGAGATAGTGAAAAGGACTATTGATGATAGTTAAATATATATTTTTTAATTATTAAAAAAAAACTTTTGATCCTCTATATCTGAACTGGCATGAGGTTCTACTGTGTAAATAGTGAGAAGTCCTTCATCAATTGATTTAGAGTAGGCATTCTCATAATAATCATTAATCAAATAATTATAATAATGCGTATAAAAATCGTTAGAAATGTAATTAGTAGAAAATAATTATTTATGAATTTAATGTTAACGCTTTTTCTACGAATTAGTAGTTTTTTCACTGATGATTGGTATAGATTGAAATCTATTCATAAATTGATAAATCATCGCACTATTCAATTGGTATAACTTCATAAGAATTTAGATACAGAGTATAAAAGATTCACCATAGTATTCAAAAATATTACATAAATTATAAATTAATAAGGTATAAAATATAATTGTAATAAGACAAATTATAAATTGATTATGAAAGGTTTAAAATTCGATAAATACTTAAGATATATATGCATAGACTTTTTTATTAAATAGAACTTATTATATAGAACTTATACGATATTGCTGGTACGACATAATCAACATTAATCTAAAAAGCATTATCAATGCAGGATGAAGTTAAATGCTGCAACTGCAATTGTTAAAATTAAAAAAGTCTCTTGCCAGCTGATTTCATGCTTTTTGAGCCGCCCCATAAATATTCCCTAGAACAAAGTAAATAATAAATTAGAATAAAAATCATTTTTTTATTTAAATAAAATTAAAGTTATTAAGACAGAAAGTCAAATGTTTTGGAAGAAAGTGGTTTTTTAAGAAAAAAGATTAATCTTCAACAAAAAAGATCATTTTCAAAGTAAAAAATTATCAATTTCACACAAGATTCTCAACCAAAAAGTGAAACTATCAACAAAGAAGAATAATTTTTTACCCCAAAAGACAAATTTTCTACAAAATAGTTGATCTTTGAGACAAAAAGTTCAACTTTTAACAAAGGAGATTCACAGAAAGAAAAAATGTAATCTTTATAGCGATTACAGAGTAAACTTGACATGTTGCAACTATATTTAATCTTGCTTTATTTTTAATGCCATAAAATTGAACTTTATCTACTTAAAAATGACCCGCGAAAAAATATGACTTCTGTTCTTTCATTTTTAGGTTTTCTTTTTACCCAAAAAGAATAATTTTGAACAAAATACATGAAATTTCTACCCAACAATACAATTTTTAACTTATACAGTATACAGGATACAGTTTCAACTGAAAATGGTAAATATAGTTGAATTTTCAGATAAAAATCTATTTAAAAAATTATGTTGAAAAAAATGCAACCAAAAGAATGAATTTTCGACGAAGAGTAGCAAATATTATATTAACAAATACCAATTTTGAACTTATTGAATACACAGGATACAGTTTCAACCAAACATGGAATAGTTACATTTTTTGATTAAAAAAAGAATAATTTTAAAAATAAAAATAGATTTGCAAACTAGGACTAAGCTTTGATTAATAAACACCAAAGTCATAGTTGAATTTTCTACTAAAATCATCAATGTCTTACCAAAGAAATGAATTTGTAAGAGATTACAATTAAAAAAAATTAAATAGTGGAATTCTCATTTAAAAAGTTAATTTTCAATGAAAGACATGGGCTTTCTACCAAAATTATGAATCTTCTACAAAAAAATTGGTAGAAAACTACATACATTTTGAACCAAATAGTTAAATTTTTTAATTAAAGAAAAAAGAATGAAACAGTTAAATTTGCCTTTGAAAATATTAATTTGCAACAAAATACTTGCACGTTTAATCAAATACTTTACTTTTAAGTTTATAAGACCAATTTTGTACCAAAAAAATATAAATATAAAAAATTATAAATAATTATCAATTAAAAAATAAATTTTTATGTCCAAATGAAACTCTTAAAGTTTTATTTTTAAAAACAAATTTTTCATTTAAAAGCATTATTTTAAATAAAGAACGTATTTTCTACAAAAAGTAGAATTTTCTACTATATAGTTGTTTTACGAACCAAATTTTTTAATTTTGAAACAAATATGGAATAGGTATATTTTTATTTGGAAAATATAATTTTTTACTTAAAAAAATATTTTTTTATTAAAAAAACTGTTCTTTTACAAAAAAATTGAATTTTCTGCAACATAGTTGACTTTCCAATCAAATTATCCAATTAGTTATATTTTCAGTTCAAAACATTATTTTTTTACGCCAAAAAAGGGTAGTTTTAATAAAGATGTTCAATTTTCTACACAATAGTGGAATTTCCAAGACAAATTTTCTATACAAAATAGTGGCATTTTTAACCCGATAAAATGAAGTTTCAATAAAAAATGAGTTTTCAATAAAATAGTTAAATTTTAAGTTAAAACGTTTAGTTTTTGAGTTGAAAAATAAAATTTCAACAGAATACATACATTTTAACCAAATAGTTAAATTTTCAATGGAGAAGATTACGTTTCTACCAAAAAAGACTACTTTTCACTGCAGTTCCAGCTCTCCAATAACTGCATATAGGAGCACGAGTGCGACCCTGCCCCTGCCATGTGTCCTTTAATGAATCTCAGGAGTGGATGTCAGAACTGAAAAATAAAGATTTAGTTTTAGATTAATAAATACAACTTAAGTTTATCCTAAATCGATTAGTGCTAGAATTAACAGAGATTACTGAAATAATTATAATCTACTTCAAACTAACATTAACCTCAAAAAGATTAGAATAAAATGTCTTAAATCCCACATAACTTATGGAAAATATTAACATCACAATTACGTATTTAAAACAGGCACTTACAGAATAAGATATTTTCAATTAATCCTTAATAAATGCACTTACTTTACACGGAAATCGTGGGTCAAAACTTTTTTTTAACAGAAAGCACCAAGAGGTCTACGAGTTCTATATGCTATTTGGAGCCAACTAACAATACCCTTCAATTTTTCACGCGCATGATTGACGCGCAAAAATCAAGCAATTGACGGGTCCATATCATGTCACACCTGTGGCATGTCACCTCTGCGGCATGTCACATCTACGGGATGCCTCATCTGCGGCATGTCACAACTGCGGCATTTCTACCCAGCGGTTTCTCTCCCGCGCGGCATTTCTCACTGTGAAGTGTAGTTTTAAAGATCGCAAAAATGCGGCAAGTCTCCCCAGCGGAATCTCTCTCCCAAGAAAATTTTTTTAGCACTTCCAAAGATGACGTAACTGCGGCAAGCCTTCCCAGCGGTATTTCTCTCCCGAAAAAACTTTTAAAGTACTTCAAAAGGTGGAACAATTACAGCAAGTCTCCCAAGCAGCATCTCTCCCCCAACGAATTTTCTAAGTAGTTTTAATGATCGCAAAAATGCGGCAAGTTTCCCCAGCGGAATCTCTCACCCAAGAAAATTTTTTAACGACTTTTAAATATGGTAAAAGTGCGGCAAGTCTCCCCCGCGTCATCTTTCTCCTCTGAATATTTTTTAAGAACTTTTAAAAATGGCAAAAGTGCGGCAAGTCTCCCCACCGGCATCTCTCCCCCAAGAAAATTTTTTAAGAACTTCTAAAAATTGAAGGAAATATAAATGAAAACTCGGAAGAAAGTTAGCTGCAAACTTTCTTTTGAAGTATCTTTTTCTGTGCATTATTATAATTAATTTTTCTATTTATTCGTAGGTAAAATGTATAATCTTCAGCATTATAAGACTTATAAGCATTTTCGAATTTTTTGTATCGTTTAGAGGTAAATGAAAATTGCCGAAAAAGAAAGATTCGTTCTTCATTAGAAAAAAGTAGGCAAGTCCAATCTGAAGTACATGTCGTAGATTACATGGAAGAACGTAAGTATTTTGTTATATTGTAATACATTTATGCTCACAAAGGAACTTCTGTATTGAAAGGTTAATTTTTTAAAGCGATTCTTGTGAATTTTGATATTTCTTCTAAAATATCGTTTGAAAACAAGGTGGCCGTCTTAATCAAAGAAAAAAATTCCCGATTTTTTCCCGGTTCGTGAACAATTTTCATGACCAATAGCATTAAAAAAATTGAATTCCAAAGCTAGTAATTTTTCAATTTTAAGTAATAAAAATTAAGCTGCAAGGCTAAGCACTCGAACTGAAACTTTTGAATTTTACAATTAAAGTTTAAAAGTTTTTCCATTTAAAAAATGTCTATTAAAATTTCCAATAATTTACACTCTAAAATGAAAGCTACTAACAATTTTTAACTGGACAATTTTCAATTGAATACAGTTAAATATTTTCAGGAATTTCTTAATTTGAAACTTAATTTTTGTATTTTAAATAGTGTAAAAATACTTAAATTACTTCATAATTTTATTTCAGTCTTGAAAAATCTACATGTGGTTTTAAATTTTTTCAACTTTTCAACGATTTTTGAAAATTTTTTAGGACTTCTAAACATCTTTAAAAATCATTCGCATTTTACTTACAATTAAAAAAATCGTGCCAGATTAAAATAATTTTCTTAAAATTTTCCACACTTATTTTTTATAATTTCATAATTTTTTATAAATATTCTCTTGAAATTAATTTTTCCGAATAGACCTTTTTAAATCCCCTACGGGTTTCTTAAGGAAATGTTTTTTATTTTTCTAAAGCCTTTCACTATTCTCAAAAGGCTTCTAAATTTCTTATTCGAAATCTGCAGAAATATAATTTTTTCCAGATAAAGCCGTGGACTATTTGCCCAGAAATTTTGGTTACAAATAACCAGATTTTGTTGGTACACATAGACACTTCGTATACATTATTTTAAATAATTCAAAATTTCTCATTAATTTTGAAGTTTTTCTAAGAATAATAGGTGTTTAATTATTCTTCAGACATCAAAATTCAAGGATTTCACTTGAAAATTAATTTTTTGTTTAGTTTTGAATATTTTATTTATAATTACTGATTTCAAATGAATATTCAGATATTTTAAATTATTAAGAGTAATACTTTTTTATCAAAAAAATTCAAATTGAATACTTTATATTGAAACAATACTCGAATGAGTGACGCCAAAGTTCGCCTATTTTTTGTACCTTTCTAGCAACCTGGTGAAAAAATATAAAAATATGTTGCAGGTATCTTATTACTCGTCAGTGAAAATGAAAATGAGCATCGCTTTTCGTTTCTTAAATTTTCTTTAAAATTACCCCTATTTAGGGGTTGAGAAGACCCTAACAAAAATTTCTTAAATAGAAAATACCACTAGATATAAAATGATTTTTCACATCAACCCGTTGTCAATGAAGGAAATACCTGATTTTACTTTCGAATGATTTACTTTATAGAGAAAATACAATGAAAAACATAAAAAAATAAATTTTTAACCTTAAAAGCTGGAAATTCTAAAATTGTGAAGTGATTCCAAATCAACTTGTAAAGTCGAATATTATTCACTTTTTATTCCCTGAAGTACAATTTAATTTTCAAAATGATTAATTAATATATATTTACCACTGATCAAACTTAAATGTTTTTATAAAAAATCTTTGTTTTCAAAATTTTATAATATTCTCCGTAAAAAAATGAACTTTCATTTTTTGGTTTTCCTGCTATCCCAGTGCAGAGGCCACCCTGATAAATTGGATATTGTACAGTTTATTTTTAATAACATCTTTTTGTGTTTGTAGCAGCGAAAGGGAGAAAACATTTGACTCTAGAGAGTGCACGTAGAACAAAAAAATGCATATGGACCAAGATGCAGCCGCAGTTCGAAATCTGGAGAACGAGATCAGGAAGAAACCAAGGCAGGAGAAAAATAAGGCACAGATTTTGATTTAGAAAAAGGTAATTTATAATAAAAATGTATTTCTTCAAGGGAAGATATTTGAAAACTTACTATAATTGTATAAAGTATCTTAATTTTTATTACATGTTTAAATCAATAGATGGTCAAGCTACTCGACCCCGCGGTTCTAGAGGTCGTGGTAGAACGAGAGCTGTTGGCAAAGGGAAACGAGCAGCTTCAGTAGCAAAAACAGATAACTATTGTCATCTTTAAAACTACTTAGAAAATTAGCTGGGGTAGAGATGCTGCTGGGGAGACTTGCCGTACTTTTGCCATTTTTAGAAGTTCTTAGAAAATATTCATGGGGGAGAGATGCCGCTGGGGAAACTTGCGGCATTTTTGTCATCTTTAAAACTACTTAGAAAATTAGCTGGGGTAGAGATGCTGCTGGGGAGACTTGCCGTACTTTTGCCATTTTTAGAAGTTCTTGAAAAATATTCATGGGGGAGAGGTGCCGCTGGGGAGACTTGCCACACTTTTGCCATGTTTTGAAATCCTTACAAAATTTTCTTGGGGGAGAGATGCCGCTGGGGATACTTACTGCTCTTTTGCCATTTTTAGAAGTTCTTAAAAAATATTCATGGGGGAGAGATGCCGCTGGGGAGACTTACCGCACTTTTTCCATTTTTAGAATTTCTTAAAAAATATTCATGAGAGAAAGATGACGCTGGGTGACTTGCCACACATTTGCCATTTTCAGAAGTCCTTATAAAATTGTCTTGTGGGAGAGATGCCGCTGGGGAGACTTACCGCACTTTTGCCATTTTTAGAAGTTCTTAAAAATCTTTCATGGGGACAGATGCCGCTGGGGAGCTTTGCCGCTGATGAGAGATGCCGCGAATGTGACTATGAATCCTGGGAGACTTGCCTCACTTTTGCCAGTTTGATGTGGAATGCAAAATTTTTCCCGAATGGGATATGCCGCTGAGTAGTCTTGCCGCGTGCTAGAGATGCCGCAGATGTGACAATCATTCGTGAGAGACTTTTCACAATTTTGTCACTTTGATGTTTATTTGAATATTTTTCCACGGGTGAGAGATGCCACTGGGGAGACTTTTCGCTGGTAGGAGATGCCGAAGATGTGACAGTTCCTGGAGGCTTGCCGCAGTTTTAATATTTTAATATGAACCAGAAAAATTTTTCCGGAGGAGAGATGCCACCGTGAAGACAATTAGTCCAGGGAGACTTGCCTAAGTTTAGTCATTTTTAATTGGACATCAAACATTTTTTGGAAGGGAGAGATGCCACTGGGTGAATTTTTACTGGTGAGAGATGCCGCAAAAATGTCAATTTCACAGTGTGACATGCCGCAGAAGAGACATGCCACAGATGTGAAATGCCTCAGATGTGACATGTCGCAGGTGAGAATTGCCGCATGTGACATGATATGGACCCGTAATTGACCATACGCAATGGCTTATCTGCTACTTCGTGGATGGTCGAAATGACTGAAAACAATATGTGCGTATTCACCATGCCGAAAAGGATACCTTAGTTATCTCTGATAAAGAGTCTGATGTTCTTATAAAAGTCAGACTGGCATTTAAAGAACAGTTTTTTAAATCATTTCCAAAAAAATTTGGAAGGACTGTTCGACCATGTAGAAAGTCTTTCTGGCTCTCTATATTTTGATATTACAACTTTGACCATCCATTTTTCTCCGTGATGCTATGAAAAAAAATTCTTTTCAATTTCATTACATTCAACAGAATCTTTTGAAGTACACTATATTTTTTCAAATCCTTGTAATATGTTTAATCTATTAATTCTTTTGAAATCTCTAGAAAGCTTTTGAAATCCCATACATCAACTTGGAATGTTGAATAACTTTTACAATTTCCTTAAAATGCTTAAATCCTTATGATCCTCTGAGATTCTATAAAGTTCCATTAAATCCATAGAAAACTCTTGAAAGCCCTCTCTATCAGTAAAGTTATATCCATTTCATTCACTCTGTGCAGTTCTCTAGAAATTCATTAAAACCCCTTAAAGTCCCTTGAAATTTTTGAAATCTTGAATTTTTTTGAACTCTTGTAAAAATTCTTTCAAATTCCCTGAAATTAAGTGAAGTTTTTAAAACTTTGAAGTCCTGAGATATACTATGAAATTACGTAAACCTTGTTAAATCCATAAAAATCCCTTGAAATACTTTGAAATTCGTAAATTATTTTGGAATTTGTAATATCTCCAAGAATTTCTTGAAAGATTTAGAAAACTCTGATATTCACTTCAATCAGATGAAACTTCTTGAAATGTCACAAGTTTTGATCTTTTGAAATTTGATTATTTCTGGTTCTGGCTTATTTTTTTGATTTTGATATTTTTGGTTTTACTATTAAAACTGTTGGTCTAACAGAATCTTTTTAAAGGGAATGAGAACATCGTTTGTTGAACACATTGCAGCAAGGGTCTTTGTTTTTCAAATTTGATTTTTCTTTGGGTCTCTTATACTTTTTAAGTTTGACATTTTGGGTTTTAATATGAAAACTGTATGTTTAAAAATTTGGTTTAAAGGTTTACTTTTGTCTAGCATAATTCAGCACAAGTTTGGATTTCATAAAATAATAACATTTTTTCAGAACGCTTATGGTTTTGGAATTTTACTTTAGTACACAAAATTGTTTGTACTTCGAGCCACCTAGCACGAAATTTCGTTTTGAGCTAGTAGCAAGCAGCGGATATAGCAAAAAAAAAACTATTCTAAAAAATTGTGCCGGTAATTTTTGTTTTTCAAAATCTATTTACTATTTTTTTCTCAAGAAATCTGTATTATCATCATAGAATAACAGAAACTCTTAACGCCTCTTTAGATTAGATGGAGCTATAAATTAAATTTTTTGTTGTTAAACTTTTTTCTGAAAAAAGGTCTTCTTCGCTCCACTAGGAATCGAAACACAGAAGATTCGATTGTCTGGAAAAATAATGCTTATATTTCTGAAAGAGGATGATTTTTTTGTTCTCTCTATCAGCTTAATGGAAAAGCAGCCAAAACCGGCAATCGGAAGTTCTGTAGTTCGATTCCCAGCAGAGCAAAGGAGAAGATCTTTTTTAACAAAAAGAAAATTAATTTTAAAATCCCTATTAGTGATCAACTAAGTTCAAGTCTGGCACAATTTAGCACAACTTTCACTAGAAAAAATAAGTTTACGAATCTAACTTCCGTGATATGAAAAAGTGACAATAGTGTCATCCAAGGCCTGGGAATAAATTGATGAGTGAAATTTAATTGATATTTGCACATAACGTAATAAGGTTAATTGTTAATGAGCGAGAAAGATAATTCTTATCGGTTCTTTCGTGCACTATAATAACATCATTGTTCGTAAATAGCAAGAGAGTTTTAAAAGCAGTGAATTGAGTGAAGAGAGCGGATGGATAAGGAAATCTTTCGACTTCTTCAGACGCGATTACCAAGTTGTAATGAATGGAAACAGGAAAGAGTCATGAGCTTATTATTATTATTATCATTATTATTATTATTATTATTATTATTACAAATTATCATAGCAGTCGCGTCACGTCCGTTTTTGATTCGACATGCTCACGTCTTCCGTTTGTATAGACGAAGTTGGCTGACTAATTCATTACCATGGGTCTCCTGATAAGCTGTCATTCTTGCATACTCCCTGTGCACTTTTCAAATCTGGCTGCTCGGTGTGAGTGGAGATATCGTTTGGATTCCGGTTTTGTGTTCAATATCTATCATTAAACTATAATTTCCATTGTTTTTTTCTGTGAAAATAAAAGGAGCATGAATTTTCATACTTTTTATTATTTTTATTAATAGAGTTTTCTCAGTCTTTTTCCTAGAAGTTTGCCCCTTTTTTTAGATTCCCCTTCTTCTGTCTATTCTCCAGAAACTTTCCCTTCATCCCCTTTTTTAAAAATATTATATAAATACAGAAAAATGTTTTTTTTTCTTATAGTGATTGAACCAACCACATTTTTTTGAATCGGCTAAATACTCCATATACCAAAAGATTTGGGTAAAACAACCAAGAAAGGTAGTTGAGTCGACCAAATATTTTGTTTCCCATGTAATAAGCATATTATAGCTTTCAATCAACAATCAATTCAAATACATGTTTTTCCGATTGTCGTGCTAAATTATTAAAACTATACACCGTTAAAAAAACGTACTTGAAAAAAACTCCGATTAGATACTATAAAAAGTTCCACCATATGACGTGAAATATTATTATTCACAATCGGAATTGAGTAAGCCCGCTCTTAAATTAAAATATAAAATTAATATTAATACAACATTTGGTGTTTCATAGTATCTATTATGAAGGTGTCTACATGTGCCGAAAAAATATGGCTGCTTGTACCGAAATTTTTGTACAAATAACCTCTTTCTAGCTTTATTTGTATGGAACAAATCTGGCGATTTTTCCTGACTTTTTGAACCTGTAGTCACGGCCATCTATTACCTAAAATAGTAAAAAAGAAAAGGAAAGACAATATTTTTTATAAGAAATAGTGGAAATTGGTATAATAACTTCAGAATTAACATATAATATTTTTTTAACGTATATATAAAATCAAAAAGTTGCATTTTGATTCAAAAGTACTAATTTACGATAAAAAACACTAAGGTAACTTAAATTCGTACATAAATGGTAAATCTATTGACTCAGCACAAGAAATAATGGTTTTAAATTATAAATCTTCATTAAAATTAAATTTTTTGTTTGAATAAATATTGTAAATATTCTTCAAAGCTTAATGATTTTTAATAACAATAGTTATTCTACAATCAAAAACACTACAATACCATATTATTGTAAAAATATTGTAAATATGTTTCGAAGTGTAATGATTAAAAATAAAAAGAGTAGTTTTAGACGAAACACTCTAACGAAAAATTGCTTCAGACTGTCAATTCTCTTTTTAAAAACGAGGACATGCCTAAAATTGTTCCAAAATGTTTTATCTTTAATATCCAATTATATTTAATTAAAATGATCTATTTCTAATTTCACACCACAATTAAACCGAAATTGGTATAAAAGTTGTGAATTTAATGACTATGAATTATAATCTAAAGATTTTCGGTGAAAGAATCTAACATAACCAAAAATCATTCCACATTTAAACTATTTAAAAGAATTAAATGATTTCAATCCAAAATAAACCTATTTATGGTGAGAAATATTAACATAACATTGAATTGGTAAAAGTTGAGTATTTGCTGTGAAATAGATTTTTCTATTAAAAATGACCGACAAAAAACACTACAATAATCCAAAATTGTTAAAAGATTGTAAATCTCATTTAAATTATACTCATTTTGTTTAAAAATACCATTTTTTTGTTCAAAATGCCAATTTAACGTAATATTGTTTAAAAGTTGCAAATATTCTTTGAAATAGATCGAATAATATAATATTTTAAATGATTAAGTAGGTAATTTGAGAGTTTTAATTTGGTTCTCCAAAAGTGTTAAAAAACATAAATGTTTCTCAATTTACATACTGTTTTCTATTGTGTTCCTCATTGAAAGTGATTATTTATAGATTTAATTTCATAAAATTACAAATTCAATGTACATTCACAAAAATTTTTTGGATATGATAATAACAAACATTATTTGTTTTATATCGACAAAATTATTCTATTCAGAACTGGAACATGCTACCGTCTTGCATAAGTTAAATTTTTTTCAACATACATAATTAATTATTATAATTAATTATTATAATTAATTTTACTTTTTTATATTTAAATTTAAAATGTTAATAATCAACTGATTAATGATGATGAAAATAAAATGAATCTGTATGATAATAACTTAAAAAATGGAATATTCCAAGTTTATCAACTGTGTTAAACATCTAGAATGTTATTTCTGAATTTTATCAATAAAAAACTTACAAATGTTTATTTTAAGAATTTCAAAAAAAAAATATTTAAGATTTAAAAAAATTGTAATTTAAATTTTTGTTGGACTTTTTATACCGCCGTCAATAGTTTTCCAACGAGCTTTTTATGTATTATTCAATTTTTTAAAATAAATTCTTCCATGACAGAAATGATTTAAAAACCATTTAACATGATTTAAAAATATTTAATTTCTCTAAAAAAATATTATTTCTTCTTTTCTGAATGCATAATAAATGTTTAACCTTTCTCCTATCCTCCCACCCTCCTTGAGCCCTTTTTGCGCTTTGATTTGTGTTAATATAAAGGGGAAGATTAAATAGTATTTTTATTTTAAACGGCAATCAAATCTAATTTATGAGAATGTCATAATTATTTGAGTGGTTCTGGGGAATTTTGATTATTATAGATACGGAATTTCTCTGCTGAGGAATATAATTTATGCTTTTCAAATAAAAATGTAATGGGAAAAGAAAGAGCAGATGCTTGTATCTTAGATGTTTCGAAACCACATTCTTCGTTGATTATACCTTTTCTTTGACAGTATATTTTGAATAGTTCGGTTTTAACCTATTTGATTATTTCAAAATTAAGTAAAAGTTAAATTATGACGGTATAAATTGTTAGAATAAATGATAAGAATAAAAACATGGCATAAAAATCAGTACGAGAGTAAGTATCATTTAAGTATACATTTTTTTATGAGCAGGTTAGATATAGTCTAAAAGGCGTATTAAAAAAAGAATAGTTTATATGCACGAAGAAAAATTTCGGGAGAATAATTCACGACATTACTCCTTGATTTTATTATGCTCTGGCGCGAGAAATAAGAGCTCGAATCCCTTGCTCTTAAAGCATAGGTTTCAAAGTTTCAGGCATTAGGTCACGATCCTTTGCTCTCAGGTCTCAAATTCTATGTTTTAAGATCACAGTCTCCGAGACTTTAAATCACGAACAATTGTAGGTTTAAAATCACGCGCTTCCATGATTTAATATCCTGAAATTTGTCTCCGTGTACAAACAAAAATTATGACTTTCTGAACTAGTAGTATTATAGCATAGCGATTTAAGTGTCAACTTTTGCAAAACACGTTTTCTAGGATTAAAAATTCTTTTCAATTCCACCGCATATTTTGAAGACAAAATTGGATTTTTGAATTATTTAAACAACTTTATTTAAACAATTTGTTCAATAAGCGAGATACGAAAAGGACAATAGTGGCATTCGATTCTTCCGAAAAAATTACAAAAATTCCGTGTATTGGACAATGATTGTCTCTAAAAGATTAGTTATGGAAATAAATAAAATTCTATGCATACCATGTGATTGTTTATTTGTAGGTTAACAGTCACCAATTGAATCCATACAAATAGAAAAACGCATAGATTTCATGTAGTTTTTTTCAGCAGAATCTAATGGATTTGTTAGTTTATTCGTATCTCCCATTTTTGAATAACTTTCTAAATAAAGAATGGTTAAAAAAGTTTTAAATAAATTATATTCCTATAAAATTATCTATTAGTTTTTGCGCTGTTTTCAGACTTTTCTCTATAAATCTATAGAGCGCCAATTTGTACCGCGTCAACATTTTTCTGTTTTTTAAAGAATTTGAATCTTGCCAATGTTTTTTTGGCCACCTGCAACATTTTCCCTGGAACTTACATGCTTCTGTCATGAAATGATATTAGATGTCATTTTGAAAGCTTGTGGTGACTTAAATAATTTTTGGCTTCAAAATTAAATACACTCTTGGTCCCGTAGAAGCCGTTCCGGTTTTCTAATTTCTAGAAGTGCTGGCACACGCAGTTTCCTGGGGGAGGGGGGAGATGGTTGCGACTTTCGCCTCGGAAGGGCCCCTGTGTGCGAGTACTCAATCGAGTATATTGCGCAATATTATGCATGTCAAATGGAAACTGTAAAGGCGTTAACGTTTCGAAGGGTTCGTCAGTGCGAGGGAACCCGTGAAACTGTTATTGTATGGGACTTGGAGTGTGTTGCTTTGCATTTGATGTTCTCAAAACATATGTTGGTATTTTAAACCTTGTAAGATATCAGAGTTAATATTCAATAATATTATTTTGCAATTTCAGAACATTTTTTAGTAAAATACGAAAACAGAGGATCAAGTTTTACTCCGAAATGTTATAGAATATTGTAGAATGTTTAAGAACTTACTACAATGTTGAAAACTTTGATAGATTATTCTGGAACATACCAGAATATTCTTAAAGTTTTTCGACTTTTCTACAATGATTTACAATTTTCTAGAATGTTTCGGAATTTCTGATATTATTCTGGAAATCAAAAATATTCTAAAAATTACTACTTATTCTGGAATGTTCTAGAAATGTTGGGATGTTTTTTCCTGGCCATTTTTTCCTTTTCCTTTATAATTAATATTTGAAGACCGCATTTCGAATATAATAATATTTTTAATGTAGAAACTTTTATAAGTGTAATAAAACAATTTTAAATTAAAATTAACACATTTCAAATTTCTTTTTCTCAGAACTCGTGAGTCGAAATTTAGGCCCTACTTTGAACCTTAATAGGCTCTGGAAGCAGTAAAGTAGGCTCTAAATAGGCAGCGATTTTAATGTAATTTAGACCCTACTTTGACGCTGATAGTGTCCGAAGTCGGCCGCCTTCCAAGTTTAGCGTCAACGTAGGGTCTGTATTCAAGACAAATTAGACTCTCTTTTAAAGCTTAAAGCATGCAGGACTTGGAGCATCAGAGCAGGCTCTCTATAATCTCACATCATATTGATGAATAAGAATAATATTTGTTATTTATCATAAAAAATAAAATAATATCTGTGATATAAATATCAAGGGTATTTGCAATTATTTTTCAGACTTATTATTAATAGAATTGTTTGATTATGACGCTAAAGCATAGTGCACTGAAAAATCCGGAACTACTAAGAAACGAACCCGAGATCGCAAGCACTTACTGAGTATTTAGAAATTGCCTAAAGCCCCTACCGATTCAGCTAACGGAACGCGTTAGTATGTCTTTGATAAAGATCATTAGAACTTGTTCAATACTTCAAGGTCCAAAATCCTTTTAAATCTAAAAAATTATTTGAATAATTACTTTTTTTAAACTTTCTGTGTCGTTAAATATTTGAAACCGTTTTTGAAGAGTTCAATATATATGATTATATGTTATTTATTTCTCAAATGAATACAATGTCAAACTTGCTAATTTCAATAACAATATATTTTTATCTCTATTGAGTGAAGATTTAAGAAAAGTCTTTCAGCATCATAATTAATCCAGTTACATTAAAAAATGCAAATATTGAGTTCAAGATTCAACCTTAATATTCATCAGGATATAAGTTTATATTAACAATAACACTACTTGTTTTATAACCAACTGTCTCGTTCTCCCAAAATTCGAGATAAGTAGTCAATTATTTGTCATACATTTGGCTTTTCTTATTCTCTAACAAATGTGATGCAAAAATTAAGACACCAAACATTTTCTAACAAAAAGAAATAAATTTTCCTCGCAAATCAAGCGGTAGACACGTAAATAGTAATATTTCTCTAAGAAAATGTTTTAGACGCACTCAATTGTTATTTTTTGGTAACAAAAATGACCTAAACAATTGTAAAAGCGGTAGTGCTACTTGGAAAAAAATATTTTCTCCATGAAATCATGTTGCAAATTAATTAACCGTAATACTCTAACAAAATTTTAATAACAATCAGTAAATATAATTATAATTATTAAATATATATTTTAATATATTTAAAAAAAAATTTTATTTCCTTTATAATATTTGTTGTCAGCGATAAAAAATATTTTATTCTTATAATTTGTTGTGATCCTCAATCGCCTACATGACTTTTGAATACATACACGTTTATTAATTATTGATAAAAATGTTTATAATGACTTTGTATCCGACAATATTTTGTAATTTTCCGTGATGGATATCATTCTCATCCGAATTTTCAGCATTTTCAGTTAAGAGGAATTATTTTTCTGTGATTGAGCATTGGAAAGAAGTATTTATTTATATATAAATACTTAATGACAATAAGTTCAATCTTGAATTAAATATTTTTGTTCATTAAGTGTGCATTTAGTCGTTAATTTATTAATTTTGTTGAAAAAGTTACCTGTAACAATCGAAAAATTGAACAAAAGTCACTGCTTTCTAATTTAAAAATGTCTGAAAGTGAATAATATGACCAATGTTATTTTGAATCAAAATTTATTCAATGCAATTAATAAAAATTCATGGCGAATTGAAAACCATAAAAAATATAGAAAAATTCATTGAATTCAGTACGTTCGAAATCAGATTTAAAACATGAAAAATATTTTGAAAGAATTTAATGAAATACCTAAGAATTTAAGGCGACGATAAATTAATAAAAATTCAGGGAACTGCAAATGAATACAATTGAATCGTGTTGCATAACGATACGAGATTCTCGGCTGTATTGCTCATTTGAGTCGTTCGAGAATGGTTCTCAAGAAATAAGAATCTGACTCTCATTTACTTTTATCGTCCCATCTCATCCCGTTCCTTCTCCTAATTATCGGCGGAAACGTCATTGTAGTCAATGTTATTTTAGATTGTCAAATGAAAACAGGAGTGGTCAAAAATTTTAGATAGTACTGCCAAATTTGAGAAGAATTTGTGTGGCCTTAAATCCATATTACTAATTTTACCAACCAAATAATATATATTATTTAAAATAATATAAATAATATTTCAAACAAATAATAACAATATATGTTAAGAGATAAAAAATATTTTTTAGACTTGATTCTTACATACTGAAATCAGTTTGAATATACTCGTAATGCTATTATTCTTTGAAATATGCTGCCTAATACATGGCTAGACATTATGTGAATAATAATTGTTAAATAATGGATTATAAAATCCATTGGAATTTTTGAAAATACCTTAAAATATTTAAAAACCTTTGAAATCTTTGAAAATCCCTTAAATCTTTTTAAAACTCTTGAAAAAACCTTGGAATCTTTTAAAATATTTCCAATCTTTCAAAATCCCATTCATTTACTGAAATGAATCGAAAATTCCTTAAAAATTTTTTTGTACTACCCCGCAATGTATCAGATCATTTCAAATCTTTTGAAACCCCCTGCATTTTTTAAAGCTTTTGGAAATTACTTGGAATTTTTTTGAATTCCCTAAAATATTAAAAATCCTTCAGAGTCATATCAAATCCTGTAAAACTTTTTAAGTCTCTTGAGATTTTTAAAAGCTCTAGAAAATTCTTCAAAATTTTAAAAAATACGCTAAATTCTTTAAAATGATTTGAAATCCCTTAAAATTATGGACAGAAATTTAAAATTCCTTGAAATCTGTTAAAATGTCTGAAAATTCTTTAAAATAATTCTAAATACCTTAAAACATTTGAGAATCTTTGAAATCCTACGAAACCCCTAAATTCTTGTGAATTTATTTTTTGAAGGCGGTTAAAATATTGTAAAATAAAATGATCTTACATGAAATCTGATGATATTTCCTGAAATCCTGGAAAATTTAATAAAATACCTTGAGAGCTGTCAAAATCCTTAACATTTTCAAATAATTTGGAATCTTTTAAAATCCCTTAAAAGTTTTTAAAGCTGTTGAAAATGAATTGGAATTTTTTTTAATACTTCAAAACTTGTCAAACCCTTTCAAATTTTTTGAAATCGCCTGCATTTTTTTAAAGATTATATAAATTACATGGACTTTTTACAAATACCTTCAAATGTTTAAAATCTTTTGGAAATAATTCAAATAATTGAAATCAATTAGGAATTCCTCTAAGATATTTGAAATCCTTTGGAATACTGTAAAATCATAAAAATACTGCAAATCTTAAATTCCTTAGAATTGTTTAAAGCTCTGACAAATACTTTGGAGTTTTTAAAAATACTTCCAAATTCTTCAAATTCTTTAAAATCCTATAACATTATTAAACGCAGTTTAAAATTCCATGGATTCTTCTAAAATATCTTAAAACTCGTTAGAGTTTTTGGAAATACCCGAAATATTTTAAAATCTTTGAATCCTACAAAATCCAACAATTCTTTTCACAAATTTTTTGAAATTCATTAAAATATTATAAAATCCTGCGAAATGATATAAAATCTTATAATATTTCCGGATATCCTCTAAAATGTATTAAAAGAACCTGATAGCTTTTAAAATATGTCAACATCATTGAAATTGCTTGGAATCTTTCAAAATACCATACAATATTTAAAATCCTTTGAAATCTTGTGAAACTCCTCAAAATTCTTAAAAAGTCCTTGAATGTTTTGAAAATATACTAAATTTTTTTGAAATACCTTGAAATTACTGAAATATATAAAAATTCTTCGAAGTATTTTTTTAAAATACGCGAAAATATTCCAAATCTATTAAGTTTTTTAAAGTTCCTGAAAATTCCTGGGAATTAAAAAAATATTCTTAAATTTTAAAAATCCGTCGTAATCCCGTTAATTGATTGAAATTTACTTGAAATTCCTTGGAATCTTTTGAAATACCCTAAACTATTTAATATACTTTGAAATATTTTGAAATCCATTGGAACTGTTTAAGGATCTTGAAAATTTCTGTATATTTTTAAAAATACTCTAGAATCTTAACATTCTTTTGAATCCCTTCAAATTATTGAAATCTATTTAAAAAATTCGGAATCTTTTGAAGTACGTGAAAATATTTGAAGAAAATTCAGAAACAGGTGAATTTAAAAATCTCGAATTGAATAGTAGTTAACAGATGGGTTAATTTATTGAAAGGAATGTGTCTATAGACACCGATAGATACGTGATTGTATTTTGTAAAAAAAAGTGATAATAGTGACTTTATGTTAAAAAGGTGAAAAAGGTGACTACGTGGCTGCGCTTATTATTCTTGGTACTTACTTAAAATTGCTTCTTACAGAACTTCCCTGACTTTCTGTTATTATTTTTTTTCCTGATTTATTCTTGATTTTCCCTGAACAATGAAATTCCCTGATTTCCAGGTTTTTTCTGATCTGCAGTCACCCTGGTTCCAGAACATTTTGGAATATTTTAGATCTGTCTATATTTTGAATATTTAAGAATGCTCTGGATTATTCCAGAAAAGTCTGGGGTTTCCGAGAATATTCTCGTATGGCCAAGAATGCCCCAAAATTGTCTATACCCTCATTTTTTCGAACATACATTTATCTTCCTCGTTATTTCCTACATTGCAATTGAACATAATATTTCAAACCTAAGAACTTGAACCTGAAGCCTTCAAACCAGAATTCAAAGCCCTTGGGCCTTCTCCTGATTTACGCTTCCACCCCCAGATCCTTAACTCTCCTAAAGACCTCAGACCTCATCCCAGGATCTCTTTAGCCAGGAGCGCTGCGGTGGCTGCACCTTAACCATAGATTTCCGCCACTGATATGCACCGGTGGTCCCTGGAGCTGCCTTTTTCCTAGACCTTAGACCATTTCGAGACTCCTGCTTTGCTCGATCCCCGACCCCGTCCTCGTGCACGTCGCGAATATGGAGTTGGTGGGACAACCGCGAGATGGAGACGCCCGACCCGGTGCCGGGCGTCGGGTCGCCGGCAGTCGCTAGCGCGACACGGTCGCCGCCACGTGCGAACGAATTTGAATCCACCGCCGTGGACGATTGCCACGCGAGCCGACGCAGCTCGTTCTCCAAAAAGTATCATCAAGAAACCTATTTTTCGTCCCAAAATATTCACCCTCTTTACTTTTACATCGTTAAGATTCTTTTCGAGTCTCCTTCAAGCGCTTTCGCAAAAATAAAAATAAAAGTCTTCGCGAGAGTTAAGGGCCCACCAGGGAACGGCAGCGGGTCCTGTCAGTCAAGATCCGGTCCCCGAATGAGAGTTTTTTTTTTATTTTGAATTCCCTTGGTGCATCTCAATTTCCACTTTGTAATACATTACTGATACGTGAAGCGCCGAAAAGGAAGTGAGGTTTTGTATTTGTCGTTCTTTATCATTTTCTTATCGAGTTTTGCAGTCTTTTATCGGGTTTTATGGTTCAGACTGAACGGAGTTGAAATCACTTGTTGTGCGGGGGTTGGAATGACATTGGGGCTTAGAGGGGTTGACCTTGAAATAAGCGCCACCTGCGGGTCGCAGGAACAAGGATCTCTGGAGTGAAGAGGTCATTGAAGCCGGTAGGGGAAGTATTTTGCCGCATTTCGATAAGAATTCGCTATTCTGCATGTGCGTGACATCGTGACTGGTTACTAAAAATACGCGGGTCATAAATTTTGACGGAAGTGCATGATAAATAAAGAAGAAGGAAAAGAGAGAAAAAATAGAATCTGGGCGAATCAAATCGAGTGTTAAGAAGAAAGGAGTGGGGAGATTGGTCATAGCGCGGGAGATTTTATAATTTCGGCTTATTAACAGTTGGCGAGTCGCGAAGTGAGCCGTGGATTAATTGACAGTCTGTGAAACTTTTCTAAAAGTATCAAGAGGACAATAGTGTAGATTGAATTTCTTGTAAAGAAAAGTCTGAAGCTGTGCGAGATAGTGTACGGTATTTTGTTAGAAGTGATTTGTGTGGATATAAAGTAGTTTTCTGAAATCTCTTGCAGCTGATGGAATGAGTCAATATGTTACCTAGGTAAGGGAGTTTTACTGGTTGGACGTATTTTTTATCTATATACATTATACGTATATGCATATAAATTTATAGTAAATTTGATATGGTTGTGGAATATTGAGTATTTCTGTTCAGGAGAGTAATGATAATGCGTGAATTTCCAGTTTATGATACTGAATAGAAGAGACCGCCAGAGGGTTAGGTGATGTTGGATTACGATTAGTTGATGCGGCTAATGAGCAGATTATGTTTTTGTAGTTGGAAGAAAGATAACGCGTTTTCTTCATTAAACAAAGTACAATACTATTTAAACTTTTAATATTTATAATGCAGCTTATAACCGATTAATTTAATTTAATTTAATTATTATTAGACAAATATACAGATAATTAATTAAATAATATTTAAGGTTTGAACTTTTCAAAATTTTTTTATTTAAAACATTTAGAATTTGCAGGATCCTTAATTCTGGCGTTCAAGGACATTAGACTGTTCAGGCTTAAAAAGCTTTTAGTTTAAAATTGATTCAGTTACCAATTATTTAATGATGAATACAATTTGAAAATGGAAAGATATTGAAAACTTTTGGTTTGGAATTGTTTAATTTCACTATTTAAATTTTTACTAATCATTTAAAATTATAAAATCATTTTAATAACAAATATATAGATTCTTCTTAAATTAGCCACACTACCTGGGGGGGGGGGAGGTTTTATGACGATTTGTAAAGTTGGAATGATGAGTTAAAGCAGAATGTGATATCATACTTCAAAAATATAAATGTTAAAAGCAATTTTTTTGAATTCTTTAAAAAATGAAAATTAATAACTTCATTTTTGCCTGCTGATTTATTACAGCCCAATTAAAAAATTCAACTCTTTTTTGTTAATTTAAATAAAATATTTTTCTGAAAAATTCTACTATTATATTTATATTATATTTTCTGGTGAAAAATGCAACTATTTGGTTAAAAATTCATGTATTTTGGTTTGAGGATTTAACTTTTTTGTTGTGAATTCGTATTTTTTGGCTAAATTCAACTGTTTTTGATTGGGAGTAAAAATATTTTTTCATTGAAATATCAACTATCACGTTTTTTGTTAAAAACTAATCTTTTTCGCTCATTTTTTTTCGTTTAATGTTTTTGTTAGAAATTCATTTTTTTTATAAAGATTCTGAATTTTAGTTAAAAATTAAACTATTTTGCTGAAAATTTAATAATTTGGTTAAAAATGCAAGTATTTTGTAAAAAAAATTATCATAATAAAAATTTAACTGCTTGCCGAAAATTTCTCTTTTTGGATAGAAAATACGTCCCTTAATTTTCAAAATTCAACTGTCTTCTGAAAAATTAATCTTTTTCTTAAAAATTCTCGTATTTGGTTTAAAAAGCACCTGTTTTCGTTAAAATGAATTATTTTTGTTTGAAAATTCGCCCTTTTGGTTGATGTTTTATCTTTGCAGGTGGAAAAATATAACTCTTTCATTGAAAATACGTCCTTTTTGCTTAAATTTTCAACTATTTGGTTAATAATAGTTTTTTATCTTTGTAGGACAAAAATTCAATTATGTGGTTACAAATTTAACTGGGTTATTTAAAAATTAACTATTTTGTTGAAAATTCAATATATATCTACTTTAAATCTTAACTGTTTTATATTGAATTCAATATGGTACTTATACATGGTCTAAACCTGTTAACTGACATTTTTTTATTTGACTTTTTTTGTATTTTCTGACACAAAATTTGTTTTAGTTCTTTTTAATGGGTTTTCGAAAATTGCGTTTTTGTGTCTATAGCATAGGTCCACTGTATAAATTTACCTTCGCCGTGTAAAACTTTTGAAATGTCAATTAACAGGCTAAGACCGCCGAACCTTGAATTTTATGTAACAAATTCTTTCATTATTTCTCTATTTTCCTGAAAAATTACTCTATTATTTTTCCCCATTTTGTGAGCATTTTTAGTTGAAAAGTCTGTTAAAATATTATGATATTATGTTTTGCATTTTATTTTAGGCGTTTATAAAATCAAATCGAATAAAACATATTGAAATTTTAATACGATTAAGAAAAATCTATAGGTACAGGATTCGAGCCCTAGTTGGTTTAGTTCAAGCGCTATGGATTTCTAATGAAATGGCGTAGAGCTCACAGCTTCCGTCACTTCTTTTTTGTATAGTTAAATAAAAATTTATAATATTATCATCAAAAGGTAGTCCGGCATTTTCTGATGATTCTCTTTTCAATACTTCTGAAATCTTTTGAGCACATAGAAACTAAAATCAATCATTGAAATTAAATCAAATTAACAATTTACAGGGCTGTCTATTTTATAGTATGTGCACTTGTAATTGGAAATAATTAATTATATCCGAACATTGCAATTTGCAGTAATTACAAATTTGGTTTGAGGATTATTCTACTGTTTGTCGCTAAATTACACATTGATGTGAAAATAATCACTTAAAATCCCAAGTGGATTCAGCGAAGTAACAAGCCACAGTTGATAAATTTTACATGCTAATCTGGTTTTGAAATACAATTTTAACAGCTATATTAACTAGCGGAATTAAGTATGGTATTACCTAATAAATTAAATGAAGAATACTCAGTAAAGTGGTTATTAGAAATTTATTTGAACCAATTCAGATGTAATTTTGAAATTTTATTGAAATTAAAATTGAAAATAAACTGAGAGCTTTGTATGACTAGATATTTTAAAAAACAATTAACCTTGAGCACAAATCGAGTTTCCAAAGCTTAATTATCATCATCTGGAGTTGTCAGGGCAATCCGATAATAATGAAAATTTTAATACGCCACCCTCTTGTATAATGTGTATGTCTATATAGTACATGCCTAAATTATATTTCTCGTTTGGCGACTCAATGAATGGCTCCGATAGATGGACAGTTTCATTATGAAGCGGTTGTGTCTTTTTATGCAATTTTCCAGACCAGGTTGTCGTTGACGAAAATAATTACTAGAAGTCGCCAGCTCCTGGGAAACAATTTCACCGCATGGATTGATGCGTAAATTGAAAAATGCGGAAGGGAAAAAGAAAATGAAATGAAATATGTATATTCGGAAAGCTTCTTTACATTAAGTTAAGCTCGGATTTTTTCATGACTATAAATTTTTACAATTACATTTGGGTGATGAAATTTGGAAGAACGGAATTATTGAATCTGGTTGAAAAAATTGTATGTACATTTCAATCAATCTATAATAAAATAACTTTTTTATCATAAATATTAATAAAATAATTTAAAACTTGGGCTACTATAAAGAGAAATTTTTTTACATTCATAATATAAACATTAGGAAACTTTAGCTGCAGCTTTAACAGAATGAAGTTGCATTTGCAACAACAAAGAAATGTAATCTATACCAAAAGAGTTAAGGCGTTAACCTAAAAATCTTTTTCAGTTTGAAAGAGAAAAAATATTTGAATTTTCAAGTCAAAAGATAAATTCATAGTGAAGAAAATCGTATAAAGTTGATAGTTCAAGCAAAAAAGATTTTGCTTCAGAATAGAAATCAGTCAAATTTAACTAAGAAAAAGATTTTCAACAAAATAGTTGAATCCTCAACCAAAGCAGATTAACTTTCAAATAAAACGCTGATTTATTAACTAGAAAAGCTCAAATTTCTACTAAGAGAGATGAATTTTCAAACAAATAGCAACCGAATTTTCAGCAAAGGAGTAAAATTTTACAACCAAGAATGATTTTTCAGTCAAGGAAAAAAATGTGCTAAATCGTTAAATTTTGAAGCTGCAAAGACGAATTTTCTACAAGAGAGTTAAATTTTCAATCCGGAAAATATGAATTTTCAACTAAAAAGTTGATTTTCAATCAAATAGTTAAATTTATTACCAAAGTGTTGCATTTCAAGCCAAGTAGATGAGTTTTCAACGAAAATTGTAGATAGTTGATACTTCAAGCAAATCAAATTTTAATTTGAAATGAAAAACGGCGGAATTTAATAAAAAATGGAATTTTCAAAAAACTATTTGAATTCTCAAACCTACCAGATTAATTTTCAAACAATCTGTTAAATTTTTAACTAAGTTGATTAAATTTTTACTTGAAGAGATGAATTAAAAAAATAAGAATTTCGAAAGAGTAGAATTTAAACCAAGACAGATATTTCCGTCAACAAAAAAATGCATAAAATTTTTTAAATTTAAAGACACAAAGGTGAATTTTCTAGAAAGCAATTGAAGCTGCAACCTGAAAATATGAGTTTACAACAAGAAAGTTATTTTTTAACTAAATAGTTAAGTTTTTTGCCGGTTTGTTTTATTTCAAGCCAAAAACAAAGGAATTTAACTTTAAAATAAAATTTTTTAACAAATTAGTTGAATCCTCATCTACAACAGATTATTCTTCAACCAAAAAGTTTCACTTTTAACAAATTAGGATAAAATTTCGACTAAAAGATCTCAATTTTTGAACCAGAAAGATAGATTTTCAACAAAATAGTTAAATTTGCTACCCAAAAAGACAAGGTTTCAACCAAATAATAAAACTTGCAACCGAAAAAATGAATTTTCTACAAAAGAGTTAAATTTTCTTAAGCCAAAAATATATATTTTCTACAAAACAGATAAATTTTCACTAAAAAGTTAGTTTTCAATCAAATAGTTTCTCAGTTCTATTAATTTAGTTCAAATTTAAGTGGAAAACGCGTTAAATGGTATAAGTTGTGCAAAGAATTTTGGGATGTAAATTATATTATGTATATGTATATATATATATATTAATTATTGGCAAGGAAAAATCTTCTTTAACCCTTAAACGGCCACAACGCCACTACCGGTACACTGCTTTTCAACGGCCAATAACTAAGACTATCCGACACTAGAAAAAATTGAGACACATATATTTTTATTGCTTAAGATCTCCTCTTTCCGACGGTGCCAATGAATTTCCTCAAAAAATTTTCTTATTATCCCAAAATGCAGTTTAAACAAAAAAAAACGTGATTTTTTGTGCCTTTTTTTTGTGAACCATTTTCCAAAGCTTTTCGAGTCTAACGGGTGGAATAAATGTCTAAACTTTGAGAATCCATGGTTCAAAGATCGATTTTTCGTTTTAGTATTTTCAAAATGGCGTCTTAATGGCAAAATTTTTGTGAAAACATTCATGAATTTTTTTACAATAAAGGATGCGCTTTTCGGAAAAATCATCAAGAATAAAAAGTTCGTGTAATCAGCCAAGGAATACGGCTGATTACAAGAAATTTTTAGTCTTGACAAATTTTCCGAAAAGCGCATAGTTTTTCAGTAAAAAAATTTTCATATTTCTAAGCATCGTGTAAGAGTAAAATGATTCACGAATATCTATCGTCCGTCTGCCGCAAACAAAGTTTACGTTGTCCAACTATCGCCAACGTGGAGGTCGACGAATATCGATAGTCTCTTTTTTTTTAAAGGGATTTTATATATTTTTTTTACATTTTTTTATTTTTTTTTATGGAGAATTTTTTTCATTTCAGATTTAAATCCGTTGAAATCATTTTGATCCTGCTGTTTCAGAATGTAATTTTGAGAAACAATGTAAGCAGC
>NC_046659.1:70690578-70707143 GCF_010883055.1 Belonocnema kinseyi
AAATATATGTGTCTCAATTTTTTCTAGTGTCGAATAGTCTTAGTTGTTGGCCGTTGAAAAGCAGTGTCCCGGTAGTGGCGTTTTGGCCGTTTAAGGGTTAATCGACTTCTTCCAGACTATCTATTCGGTAATTTTATACACTACATGACGTTTAGGAATCAGACCGATTCCATTATAAGATATATTAAGTAATTATGTAGAAGTTTATAAATTGAAATCGAAAATTCTTGAGGCGCTAAATAATGAAATTAAAAGGATGACAGAATGTGTGCCCTCCGTCTCCTTACCAATAATAATTGGTATAAGTTGGTAATTGGGGAAAGACTGTGAAGTCTGCTATAACAAATAGAAATTTTCATGATTTATAGACTAAAGATCAATGGTTTAAATAAGCATTAGAGTTCATCCTAAAGACTTAAATTGAATTTAATTGATTTCGAACTAGTCCTTGGTTTTTGTATGCTATTTTATCATATTGTCACTGTTTCTATAATTACAAAGTTGTAACTATCATAAACAATATGAATAAATAACATTTTACTTGCATTAGATAAATTTTTGTTGGATCATTTGCATTAAAAATGTTTTAAAAATCTATGATTACGAGTTTGGATAGTGCATGTGCCTGCAGAAATTATTAATAATTAAATCAATCAATTTTGAATAATTGCCAGGGACTAAATTCCAACTACATTAATTAGTAGAAACTAACTATCAATCAGTTATATTTTACTAATTTAAATTTAGAGAGTTTTTAAACTTGTTGAAATTAAGCTTGCGTTCTTGGGAATTTTAAAAAAAATGTAGATTTAAATTATATTAACCATAAATATTTTAGAGATGTAGATTAGTTCTGGAAAAATATGCCGGAAGAAAAAATTAAATTCCGGTATATTTTACTGGAAGGCTGTATTCAACCATTTTTATGTGAATTTTTTCTGAGACTACTTAAAAAGTCTTTTAATTTCGTGGAATATTTTAAGAAGCAATACTAATATTGTTCAGATTTATGAAAATCACGTCTGGTGTATTTATTAGTAGCTACTCGTAACATTTGCGACACGTGCGGTCTCGTTTAACACACACGGTTTTCTATGGTGATTCGTAACAAGGGGGAATTTCGAGCCCGTATTTCAAGTTTCGGTACAAATTCGCAACGTTACTGGTTTCCGCTACAATCGCATTTCGAAGATTGTTTTATTTGGAAAATCGGCTTTCGCCGGAAAAGCTTTTAGCCTCAATGCGATTTTACGAAAAATAAAAGAATTAATGCAATTTTTCAATATCCTTAGTTTCCTAACTAAATACATGCATTCGCAATTTAAAAAAAGAAATTAATGAGATTTTATAATTGTATAAAATTACTATTGTTTGCAATAAGATTTTATTATAGTATAATATGGATATAATATTTTTATGGAAAAATACATTATAGTCTCGTCAAATTTCTAAAAAAAAAGGGTTACAAGTTACGTGCTGACATAATGTATGCTTTCAAAAGCATTAAAACAATTTGTTCACTTTGGAAGTCGTTTCGAGAAATTTTAAAATTTACGTGAGCGCAAAGGTTGAAAGTTGAACGATTTATTGTGGGACATTATTTTGCGCATGCTGCAACGTCGATGATTTAATTTTTGGCAATTTCTAAACCGATCATTTATATTTGACCTGCAGCTGCTACATTTAGGGATAATAAATATTATAGTTGTGAATTTCATGCACGATATATTGCTTTTGTTAATTATTTTTAAATTTAAAAGTTAAATCATCTGATTCAGGAATTGTAAATGTCTTTTTTCTCTCAATTAATTCTAATTTATTTATATTCAAATTATTACAAAAACAATTCTATTTATAAAATGAAATTAATTATTTTGAACGCCTACATATTTTTAATTAATGATTATCTACTCTAGATTTATTATCGACTGTAGGATGGTATCCCCTAGATTTTTTATTTTTACATATTAAATACCAGAATGTTGTGGAATGTTCTAGATTACTCCACAATAAAATTATTTAATATTCTAGATTCTTCTCGAATTCTAGAAGATTTTAAATTGAACTTTTGTAGAATACTTTAAAACGGGTTTAGATTGTTCTACAGTATTTTGAAATGCTATGAAGTTTTCTAGATTGTACTTGAAGGATCTAGCATGTTTTAAAGAATTGCTGAATATTGATTAATTCTTATTTAAAATACTAATATACTAAGTCAGAGTTGATACTTTCGATGAAAATATGTCTGTTAAATTTAAATTTTAAAAAAGGTGGAAAGAAGTTTTTTCTGGCCTTCGTCCATCAATAATAATGAGCACTATAACAACCGGGCGGTGATTTTCCCGGGCATCTTCCATCGTGTTTCTTATAGATCTCTGAAATCATTAATTCTATTTATCATTATTTTGTAGTTCTGCAATTATTGAGAGAATGCAAGAAGCAGTGATTTTTTAATTCTTATATACAAACTGGTGTTCTTCCATTGTTACAAAAGCGTACTAGTATTTTAGTTAAGTCACAAAAGAAAATTTATCTATAGAATGAAAATTATGCCGATGTTGATTATAAATTTCATAATTTTTGCTATTTTTAATTGATTAGGAAGTTACTCTTTACTCTTATTAGTGAAAATCCTGGTTTTATGAAGAAGAAAATTTATCTTATGCACATAATGAGGAAGCAAGGTGTCTACAGAAAATGAGGAATGTTGAGGAAAACAAAAAAACACCCATGGCGAAGAGCTTTTTAACTTTTTTTAAAAATTATTATAAATAATTATGGAAAAAAGAGTATTAAAGTTAAACTCATCATGGGAATTGCAAATTAATTTGTAAGAAAGTTGAAATTGTTTCCAAAATAAAATATATCAAAACAAAATTGAATATACAAATGCAAATGTTTTTTTTTTAATTTTGTATTGAAATTAATTTTTACAGAAGAACGTAATAAAAGCAAATATTAGTTTTTCCAGCGTGTGTGATTTTAATTGAAAATATTTGTCCTTAATATGGCCGCTGATATTATTAGAAAAGAAGCGACGTTATTAACAAAATCCTTAAAACCGGGATTTGCAGCACAGTTTATTTTATTTATAATTTTTAACAAATTTAATTTATAAACTGTGAATATGAAGATAGCAGAAAAGGGATGACGTTGGTGCACCCAGAATAAAAAGTGAATAAAGAAAAATATACAGCACCTTAAATAATAAAAAAATGTGCTCTAAGCAGATCTTGATATTTTAGCTGTTTTAAGTGATAGAAGATTTGGCGTACCACTCTTAATTTTTTGATATTGCAATATTATAATAATCAATAGAATTATATCACTTACATTTAAATTACGTACCTTGCTTGTGATAAGTTATTTTAATGGCAAGTCAATTTAGACGTAATGTAATAAGCGATTCAAACGAGAAGGTTATTTATTTAAAGAATTTTTTTTCTAATTATGAACTTTAAGATAAAATATTATAAAGGTGTTTGATTGGCGATGATAATATAAAATGTGAATTATTTGTGGATTGAATTCAATTGATTTAAAATTCAGCAAAAGTTCAACAAAAAAATCCTAGAAATAAATTTGCAATAAAAATGGTTTGAAATGATGATTGACTATACATTTTTGAACAGTTATATATTAGGCAAGAATTCAGACAATAGAACTATTTTCGAGAGTCTAACTATTAGTTTTTTGTAATTAAGGGTGCGCTAACGTACCCTAATGTCCCCGACGATTAAAACTGTTGGACGTCTGAATATAGCATAAATTAAACAGGATTAATTTTAAATCCTATTTTGAAATTTATACAGATTGCACATTCACAGACATATACAAATTACTTTATTTGAATATGTTTCAGGCTTCTTGTATAGCTTTGTTCAGTATATCTGACAATTTGAACTATACATTTTTTCCATGTTACATTCATTTTTACAAAATGTTTTTGAACTTTTTTAATTATCCTGAAATGATCTTAGCTTCTCCGTTACATTCCAAAATGTTGTGCACTTTCCGAAATTTTTGAAAATGTTTTAGGATATTTTAGAATGTTCGGAAACGTACTGCCATATTTATCAATGTGTTAGAATGTTCCAAATTATTCTAAAACTGGAATGTTTTTGAGGATATAAAATTTTCTAGATTATTCGAGAAGATTCAAGAATAATCTATAAATTTGTGAATTTTTCGAAAATATGTGTACATTTGGACAATAGGGTGGTCCAAGATTTTTTTTTTTGAACTGGTAAAAGGCGTTTTAATTTTTACAAAATTGAAGTCATATAGTGTAGTTAGACCTCTATAACAACTCGATCGGATGATTCTAATTGCTGAAGAAGAAGATCTATTCGAGTTCTAAGAAAAAATGTAAAAATCAATTTTACTTTAGGTTTTTATGTCTAAAGGCTATTAAATATTCTTAGCTTCTTGCTCAAAATTATAGGTCCCCGTTGGACATGATGTTTTGAGAATATTTTTGTGACGAGAAAATATTCCTCCGGTTATCGATGTACTTAAAAATGAAGTAAAATGTCAACAAATTTTCAAGTGGAAAAAAATTAGATCTTTAAATCGTCATTCTTTGATATTTTTATTAAAAAGTGGACATTTTCTGTCCTTTACTGGTTGAAAAAATGTCTGAAATTTTGTTGATTATATTTCAGTTCTCATATAGCTATAACAAGTTTTCTATATAATTTCATCTATCAATCTATGATAATAAATAATAACTATGGTAGTACACAATGAAAATGATTGAAGCGAAACTTCTTTTTTTTCGGTTTCTCTCCTACAAGAATATTTTCTATATACTCTATACATTCTCTGCCTATTCGTGTCTCTCTTTCATTTGGCGATTGGCAATTGCTTTAAAGACTCCTATTCTGTATCCCCACTACTACTAGGCTAAGCAAAGCATGTATATGCTTCCTCACGAAAAGTTTCAAAGTTAATCCATCAAAGTCTTATTTCTGCCATGTAAAGAGTGTCTGTAATTAAATATTAAGTTATTTCTTATTGTCTTGAATCGTCTCTTTTTAGCTCGTCTTAGGTATGTATTGCTACACATTCAAATTTATTAAACGTTCTTTTGTTTTAAAATTGTTGGCAGATTAATTTTTTCATATAAATATTTGTCCAAAAGAGTATTAATTACATGCATTTGACTGAAAAACTGAACATTTCAATTTGTGGTAACTTTTATTTCTTACGAATTTTGATCACAAGTTATAAAATTATTACAAAATGTTCTCTGAATTAGGAAAAATAATGATAAAATAACTTTTTATGAAATATTAGTCTAATTGTGCAAAGAAATTTAAGGAAATATGATTCCAAAAACAATACAAACATTTTCTATTTTGCAAATACCTTAATTTCGAAAAAACCTGATTAATTTACTAAAACTTCATACTTTTATGAACGATTTTTGAAATTGTCATTTTTAGGAAAAAATATATAGTTACTTTGATATTAAAGACTTTGTTATTTACCAAAATAATATCAAACTCTGTCATGATGAGTAACATCAAATTTAACAAACGTTACTCTTTAGATATAAATCAGTGAAAAATTCACTGATTAAATGAGTGGTTATAGTTTTTACTGCTCAATCAGTGATTTCGGATTTATTCACTGATCAATTCAGTAATATCGCAGTGTAAGATCTGTGACATATGATCTCTAAGTTTTACAAGAAAGTATTTTTTTTATTATTTTACTTAGGTAACCAAAACTAATGTTTCAATAAAGAAATCTTTGTAGTATGCGGCTGTAAATGTTCTAACGTAACTGCAGGAAAAATAAACTTTTACTTGTATAAAAAGAACTTACTTAACGGGTTTGTACAAGACAGTCTAGTCTTAAAATTAAAGTAATATGTGAGTTTACTCGTCATTTAGAAGCATCGAAACTTTGGAAAGTTATCGTTTCACTGCACAGTAGAAAAAAGTGTTCAAAATGAAACCGAAATCAATATCATTTTGATATGCAACAAAGCTGATTCCGAAATCAAAAGCATTTTGATCAGCCAGAGTGAATCATGAGTAATTTTATATTAATTGTCAGTAACCCATTTCCTGCTATTTTAATCAGTGAAATGTAACTGTCAATCAGTTACATTTCACTGATTCAGATTTAGAGAGTAAAAAATATTTTGTTTGTTTGTATAATAGTGCTATGAATTGCGACAATTTTGATTCGAATCTTCACTTTTAAGCCTAACTAAATATTCTACAAAGTTTTATTTTATAATTCTAGTGATTTACAGGAAAAATAACAATGATCCAAAGTTGGACTCCTGATCCGCATCAGATTCGTTTTTTCTAACTGAAATATATTAGTACTATTTTTTAGATTATTTTTTAGCATTATAAACGATACTCCACCTCTTCAGCATAACTTCGTTTTATAAGACATCTATCAAAGTTACTTGACTCCCTTACTCTCCTCTCGCCTAATCATGACTATTAATGTCGTTCGTTAGACGCTCTTCGTGAACTGAACGAGCATAAATTCGTCTCTAAAACCGGCTTCTGGGAACGATCACATGGCAATGAGCATTCTCCGCATATCTTGAGAAAGTGGAATTGGATCATGAGTGCGCTGGGTCGTGTTTGAGGGTAAAACGAGAACGAGAAACGTGGTTTGGGAACGGAATGGAGAGTGCGTTTGCAGTGGGAGTGTTAGAAGCAGTATAAGTACGGTTGAGGTGGAAAGAGGGTTTAGAGGGAAAATTTAAGGGAAACAGACAGAGAAACAAGAAGGTAGAGATAGAGAGGATTAAGTAGAGGAAGACAGATTTCCCAGTTTGTCGCTTTGATTCGATCTCTACTCCGCATGGTAGAGGAAGTGGTAGAGGAGGTTGGCGGTTGTGCGCTAATGAATGGAGATGTGTGAATGAACGCGCGCGTAAAGTGCTTTAGCCTTTGCGTGATTACATGCCTACGCGATCACTCGACAGCTCGTATACGAGGACTCTATAGAGTCCTTTAGTATGCAGTGTACGATAGGGTACATTATATTATGTCGTCGTTGAAAAGCAACCATCAGCTTTTCTGCCATACCGTCGACGATTTCCTCCAGGAACTCTGTCGAGGGTTGGTTAGTCGGTTCGTGTATCGTACGATCGTAGGAGAAATTGTTAGCACCCGCTTGTATCCGAAGTGTTTACGATCTGCACACGTAGGATTGCACCCAAGCCACAGTACTGATCGTAAATTACGGGATCTACTGTCTCTGGGGTTGTTTAACCAGTTGAGAATTACAGGAGGGACCTTATTTGCTTGGTAGCCTCGAAATAGGGTCAAATAAGTATGAGGGTAAACTTTTTTCATTAAAACATTAATCGTCCCTTAATTTTGAGAATAAGGTATTTTTTGATACGTTCAACTAATACACTTCCAGTGATATTTTAAAAAATAGGAGGTCACTATGAAAGTTTCTTGAATTGATTGAATCACTTTCTTGAATCACTTCCAGAAACTTTCAGAGTGACACATGTATAACCGTGAAAAGTAACTTTTCATAAAAAATCTTTAATTAACAAATTCCATTTTTGTTTTCCTATAATGACTTCGTTCTCATGAATGACAGTTCAAAGTTGTCGCAACAAATGTTAAAGTATACCGAATTTTCTAAAAACCTAAATCTAATATTGTGAAATTTTCTGCAATAATTGGAAAAGGTTTAGTCCGACGGAAAATTCCGTAATAGTAGACAGTTAAAAAAAAACACATCTTTTTTTAGTAAATTTTTTCACTGCTTATGAAGCTACAGCAAGAAATTTCAAAAAATAAAGAATTACGTTTTATCAAAAACGGCTCAAACAATTTTTTTCAATTTTATTTCAAAATGATAGTAAGGTATTACAGTAATGGGAAAATAAAAAAAACGAGAGGGGCAAGACCTTTTGAGTTCAGTTAGCGTAAAATTGACGTATGTGCGATCTCTGGGTTTCATTTTTTTTACTATCATCAAGTAAAATGTTTTCAAGCATTTTGGACTAATTTTATGTCATTTTATGTTTTTGGATATATTTGATCATTTCCGCAATTTCGTTTCGGAAATTAGCTAATATTGGGAATTTTGAAATTCCATAATTTTCGACAGAATTCGAGTAAAAAATTCAGGAATCTTTTAAGCACATTTTTATATAAAAATTCTTATTGTAATTTAATTACCGCTGTCACTGGATTATTTTGTTCTGGAAAACACAATAAGGATAAAATGCATGAATGCCAAAGTTAAATAATATTTTAAACTGAAAATGTATTTGAGCAATAATTAAACGATTTGATAACTTTCGGTGTTATAAATTTTAGGGTGACCTAATGAAGCATTATGCAGAAAAATTAACTTATGCGTAATCATTCACTCATTTTTTAAATCAGGGGTCCCTAAATTGCTTTATCCAAAGGGACGTAACTTATTATTAGAATTGAATTGAAAATCTTTAGAAAAGATATTTACAAATGTTTAGAAAGATGAAGATTTTTAAATATTTAATAATTTAGCGGCATGCGTAAAAATTTTCATGTTGAAACGCAATTCTAAAAATTGGAAAAGCGATCAAAGTTGAACCATATTAGATTTTGAGCGTTGAAGAATTTTCAATTGAATAAATGTGTGTTTCCAATATTGACAAAAGAATAGAATTTCCAGTTGAGTAAGCATTTTGAAAGCCATGATTGAAAAACTAATTAACGATTAACCATTCCAAAATTAATTAAAAATTAATTCTGTCTCTGGCAAAATTTAATTTGACCTAAAAATACAAGTAAAATACAATATTAATTTGTCAAAAGTAACATCAAAAGTATGTATTGAACTCGATTTTTTTCATAATTAGCAATACTCAGATACGTATATTTGCGGCAATTGGAATTTCTTTTAAAGTCACGTATTTTTTAAAGTTAATGCTTTTTTGAGCGTGCCTACATTTTTTGTTTCAATTGTAATATTAAATTAAATACAAAAGTTTTTTCTTTTTTAAAAGTGAATTTATAGTATTCTGTTCATACTTATTTAAAATAAACTTCTTTTTATCATCTTCACTTATCTCAGGAAAATATTTTTTATTATAAATAGTAAATATATTAAATATATTTAAGAATATGCTATGATTATAAAGTTCCTGGAAGTTCGAAAGATTGGGAAATTTCTCACAGTTTTGTATAGTTGCTTACGTAAATGAAGTAATATCGTTAATTAATTTTATAATTATGTAAATAGTACCATTTCGAAAGACATATTTGCTAGGAGTAAAAGAAAAACATTCATTTGTTTTCCTGATATTGAATTTTGATTTTAATCAAAAATTTGCGGTGTATTTTCTCATATTCAGAAACTCAATATCTCGAAAATTCTAAACTGAAAAGTGAGTTTTTATCGTAATCTATAGTCAAGCTTCGTCCAATTTTGAGGTAGTGTCGCTTTGAGATTGTTAACTTCCACAACCATTTGCCTGAACCTAGATACATTTTTTTGAGTAAACTTTTTTGGTCACAATTCCACAACATTCCGGTTCGGGTCTGAATATCTGTTTTATCTTTAAATAGTTTATTCGATTTTAAAGAATAGTTTGCCTTTTTTAAAATTCCCATTTGGTCATATACACTGGAACTTGGATTTAATTCTGGATTCCGGTATTGCTTGCAGTCGCCTTCGAATTAAAACCAAAACATCCAAACGTAAGCAGTCAAGGCCGCATAAACAATTTCTGTTGGATTTGGACATATGACGCATCCTGATGCAACTAACGCGCTGAGAGTGCAGTTCTCAGCTGTTTGTCACGCTTGATTAAACACATCTCTTTTCGGCCTCGCGGCTCCTCTTATAAAAAAAGAGCCGTGGCTTCAAATTTCCGGGCACAGTAAATCGGGACTAATAAAATCCAAGTTACAGTGTATTTATCTTTATTCATATTTGAAAAGTTTTGCGACATTTTATAAAAATTTAATTCGAATTTACGCCTTTTAAATAGATTCACTTTTCTCTCAATTAGAAAAACATGTGCACTGCATTAGTGTTTAGTAACAAAGTGGTACTTCCAACTTGAAGTAGATTAGCTATAGTATTATTGAATTTTCCAGTTCTCACTTTGACTTTGTATGCATTCCTCTATCCCACATATTATTTCAAGAGGCTTTTGCGAACATTTCGTTAGAATGACAAACAGAGCGGAGCGGGGTGGACGAGAGAAGAGATTATTCGATTATGAATTCTGCTTTACGTATACTACCACGGATTTAGTATACGAGACTTCGATTTTCGTTTTATGAGACAGATAAGAGGACATTTCAAACTGCGGATTGCATCAGTTCATCTTAATATTATCTACGTCTTGCAATGTGAACGTTTTTACTGGACTCTAATTTTTAAATTACGTTGCGTATTTAACGAATTATATCTTATATCACTAAAGAATTCCCAAACAAAAATTAGTCCAGCGGACACTAAGGGGGGGGGGGGGTTACACTTTATTTGTGAACGACCCCATGGATAAAATATTATGTACGAAATCTAAAAATTGTAAATTCTTTTATACCTAATTAAGTGACAAAGAATATTAACAGATATCATTAATGTTATTATTTTATTTTGATAAAGCTTTTCTTAAGGACTTGAAATTTTTGTATTTCATATCCTGGTGACGAGTTTGGACACTTTTTAGGATTTTGTAACCCGGGGAAGAAACTCTTATAGTTTCGGTTGGTCATCAGTCCGTTTGTCCGTCGTACTTTTTTCCAAGAAGGGAAAGTGACAAGAAGCAACTCACAAGGGGAAGGAAAGTAGAGGTAGTGAGGGGAAATAAATGGATTTAAGTAGGGGAAATGAGAGGCAAAAAAGTAGAGGAGGTACGGTATATAAAGAAATTGGGTAAAAGAAGGGGATGTACAAATTAAAGTGGGGTTTGAACGACATATCCACGTCCTAATAGTCTATGCGCAACATGTTTTTGTAGGCGCTAGTCGCTTACTTTGTCTAATTTTTTCTCTTTCAACAATGATAACTCGAGCACTTGATGACATAATAATTTTTGTACAGTTCGTGAGCATTTAGACTCTGGGCTTCAGAAGGTTTTTTTAATGTCGCTTATTTTAATATAATTTCCAAGAAATTTCGTGATCAGTCAAAGGCAAGAAATATTTTCTCTATTGTAGATTCGTCGAAGAATTGTGCAGTAACTTTCTCGGAATGTTAAAATCTTTTCAGCATATTGCTCATATAAGCTCCTAACACGCCTCGTGACCGTAAACGTCAGTTTATAGATAGCGCGGTTGGGGGCCGCAAAATAAGTGCCTTTATGACTCAGGAAGTTGGATATTGGGAAAGGCTCTGAGAATTGTTGTCCCAAGTACATGAAAGTTTCATTAATCTTTTACTGCCATGATACACTATTGTCATAACACATTTGCGAAATCGTTCTTTTCCTTTGACATCTTCATTTCTCCGGATGACAGTCGTATACAATTTAAAAAATGTGGGGAGGTGGACTTAATGTAAAAACCCAACTTAGTACATTAGTATCTTTTATATGCGGATCCTTTTTCGGATACACGTGGGTAACTTTTGACAGCAGAATGTCTTTCGTCAAATTTTTTTAATTGATTACACAGGCACACGAAAAAACAAAAAGTCTTGCCCTCTAGAAGCGACAAACATTTCTATACGGTTTTTGGGATCACTGAATCCGAATTCAGGGTTGGTTTGACTCTACCCGATCGAATTTCGTTCCTGGCTTTAAAAAAGATAAAAAAGTTTAAAGTTTCACCAGTTTTTTGAGGTTAAGAATGAGACCCGATCTGATCGAGCCAACGCAATTCTCGGATTCGGTTTCAGCGACCCGAGAAACTTATATAGTATCATCTATGCACACGTTTTTAATTATGCGTAATGTTACTTACCATCTTCGTTAAAATACCGAATATAATTTTACATTCAAGATTTTAAAGTTAATGTTTCCTTCGAAATTAAACGTTCTTTTTTATTAAGATTTTAAGAATTTAAAGCTTGTAATGATGAATCTTCAAAATGCGTTGAATTAAATTATTTAATAAATAATTAATAATTGACAAATTCAATTTATCAAAAATTCAACTTTTTTTTATCATTCGTCTTTTTGGTTAAAAAATTGATTTCACTGAAAACTCCACTATAATATTTTTGACTCAGAATTCATCTCTTTGGGTTGAAAATCTATTTTTTATGATTGAAAGTTAATTATTTTATTTTAAAAGTCTCCTGTTTTATTTTATTGTGTTCACAATTTATATCTTTCTTGAACACTTATCATTTTGGATAGAAAAGCTGTCCTTTTGCACTGAAGAGTCTTTTTTTATGGCTGAAGATCATTCTTTTTAACTAAAAGGTCTACTACCATATTTCTTAAATATAAATTGAACAATTTTCTTTGAAAATTATATTTTTGGCAAAAAATCAACATTTTTATTAGGAATTCGTCTTTTGGATAGAAATTTAAGTTCCTTGGTTAAGGTTGAATCCTATTAATTTATTTTCTACATTATTTGATTAATTTTTATATTTAATATTTCTGGATTGAAAATTCGATCATTTGGTTGAAATTTTCACTATTTTGTTAAAAATATGCATTTTTTGCTTTAAACCTCAACTTTTGGGTTGTAAATTAAAAATGTGGGGTTAAAAATTATTTTATTGTGATTGAAAATTCAATCATTTAGTGAAAATTTATTTTGTTTTGTTTTTAAAATTCATCTTTTTGGGCTGAGAATTAATCCTTTGAAAGAAAAGTCATCTTTTCTGGTCAAAAATTCATCTTGTTTGGTTGGTGTACAATTATGTATTATAAAAGATTAGTCTTTTTGGCTTGGCAATTCAACTATTTGGTCCAAGTTTAATATTTTTTATTTATTTATATCTAATTCATGAATTAGTTTTTATTTTCGATATTATTTGTATAAATAGTAATAATTTATTTATTAATCATTAATTTACCCCTGAAGCTGGTACTTAAACTCTGAATGCTCTCATAATAATACCCTCCATTTTTTTGTTTTTACATTATTTCAAGATACTTTTAAATTTGGTCATAGTTCTCCAGTTTTAAAATTGTAAACTCGGCAATTTGAAATAGCTATTTTTTTCATTTTTCTCTTAAGTATTTCTAATCCAAAATGGTACAATTTCAAGGGTCTTCATTTTAAAATTGATCAATATTGCTTTCAACTTACAATTTCTCAATACTTTCAATTTCAAATTAAACTATTGTGAACTGAGTAGTTGCCCAACTTTTCAATTGCCGCTTATTTAGTTTTGAATTCCCTCAATTTGAAATAACAGTGAAACTCTTCTATAGCGCCGATTTTGGGGCTGAAGGTGAGTGGGAACTAACTCATTATAGCCCGCTTCGCTTTTGTTTCTTCCCGCCTGAGTACTCGCCTGAGTACTCACCTGAGTGATAACCGCAGATCCCGCGCACCTCGCGCAGCTCCTTTTATACCTACTTTCGGCGCAGCGTCAATTCTCGGAAGAGCTATAGAAGCCAAAGGGTTTCACTATATTCAATTCACTTTACTTACTTTAAAATTTACAATTTTCAAAAAAGATTATAAAAGGTTGAGAATGAAAATTAGTTTTTAGAGAACTATTCGTAATATTATATATTGATTTAATATTATTTAGTTTTTCATGTTCAAATAATCTGCAAACAAAAAGATTTTTTTTAATTGATGAAAGTAGAGTACCTTTATCATACACCGCCTTTTCATTATTCAATTCAAATAAAACAAAAATGAAAATATGATTCTTCCTAATGAGATATTTTTTGCTAAGGGACAAGAATAAAAATGTACCGTGATATCTGTGACGAGTGGGTATATTATTCTTTTTAGATGTGGACGTTCGACCAACTCGTTTCTTAATTCCCTTTATGTCTCCGGACCGCCAGGTTAAAGGAGTGTCGTAACTCTTTTTCATCGCTGTCAGTATCTACTATAAATGAAGATCTTATTTTTAGGATCGTCTACTATAAATTTCAGAATAATGATTGATGATCCTTAATGAGACGAGTAGCCTAATTTAAAACGTGTATCCACTTATAATAGATCAGTTTTTACTGCTTTCTTAATTAATTAAATTAAGACTTTTTGGTTTTCATATAGATGTTATTATAGATTTTAGGGTGGCCTTTAAAAAAAAACAACTTTCTTGTCACATGCCAGGCGAGAAACATTTTTAAGAGTCATGCAAATTAGAAAAGCATTAAAAGAGGTAGAAGTTTCTCAATTTAAAGTATTTAAAATTAAAATTACACCATTTTCAATTCACCAATTTATCAAACAGTTTTTTTCAGACTACTTTTTAAACTTACGGTCCTTTTTTCTCGTTTAAAAAATCTTAGCCTTTTCTTTTAATTATCTTCAAGCAAAAAAATGTACATATTATTGTTCAGCCGTATAAAGTGTTCAGATGACTGGGATTTACCAACGTACCCGATAAAAGTCTTGCAGACCAGCCCCAAGAGCCGTTCCACCCAATTTTTTTTAAAGTTCAAAAAATTTCAAAAAGTTGAAAATTTTCCAGGGATTTAACAGAATGTCAATAGATTTTGTTTGAACAGCTATCAAGGGAATATAGACCATTTTCAAACATCTTAATTATTTTTAGAAATGTTCAAAACTTTTAGACGTTTTAAAATAATTAACAAATATTTTAAGGCATGTCAAAGACTTTTGAATATATTTTAAGAATTTGAAGGAATTTCTAAGGTTTTTAAGAGATTCCATGAAATTTTTAAGCGATTACAAACATTTGGAAGAATTTCAAACTTTAAACAAATCAAAAAAATTGTATGCGGTTTTAAAGAATTTCGAAAGATTTGAAAGACTTTTACAGGACCTTCAGAGAGCTTAAGGTATCTTAAAAGATTCTACTCGATTGGTGGATTTTATCAGATTTTCGATAATTTCATTTATTCAAAAGGATTTTAAAAGCTCTCAAAGGTATTTCAATCAATTTTCCCGGATTTTCGAAAATATCAGATTTCATAGAATTTCTCGGGATTTACAATGGAATTGATAAGATCTCAACGGATTGTAAAACTTTTAAGTGTTTTTATTAAATTTTAAGGACTATGAACAGGAAGAGACTTATGTTTTATCTGAAGTTGAATAAAAACGTTGAAAACAATTGAAAACACAATTATCTGACGTCAGATAATTTTTATTGGAACATGAATAAAAAGTATCCGACGTCATGCAATGGTTGTTGTCAATTGTAACCTATTTATTCAAATTCGAAGGTAAAAAATAGCGGCAAGATTTACTATTGTATTTTTTATTGAAGAAATTTTAAGAAAACCATTTTTCAATTGATATTAGAAGGGCCATAAATTGTTGGAGATGGTAGTATACCCATAAAGTATACTAAGCACTTGTGTTTGAATATTGAAATTTAAAATGGCAAACCTCCAAAACTGATCAACTTCGAATTTGATAGCAGTAAAAGCTTAATAATTATATCAAAAAGCATTAAGGCCTGTTCATTTTAACTTAGTTTGATCTGGTTAAAAAAACAATATCATAACAAAAATTACATTTAAATATTTGGAGCGTTCCTGATTGAGAATTCAACAAGCAAGAAACTTTATAAGAAATATTTACGTATTTGAACTTTTAAAGCTCGACAACTTTAGTTTCAAGACCTCAGAAATATAAATACTGTAAGTTCGGAAATAATATTTGTATGTCTTATAATATTAAATAGTATTTTTATATTCGGAAAAAATCACTGTCATTTCCAACAGTCGAAATTAATAAAGAATTTCAAATAATGTGAACCTTAAAAGATTAGTTATTCTAAAAACGTTGAAAATTATATGACATTAAGTTTTTTGAATTGGGAAATGCAAACTTGAAGCATTAAAAATGAATCAATTCCAAACGTCTTTTAGAATTGAAGAACTTTTAAAGTAGGATCGTAAAAACAAGTTGCTAAAAATGAATGATTTTTAAATTGTGCATCATATTTTTTTTAAACCATCATTTTCGTTTGAAGTGCACGAGTAATAACTTGAAAATCAGTTATAAAAAACGAATATAAAGCGAGCGGCAATATACAAGAACAAAGTGAATGCATGAGTTTGAAGATTATTCTTACGCGTTTTTAAATATAAATTTAACGTTTATTTTTCTAATGAATAATCATTGCCATTAAAATTGTATTTTCTTTCACCAGACTTTTTAATTTTATTGCGAGTGGTGAGCGTTATTCTGAATCGAATACATGGAGAAAAATAAGACGTGTTTGTAATTTTTTTCTTGTTATTCTTGTTCTACTGTAACTTTTGATAGAATGGAGAAAATGGCATGGGCCGAATTCAATTTAAATCGGACAGGCAGCCCATGCTCAAGTTACAGAATCATTTGCCACTTAAATATGTTATTTTTCAATCGAAATAAGAAGACACGTCTATTGCCGATTTACCGACAAAAAGGCTTGGACAAAATTATGAGTGTTTGAATTCAGAAAAATTGAAAAAGCGAATTATCAACAAATGTTCAAAATTTTTTATTTAAATGTGCTAT
>NC_046659.1:70707243-70713261 GCF_010883055.1 Belonocnema kinseyi
TCTTATTCTGATAGAATTTTTCGTCTTCTTTCAGATCCGTTAGAAAATTTCAACAAAGTTAAAAATTGACGAAATGGTAGCGGTTTGTCTTAAAATGTTCAAAGTCAATTTCACGTTTTATTTTTCTGACTTATGTGAAAATAGGCGTAAAATCCTTTGAATCTTACTTTTTTTTAACAATGCAACTTTATGATGCCATCAAAACATAGAAACCATAATTTATATTTTTAACAAGTTTTGAATCAAACTTTTTCATCCGAAGTTGGTATTTTTGAAATAATCTATACTCTGTATTTCTTATAATTTACTCAATTATTCTTTTACCAGGATGTAGCGTGTTAAGATCAAGAGGACATGTATCTAAACAAAAAAAATCAGGAAGAGAACACACCCTTATTCCTTTTTCAGTAGCATTTCTGTTCATTAGGTACAAAGTGAAAATAGAAACAAATCCATTTCCAACAACCTGTCTTTTTATTATGTGAAAATGAAAAAGACAACCATAACCTATTTCCATAAGTGGCTTTTAACTTTAAGGAATGAAGAAAAGGGGAAATTCTAGGATGTATGTATTGTGTTTTGTTAAGTGGCTATATGTAAAAAAAAAGATCGGGCTGAGCAGAAACACATTCTAACCCCTTTTTCAGTAACATTGGTTTTCATTACGTGAAAAGTGAAAATATAAGCAAATCTCTTTTATAGTAACTTTTCCTTATATCATATGGAAAAATAAAATTCAAACAAATCCCTTTTCCAGTAATCTCTTTCCACGCGAAGGATATAAGAAACAGGGGATTCAAGGATGCAACGTGTTTTGTCAAAGTGGCTATATCTAAAGAAGGCAGGGCTGAGTGGGAAGACACATTTTTTATTATTTAAACACTGTAAATACAACCAAATCCTATTTCCAGTAACCTTTCTTTATATTGTGTGAGAACGTAAAGTGGCCCTTAATTTTCATTATGCGAAAAATGTAAATACAACTAAATCCTATTTCCAGTAACCTTTATTCGTATTATGTTAAAAAGTACAAATACAACCATATCCCATTTCCAGTAGTCCTTTTAACTCGAAGTATAGACAGAAGGGGCATTCTAGGATGAAGCCTGTTTTGTTAAAGATGCTATATAAAAAAAGATAAAGCTTAGTAGTAACACAACCATATGCCTTTCCCAGAGGCCCTTTTATTTATGATATGAAAAGTAAAATTACAACCGAATTTCCCATTTTATAAATTCCATTTTCATTCACCTTTCATTTCCTTGTACGAAAAGTAAAAATACAATCAAATCCATTAATAGTACTCTCCTCATATGTGCAAAAAGGTAGGGTTCAGTAGAAACGCACCACTTTTCAGTGGTCTTTTTTTATTATGTTAGAAGTGAAAATATAACCAAATCTCATTTCCAGTCACATTCCTATTATTATGTGAAAAGTAAAAATACAACCATATCACATTTCCAGTACTATAAAAGCAAAGAAAAGTTAGAAGGATAAAAAAAGTAAAGAACAATGGAGGCCCGTAAATCAGGTACCGTGAAAATGAAACTTTAGGAAAAATTTAAAACGGGATGCAAGAAAAAGAGTGAAATCTGGAAATTAATTATGGAAATTTAAAATTCTTGTACAAAATATAAAAAATATAATAAAGATCAGTAGAGGTAAAAGTACTGAAATTCATTCTGCACTCATGGATATTACGCACTGAACTGCATGAAATAAAAAATTACTTTAAATAAATTTAGAATACGCTGGGTGTCAAAAAGTCACTCTAATGTAGAAAACAAGATTTTTTCACATTATTTGTATAATGTGAAAATAGAAATACATATGAAAATAGAAGGTTGGAGAATAGAAGGACAATCACAATAAACGATATAGCAAAATATAATTTTGTACTTTAATATTATATGAAAACATAATACTGTTGAGTGCGTTAATCGATTTTATTTTTATTATTTATTTTCAATAGAAAAATATTATTCCGAAATTTAAAGAATTATCAATTTTATAACTACAATTGTCTAATCATACTAATACTGGAAAAAGTGTTATCTCTATATTAGAGTGAATTTTTAATTCCCGCAGTATTTGAAATTTGTTTTAAATAATTTTTATTGATGTAAATTTTTGCTCCTTTTTTTCTTAATTTTCGTCTTCTTTTTTCTTTCCTTGTAAACGAGATTTTTGTCTTAAGCAGATATCTTTGGTGCACAATTTGCTTTGTGCCGTGCGTGCTTTGAATTATTAAACTACCGCCCAGTTTGAATGTCTGTTATAATCCGAAATTTAAGTATATGTTTCTTATCTTTCTGGACCACGAAATTTCTGTTCAGATGCTTCTCGCATTCTCAGCGGTCAAGGACCCGTTATATAATGCAACTCTGGCTCTTGTGCGAACAAAAGTACAGGCGCGCACATAAATACATACATTATCGGTGAACTGAACATTCCCACATTTTCATATCTCCCCAAATCCCAAAGGTATCAAAATTGTAGGTACTAAGGGAGAAGTTTGAAGAAGATATCAAAAATTGAAATAAAAGTGAGAGGTAATTTAAAAGCATAAATAAAAATGAATTATTCACATCATTATATTTTTATTTCACTGTTGCAATTTAAGTAATTATTTATTAATGTTTTTTCTTTTATTAAAAACATTTCAGTCCGTTTGGGACCGTGTATATATTACGTAAAGTCTTTAGGATTTTTTGGGTCGTATTTTGGGTCGCTGAATCCAAATTCAAAGTCGAAATTTCCAATCTTTCTAGCCTAAAAAAATGTACGAAAAATAGTTTCTTAGGTTAGCAAATTTCTTGCCTTAGAAAATAGGTATTTTAGTGATTCCAAATTCTAATTCGGATTGAGCGACTAAAAATACGTAAGAATTGACTAGTATGATTTACTCCTTTTTTGTGGGGATGTGAAATGTAAAAAAGAAATAATTTTTTGAGGTTAGGAAGAAAACAAGAGCCATCTTCGAAATTCTGACTTCGGTGCGGATTCGTCGACCACAAATACGTAAGAATTAACTAGTCTGGTTCTCCAGAACTTCTGCTCTTTTTGGGGTTGTAAAATCTACGAAAAAAGTGTTTTTTAATGTTACACAGCTTGAGGTTATGAGGAAAACACGAGCTAATTTCGGACTTCCGACTATAGATTCGGCTTCACCGACCAAAAATGCGTAAGAATCGACTAGTTTGTCCGTCGAAACTTCTAAATTATTTGTGGCGCTGTGTTATTGTAAATTCTTATTCCTTCAATTGGAACCAAAGCTTTTTACAATTTTTATATTTAATTAGGTTGCCTAGATAGGGCAGACAAAACGGAATCCTATTACTATTTTATTTTGCAGTTGCCTCCCCCTGTCGACTTTATTTTTTAGTTACAAATTTCATTATTTACTTCAAAATTTAACAATTTTGTTAAACGTCGATCCTTGTTGCGTAAAATAATCAAATGCATTGTTGAAAATTATTGTTTATTCAATTTAAACTTCAACTATTTGAGTAGAAGTTGAACTACCTTGTTAAATATTAGGTTATAAATACTACTTTTTGGTTAAAAATTAATGTTTTCCCTTGAAAATCTAACTATTTGAGTGAAATTTTAACGTTTTTGTCTAACATTTAATCTTTATTTATCGGACATTCAGCGTTTTTTTGGAACATTCAACTTTTTGGACAAAAAATTCGTCTTTCTGGATTGAAACTTTATCTTTTGAGATTTGAAATTCAACAATTGGGCCGAAAATTCAACTGTTTTAAAGAAATTTCTTAATTTTAATTGAAAATTAATATTTTGAAATGAACATTTAACTATTTCATTTTTTGAAAACTTTTCCTTTTTGGTAAAAAATTTATCTTTCTGGTTAAAAATTCAACTATTTGGTTAGAAATTTATGTCTTTATTGAAAATTCATCTTGTTTGGTGCAAAATCAATCTTTTTGGTTACAAAATTCTACTATTTAGTCAAGAGCTTATGCATTTTGTTAAAAATTTGTCTTTTCGGTAAAAGAAATGATTGTTCTTGAGTGAAAATTCATTTTTCTGTTAAAAGCTAAACTATTTGCTTGAAAATTAAAGTTTTTTGTAGAGAGCTGGTCTTTTTGGCTTGTAATTTTAGCATTACGATCAGGTTTTTCTGGTGTATTTACTGAAAAATCCTTTTTGGGTATATATTCAACTCTTGTTGAAAATGCGTCTTGTAATTTTAAAAATTCATCTCTTTTTTTAGAAATCTTATATTTTTTTGTTAAAAATGCCATTTTTTAATTTAAATTGAATCTGTTTTATTGCAGGACTGCATTTTTGAAGAAAATTGATATTTTTTTAGTTTAATCTGACGATTTTTTAATAAAAATTGTAATGTTTTCTGGATTCAGATATCAGCTGTCACACTGTTTCTTGATAATTCATCTTTTTTGGTTAAAAATTCAACTTCTCAGTTAAAAGTTAAACTACTTGTTAATTCATATGAAACTGTACGTTTTTACCAAACCCATACTCTCCAAATTGTCTTGGGTCATTTTTGGATGGCCTCTATATAAATTCACGAAAAAAATGTAGTCTGGTAAAATTACGTTCAAAGCTTATGTACCCTAACAAAGGATGTTACGTCGTTCAAAATTGTAGATGATAACTGCGTAATTTATGCACGGCCCTTCGGAAATAAATTACAATTTATATCCTTCTATTTTGATCCACGTTCTTGTATACCTTGGAAGTTGCACTAAATTGCAACCCAATTTATCAGGATTTTATGAGTTTTCTCAATTTAAAGGTTTCTTTTATGCTTTATGATCCATTTTGTCAAAAATTTCCTTTGTTAGCAATTCCAATTTTATTAAAGAATGTATTGCATTTGGGATTTATTTCTAATAATGTTTAAATTTGGACGTGCCCAAATGATAAGATACCATCTCTATAGGACGAAATAAAAAGGTGCCATCTCGGGTGGCAAAACATGGAGGCTTAAGAATCCCATGCAAATAGTATTGTGAACACGAGTGCCCGCTGAAGTAGGAAACCTTTCTATTTTATTCTGCCGAGAAGGGCACATCGATTTGATACGTTGCATTTAATTTAAAGCATAAGAATGGCCATTCCGATATTCGTGAGAAGATTCGAAAAAGATGTTAAATGTAGCTTTTACCCGTGTAGAAATTATGCCCGGGTTCGGGTCGGATTCCGGCAGGGTTGCCCTGCTTGTATTCGGAATCTGGTCAGGCTTCCCGGTCGGATTCTGGTTGGTTTCGTCACGCTGCGCTGGTCGGATCCGGGCCGGGTGCACCCAGTCGGCTCCTGCCGGGTTACCCGATCGGATCCCGGATACAAATAGGGTAACCCGGTCGGAATCCGACCGGTTTTTAACTGGAGCCTTTTTACCACAGCGAACATATTTTACCAACTGGCAGAGATAAGAATTTTTGTCAGTACTTATTTCCATCTGTAAAAAGATGTTGGAATTTCAATTTAAGAACTGCATTCATAATAATAAATATATTAACTACAAACATTGCTTCAATGTAAGTACTAAAATATAGGTTATGATCCTCTAATTTTCTGTAAGAAATTTCATTGTAAGAAATTAAAGTTAAATTGCATAACAAATTTACCTTAAGCGTAATTTAGTTTACATACGTTTTTTTTACAAGAGATAAAATAAATTTCATGAAATTAAAATTTAAAATAAATAAAATAATTTTCACGTGACATCCTAACCTATGAAACCGGTTTAGAAAATTGATTCAACATTAACGTTGAAGAGTATTAATAATGCTTACTTATTAACAAAATAACTCACTTACCTTTATAAATAATCCGCTTGCTCTAGAATTGGCTACAATTTTGTGAAATTTAACAAATTTCTTAACGGATGACCTGGCGTCAACTGACGTTTAATTGCGTTTTTACCATCAAAGACTCCGGAAGTGGCCGAATCGTTATTACGTGCAAGCATGATAACGTAATTCAAAACCTCGTTCGGAAAAAGTTATTTCTCTTCTTATTACGTTT
>NC_046659.1:70713361-70718551 GCF_010883055.1 Belonocnema kinseyi
ACCGCAGAACCAAAAGTGGGAAACCATACAATTAAAATTAGTTTAATTTTTCTTTCATAATTGATAAAAAAACACCTAAAGCACAAAAAATTAGTCTTTTACTTGTCAGATATTCACAAACGACCCACTTACGGCAGTCGTTTGTGGATATTTCTTTAGATGTTTTTATGATTATGATACTTCTATTATGCACCATTTTTGACCCGACTGGGTTCCGGTGGGAACTCGGTCTGATCCCGGCCGGGCGATTAACAAAATAGTATCCCGGTTTGACCGGTCAGATTCTGGCCAGAAACCTTCTTCTGGTCGGGTCAAACAGGGCTATTTCTACACGGGTAGTGGCACATAACTTTGTTTAGTAGCGGCGCTTTAAGTACAAACATTAAATGTTACTTTAAGGAAAACCCTTGCAAACATGTGATTTACCCTTCAGAAACAACTAAGATTAATACTGTATATTTAGGTAATTTCTTGCTACCTAGGAGGATTTATGTACATCACTTGACTTCGTTATTGTAATACATATTCATGTCGTAAATTATAAGTGATAATGAACCATTGACTGTAACGTAGATTCTGCATAGAAGTTTAATTTTGCATGAAAAAAATATGCACTCCAAGACTAATTCTGAATACGTAATGAGCCGTGAAGAAGTTCAGTTTTCTTATTTATGATTTAATTTCTAAATATAGCAAATACATTCTATAAACATAGAAATTGTGTTGGGTTGATCAACATTTTAAATTATATGATGATTCAACGTTCCAGGCATTTAATTTATTTTGCATCAATCAAATCAGAAGCATGCTTGCTGCAATGCGATCAAAGGTTTTATTACCAGTTTACTATGATTAAAGACTTTAAGTCGTAAATCGTGATATACATTTTAAGTCCCTCACGTTTTTTTTAAGGGCAGGTAACATTTTTCAAACCCCAAACACTCAGAGAGAAAGATGTCTTGAAACAAAAGTATCGTCCTCTTGTCTGTTTTTTTTTTAACGAAATACATAGCATGACTATAAAGCAAATTATATAGCATAAGGAAATTTTTTGACGCAAAAGGATTCCCGTCGAGACAAATGGAAATTCTCTAAACGTTAAATTTAAAAGAAATATCCATTTACTTTAAAAAACATTCTTTTGTCACAAGAGGTCATTTCGCTAGTGACCTTACCGAGTTGAAAAATATGGAAATTAAATGAAAGGCAATATTAAATACAATTTTAAATCTGTCAATATTAAGACGTATCTCCTTGGTTTTTAAATTAGGAAGTTTCTGTACATATCGAAAAAATACAGTAAATTGTACCGAGATTAACATAGAGGTTCAAATGTTTGTATGTATGTTTATATGTATGTTTTAATTTTAATGTTCCATGCAAATCATAATAAGTTAGTAGACACAATAACTCTTAAGAATAATATTTTCTGTTGAAAATATTTTGCATTTGCGTAAAGTATTTTATTTATTATAATTTTTTTCTTTAAAAGTTATGACAATGTAGTATTTTTCGAACAAATTGCATACTGAAATGGATTATAGCTGTAATTTTGTTTTTTAATACATTATTAAATGTTTAAAAATTAATAATCTTTCTCTTTGATTTTTTATTGGAAAGGTGGAAAGAATGCTAGTTTTAAAAGAATCTTTTTACATTATGTCCCTTATTATAAAGAAGCTATTCCTTAATTGTTCAAACAATAATTATTTGATTTATTCAGAATGTCATTGGTTTAAGAAAATCCTAACTTTTAATAATTTGGCTTGGAAAAAATTTTACACAGATAAAATTTCTTTGCAGAATTACGAAATGTCTTCTACAAAAAATATTCTTCTTACATTCATTACTTGGGTGATTAGTAATTGAAAAAAACTTAGTTTGAAAATATATTATTTTCATAATTCACGTTCTTTGTCAATAATTCTAAAAAGTACTGACTTTTTATGATTTTCAGGGGAAATTAAATTGACTGGAAAAACAATAATTGTATAAAAAGTTGATAATTTATTGAATAATACTTGCAAACTTGTCACTCGTCAACAGCAAAAAATTCATGGTGAAAAATCCAAAAAACGTAACGATCGAAAACATGTAACCAGTAAGCATTATACTGAGGAGTTGATATGTTAACTTCCTTGATACAGTTCTGTTCTCTGGGTCGATTTTCATTGGTCTTGTCTTAGTAGTTTTTGTGAGCAGTCCGTTCTCCATTGAATTTAGAAGCAAATTATCAAAGCAATCAACATACGGCGATCCAGGTTCAAAAAACCAAAGATATGTTCCATACATTATAGGTTGTTATATTATTATCACTTCTTGCGACGCTTCGTCGAAATTTGGGAATAAATTATTTATTTCACGTTTTAACAGTGAGCAGCTCACATTCTTGTGCTTTATCGCTTCTTCCAAACACCGAAGTTCTGTGTAGTCATCCAAATACCATTTTGATTTCTTGCGCACATTTTCATAATGTATAGACTCAGGCTGTTTTGCAGTTTTAATGAAATTAGCATCAAATAATGGTTGTATGCTGGATTTATCTAAATCTGCAATGGTTTCCAAGTTTAATTCGGATCACTTGTTGATAGCAACCTTTGTCAATATTGTGAAAAGATAGCTTGAATAAATGATGTTTGTGATAAGAATGCTACAAAAAATTATTTTATCCTTTGAATTCCTTGGTGAGAGAGGCACCGACATTCCTATTATTATATAAACGATGAGGATTGGTTGCCAAAACCTCTGATCAAGTTTAAAAATCGACTTTACAACCTGAGTGATAATCATCGCGAAAGTAAAAATGAGCATTGTGTATATAATCTTCTTTATAACGATGATTGATATCCTGTTGTTCAATATTCTTGGTACTACAACGTTTTCTGTATCTAACATAACTACTCGATTCGCCACATAAAATCATTGGATGTGTTACACAAGTTATCCTCGAAAATTGGAAAGTCGATGAACTGAGGAGCTCTATTTTCAAACACTTCGGCTGTTTTCCGTTTGTATTCGTTCAGAAAACACCCATAGGTATAAGTCCTGCGGCTAATGGAAGTTACATTGAAGGTAACATTCATTGATTTGGGAATAACATCCGTAATCCAAGATAGCCTCTGATTCCATTTTGAATTTCTAGAAATAGATTTCAGTGGATAACCATATAAATTCCGTGTCTTGTCGGGAAATAATCGAGACTTCGAAGCCAATTTTTTCCTATTGTAAACATCGTTTAAAGGGTTATATTGGTGAAGTATTGCGATTTTCTTTTTCGAGCTCGTAGAATAGTTAACTTTTAGTACTTCAAGGATAGTCACGCGTAAAAATCTTTTTGCCCACAAGTTTTGCAATAATTTTTTGTAAACACAATATCGCTCTTTCAATAAATGAAGGATTAAAAATTATCCAGAATCAAAATAAATATCCCTGTTCTTCGTGGATTGATTTCCAAAGTCGGGTATTTTGTTTTTGAATAGATTAGACCTTGAAAGGCAATTTTCAAAGAAGGAAATTTTTTGTTTATGGCTTGAATAAAACTGTCTAATTTTAGCGCTTGATCGCTTTTTTGTCTGGAACTATAAAAACGACTTGATACTGCTTCGAGTTATTTTTGATAGATTTTACTAGTTTTGTCAGCCATTTAGAATCATGAAAATTCGTCTTGCTTTGACTGCAGGTGATAAATATATATATCCACAAGACGCGTAATTTTAACGACATAGTTACGCAAGAGTAAACTAGCAACTACTTTATTTGTCCACGCACAAAATTGCAGGAAGGCATATCTCATAATCGATTTGTCATTATGTCCAGACTAGTAATTTATGCAGATTAATACTTTTAACGAAGTATTATCTAAATTGAAAAACTTGTATTTTCTATTTTTAAATTGATTAAATCGATTTCAAACAACGGAAGATAAGCTGTAAAATAATTGTATTACATTTTCTCCACTTGTCATTGTTTAAACCATGACATTTTCAAATGAGAGTGGATTTAACGGACCGGAAAATGTACAATTTTCTAAAGAAAAATCCAGCCAATCAATTGAATTATCATGAAGTTAATATCTCATTATATACTGCAATTTAAAAAAAAGTGCCTGCTGCGCGGGCACATTCGTATCGCGCACGGTGCACGGCTCGCCTCGCTCGCAAGTACAAGCGCGCGACTATTGGTTCTCGCGCTTCGTGCTTCGTGTTTGTACTTCTTCCACATTTATGCGCAGGATTTTAAAATATAAGGGTCAAAGCATTGACAACTGTAATTAAGTGAATGTGAATTCTCGTTTGCTAAAGCTCCTTCGGCTTTAACGAACACATTATCGTTAAGTAACTCGTGCTTCGCACTCGATTTTGCCCACAATGTGAACTTTTCCACATAATGTTCAACACTATTATATCAAATGTATAATTAAGTTTTTTAATTGTAAGTATAAATTATTAATTATCGTAAACACTGAATTGTAGTTCGAGTGTTAAAAATGGAATAATAATTTATTTTAAATAATGATTCTGAATATTTTCAAAGTTTACAAATTTACAGGTATTAACGTTGAACATTTAACTGTTTTTATTTCAAAGCCTTAGTAGTTAAGCAAGTCTAAACATCAGATTGAAATAAAATAAAGGACGGAAATAAAGGAACCAAATTGTGGTTTTTAATTTTTTTCCACATTGTAAGAGGAAATTTCTTAACTTTTTTTATTGTTTTGTTAAGTTTGAGACGGGTACATTTTGTATATAATACATTTATTGAGTTTGAAATGAGGAAGTATAGGGTTGCAATTTCTCCTAAATTGGAAGACGCATTTTTTTATTTTACAGATTTTTATTGATTTGGAAGTAACGATATTTCGATTTTCATTTTTTTCTGAGTTTATCCGAATAATAAATGCTTCGACTTGAATTCGACTTGAATTGCCCCCAATCAAGACATGCTGAAGTCGAAAAGTTCGACTTGAGCATGTCTCAGTTTTGAGGCGAACCCAGAATTCAATTTATGTCTTGGAGACAAGTTTTTATGCCTTGAAGACAGAACTTTATCTCTTGAGTCGCATTTTTATGACTCCAATACGTGCGGTTTATAACGTCGAGCATATATCTGCCCTGACAAAAAGGTTATTTCTAACAGTCATAAAAGCTAATCTTTATTAATGGTTAAACAATCTTGTATATTTTTGTACAA
>NC_046659.1:70718651-70729963 GCF_010883055.1 Belonocnema kinseyi
TATTTACGGATTGTAATTGGTATTATACTTGTTACACGGTGATACCGAAAATGTTGTTTGTTTTAATGTATTTCTAACGACTTAAGAGATCCTTCTGGAAAGTTACAATTTTTATATTTTTGAAGAAAATTTTTAAGAGTTATATTCGTTCAGACCCAACGATTCTGAATTTTTAAATTAAAAATAACTAATTTAATAATTACAAATTTTTCATTCATCAATTTTAATCTCATTTATAAGCCAAAAACGGTTCGATAATCTCAGCCAAGACAAGGCAAGGCAAGGTCTTGAGTCAAGTAAACGTCGTCTTAGCGAAGACAAAGGTCGACTTAATAGTATATTATTTTTAAGATTTTCATTGAGTTCAAGCGGAGGACATTTTTGTTTTTAAGCTTTTCTAAACTAGAAGAGGCCCTTCTGTTTTGAACATTTTTATTGAGTTAGTAAATAGTATTTTTATTGAGATTAGAGAAACAATATTTTGATAATTGTTTTTTTTTCTGAATCGAAGGAGGCTTTTAATTTGAAAATTTGTATTGAGTTGGAAGCAAAAAAGTTAGTTTACTAATTGTTTTTCTAAAATGGAAGAGGCCAGTTTTTTCTTGTAATTATTTTAAGTAGAAGAGGGGCAAGGGGTGATTTAGTATTTTTAATATTCAGATGAAAGAGAGGAAAATGTTTTATTTTTGAAATTTTTTACTAATGTAAAAAATTTTTATTAAGAATTCATTTTTGTACTTTGAAAATTGTTTTTTGTTGGAAATCAATTTGAAATTCAACTTTTTGTTTGAAAATTCAACTTTCTTTTAAAAAATTCAACTCTTTGGCTTAAAGTAGTCCGGCTACTGGGAAAGCTAGTCAAAGTTATGTCCATTATTTTTTCCTGAAATTTGGAATTAAATACAAAATTTGATCAGGATATCAATTAATAAATTAGGTAACAAATTTTATGCTGATCAATATAAATAAAATGTTTTTTAAATAATAATAAAATTTAAATGATTCGACTCGATTCTAGCTACATTTTTGATTCTAGGCTACATTTTGATAAAATTAGGCTCAATTACTTTGGAAGCAAGTATAAAAGAACAGTGATTGAAATTTTTCATTATACTTGCTGTCTAAAAAAAAGTTTTCCTAACAATATTCAACGTCTTTTAAAGCCAAAATTAACCATTTTTGGAGCGCGTGAAAGGCCTCTCCATAAGATCCACTGTTTTTGATACGACTTTAAACAGTGATAATTCAAATTTTAACCTGGAAAGGGCCCTGGAAAAAGCTAATTTAAATGATTTTTCATCTGATCGATCCAATAGCCGGACTACCTTAAAATCTAAACTATAGTTGAAATGCAATACAGATTTTCTTTAAAGCTTAATTTTTTTCGAATAAAAATTCGTCCGTTTAGTTGGAAAGTTCATCTTTTTAGGTTGAAAATTCAACTATACAGTTAAAAGTTTAACAATTTCGTTAAAAAATCGTCTTTTTGACTTTAACGCTTAAAGATTGGATTGTAAATACTACTGCTTGGTTACAAATTAATTTCTTGTTAAAAACTTCTATTTAGTTGAAAATTGAACTGATTTGGTTTGACATGTAATTTTTTTTTAAATAAAAATTCGATTATTTGGTTGTAAACGCAACTTTTTGATTTAAAATTAATTTCGGTTGTTGTTGAAAATTCAACTATTTGTTTGAAAATCTGTCTTTCTTTATTGACAATTAACCCTTTATTTTCGAAAATTCATCTTTTCGTGTTTGAAAGTCATTTAAGTATTAGATTAAAAATGCAACATTTTTTTGTTAAGGTTTAATTTTTGTTGTTGAAAATTCCACCTTTTGGTTGAAAATACTTTTTTTTGTGTTGGAAATTAAACTTATTTTTTTAAAGTCAGCTTTTTCATTCGAAATAAGAATTTTAATTTTAATCTGATATTGTTTTATTTCATTTATAAAAGTTTTTATGTTATAAATGTTAAACATAAAAATGTCAGAAGATATAAAAATTTGGTCAGGAAAAAAATGAGGGGAAATTCAGGGTAGTTCGGAAATGAAGTTTCTCGTCCACCTAGTATGAGTACCTTTAACATGGTGAATTCTCAAAATTGAATATTAGTTTCCTGATATAAACTGACGGTTTCTTAAACTTTGAGAGCTGTGTTAACTTTTGAATTGTATCAGCGTCATCAATTCATAGAAGACTGTACATATATGTGCCAAAAAAACAACCAATACTTTTTTTTCATAATTGAGTCATTATGAGGCTATTTATCGACTCCAGCACGTACTCTGTATCAGAGAATTAGTGAAAAGATCGTGCGGAATAAACTGTGGAGAGTACGACGAAATAGGAGAGAATTGCACGACAAGCATATCTAATTATCAAAATAAAATGACACGTGCGACCATTTTAACGAAGCTATTTGTTTCGCCTGCAAGTTCTTTAATCTTGTTGTAAAATTAACTGGCTTTTTGACAGTAATCTAATTTTTTTAAATAATCAAAACCTATTGAACTCGTCTGTAAATCAATGAAGTTTAACAAACTTTTGCATAACCCTTCGTTATTCTGAGGGCTTCTTATTTTTCCACAATGTAGAATTCCAAGCCAATCGCGAATTGATTTATATAACAATTACATCTATTATTACGTTATGTAACAATATCGCTGCAAATTTTATTTCTTACTCTCTTTTCTATTCTTTCATCATGATTAAATTTGTGCTTTTAATTAAAGAGAAGTAAGAATGAACCTCATTTATTACGTACTATATGTCCCCTTATGTAAGTAGAAAAATAAAAACTTGGAATGGTAAATAATCAAATTTTAAATTCATTATACAGGGTTTACGTGAGTCTGGGGAGATCTCGACATCAAGGAATACTCAGAGAATTTTATTGATCGGGGGAAACCAGGAAAGGGAAATTAAGATGAAGATTTTGGAAAAAAATCTCTCAAAGGTCAGACGATTTATATAAGAGACCTTTTAAAGATTTTGCAAGTAATTTATTTTTCTGATAATTGTATATCGTTTTTTAATTTGCTTCCTCCTGAAGACTAGATTTTTGATTTAAAACTTCATCATTGGGTTGAAAATTCCACAATTTTGTTAGGTCATCCTTTTTGGATGAAAATCCAAGTTTTTTACATTTTCATCAGAGAAGGTATTAGATTTGTGTAAAATTTGACCCCCCCCCCCATTTTTTGTCAAATGTCCACGTTTTGAGAACCCCTGAATCCGAAAAACAGGTTTTTACGAATTTTTCTGTCTGTATGCCTATATGCCTGTCTGAATGTCTGTCTGTGAACACGATCACTTTTGAAAAAATTAATCTATTAGATTGGCCTTTAGTACACTCGTTTAGTGTCCTAAACTAAAGGTCAAGTTTGTTAGCCAGCCATTTTGGATAAGAATTCAAAAGTATTAAAAAATGTTAACAATTTATCCTAATGACTTTTTTTAATAATATCAAAAATTACCAGAGTTATAGCACTTACAAAATTCCAAAAAACACATAAACAATGACATTTTAGGCCAAATAACGCACGATATGAAAAAAATTCTAGAGAAGAAAAATATTGCTTTTTGAATGCCCTACAAGATTATCATAACAATTTTTTGAATTTTTTGAAAAATCAAAATTTCATATTTTGACAGCATACAAAATTATGAAAAATCCAAAAATTAAATTTTTCGGCCAAACTATGCAAAATACGGTAAAAGATGAACAGACAAAAATTGTGCATTTGAAAAAGATCTTCAAATATGTTATCAACCACTTTTTGATAGGACGAATAGTTTTGTCTCTAATTATGAAAAACATGATGAACAGTAAAAAACAAAAAAATCTTCCCGCTTCGTGGGCACATTCTAATTACAACTTTTGTCATTTAATTTCTTTTTCGTCTCGTGTGTGGGTTTTCAAAAAATTTAATTAATAATTTGTTATTTTTTCATGGTAATAAATTCTTATGAGAGAAGGTATTAGATTTGTGTAAAATTTGACCCCCCTCCCAGTTTTTGTCAAAAATTCACGTTTTGAGACCCCTTGAATTCGAAAAACAGGTTTTTACGAATGTGTCTGTCTTTATGTCTGTCTGTTTATGAGAACGATAACTTTTGATCAAAATAATCTATTTGATTTGCCTTTGATACGCTCTTTTAGTGTCCTAAGCTAAATAACAAGTTCGTTGGTCAGCCATTTTGGATAAAAATTCTAAAAGTGGCGTATTATGAAAGTTTTTGAGACCACATTTTTTCATGATTAAAAAATTCTCTGTACATTTGTTCATACAACTTCAAAAGTAAAATGTTAATTTTCGAAAGCCCTACTAGATTAATATAACAACTTTTTGAATTCTTTTGAAAAATTGATAATTCAAATTTTTATGAATTAAAAAGCAATAAACAATTGTATTTTGTTGTCAAACTATGCAAGGTAGGAAAAAAATTATGAGACAAACATTATGTACCCAAAAAAGCTACAAATTTTTTATTAATCACTTTTTCGAGGACACGTAGTTTTTGTTTTATTTATAAAAAAAACAGTGAAAATAAAAAAACTTAAATTTTTCGACTCATGACACAAGCTAAGAAAAAATAAATAGATAACATTTTTTTATCGAAAGTAGAGAACAACAATTTTTATTACTGTTTTTTTTTATATGATTGTTAGTTTCTATTTTAATCGTGAATAAGAACATTAAAAAGAAAAAATTAAATTTTTGGTAAAATGACACAAGTTATAAGAGAAAGGTTGTTTAACCCCCAAAAAAATTAACATTTAAAAAAAAATAATGTCTTGATAAAACGCGTGGTTTTCATTTTAATCGTAAAAAATAACATTTTAATTAATGAAATTGACTGTTTGGAGAAACGGTACAAAGAGTGGGACGATGGTCGTGGGGGCTAAAGCGTAGGCTTTGGACCCACTCCTTCGGCTTGCGGGTTCGATTCCCGCCTCGCACTCTGGAAGAGTCTCGGTGGCCCATGCGGTGAACACTAGCCTAGCAAGGGAGTTGTTCATCTCCGGAGAGTCGTGGGACCGGTACCTCTAGAGAAAAAGGTTTTCTCTAAGTACTTAAGGCTGTTGCTCTTGGTGGTTCGGAACCCACCTTAAACTGTAGGTCCCCCTTCCACCACCAAGTAAGTGTGTGGAGGGTGTTTAAAGGAATAAAGAAGGTGTAAGAAAAATGTTAAACCCTTAGGGGACACATTAGAAGCTTCCACTGAGAAACGGTACAAGGCAAATTAAATTATTCATAAGGGCGTATGTTCCAAAACGTAGCTACAAAATTCCCTTCACCTATTTTTTTCATATGACAGGCCGTTTTTTTAACTTTTAGCATACCAAAATTTACCAGTTTTTTTTAGTCCCCAAAAAGGCTTTTTTCTTATTTATATTTTCAAATTCAAAAAATGAAAAATAAACAAAAATTATGATTCAAAGTATTAAAAGCGGACTTTCTGAATCAAGGAATTTGATACGCAACCATTCTTTAAAAAATTAAAAACGTAGAAGCTGAGTAGTTCTAAGATAATACCTTATAAAATAAATATAATATTTAAAAAAATACTAAAATGTACAATTTTCAGTTAGTTGAAAAAAATTTTAATATAATATTTCAAAAACAAACTTATTTAAACCAACCACTTTCAAAATAAATCAGTTCTACATTTTGTACAATCATAATTCAATAAATTAAAGTTTGAAATTAGAAGTAGAGTTTGAAATTAATTAGGGAAAAATTAAAGAAACTTCAAAAAAATTTGATCCAATCCCTCCAAATTTAGGGTGAGTTTTAAAGACTTCAAGATGCATAAAATAAAAACTTTATCGAATGAATAGAATTGAGTAAATTTAGAAGAATGTAAAAAAATGTAGTATCAACTAATAATAATTTAGTGTAAATTTATAATGAATTGCAAACAATATTTTCAAATTTTTTAAAACGGGACAATGAAATTTCGTTCGTTTTAATGCCAATGCAAGTTACGAATTATAATAATATACATTTATGGGAATGATATAAAATTTCAGCGATAAACTCGAATGCGAAGCACGAGATACGTGATGAGAATGTGTTCGTTAAAGCCGACGGAGCTTACACAAAAGAGAATTCACAGTCATTACATTACTGTTGTCGATACTTTTACCTTTAGGATTAAATAGTCTGTTAAAGAATTGATCCCTTTTGGTAGAAGTTTCATTTTTTCTGAATAGAAATGTCACGGCTTTGTTATATTGAAAAAGGCTCAAATGAGTTTTTAAAAATATGTGATATCTCTAACGAGATATCACGTGCCTTTATTTCGTTGGTTACAGAGTAAAGTCAAGATTAGAACTAAACTAGTGGCCCTGAAGCCCTCAAATATATAGGGCTGCTTATCTAATCGAAGGAGGAAGCTGTGACTATATTACAGCTTGTTGGAAAATTAATCTTGTTGAAAAACATATTTTTTTTTTAAATTATCATTTCATTTAATGACTCACATCTTTGGTTGAAAATTAAAATATTTTCTTGAAAATTTAAGTTTTCGGGTAGAAAAATTAAGTTTTTTTTTTACAGAAAATGCATCTTTTGGCTGGAAAGTTCAACATTTTGGGGAGCATTTTTTCTTTCTTGGGTGAAAAATCTTTATTTGTTGAAAATTCGTATTTTTTTCTGTTGAAAATTTAACTAAGTTTTTGAAATTTCAACAGTAAAAAAATACCTTTTTGATATTATACAATCATGTATTATTAAAAATGCTTTTTATTTATACTGAAAATTTAAGTTTTAGAAATGTTATTAGAAAATATAGTTTCATTAATTGAATATAAATGTATTTGATGTAAAATTTGTTTTATTTGATAGAATCTTGTTGTTTGAAAATTCATCTTTTTGTTTAAGGATTCTTCTTTGCAGGTTGAGCTTGAAACTACTTGGTTTAATAATTCAACTATTTTTTTGAAAATATTTTTTTGTCAAAATTACATTTTTACTGAAAATTTAATTATTGCAGTTAAAAATTTATTATCTAAGTTAAAAATTCAACTGTTCCGTGGAAAAATAACTATTTTGTTGATTTTTCATCATGAATGATCAAACACCATATTTTTTATTGATTGTGTTGAAAAATCAACTTTTCCATTTGAAAAATCAATATCATGAATCTACTTTTATTGAAAACTGAACTGGTTTTGGTTTGTTCTTTGGATTAAAAAATCATCTTTTACGATAGAAAAGTCTTCATTTTGCTTGAATTAAAGAAATAAATTGAAAATCATTCAATTTTAATTTTAAATTGTTTTATTCCTTTTGTAAAAAATACTTTCTATTAAAAATGTTGCAAGATAAAAATTACTCAGGGAATTTTGAAAATTTACTTTTTCGGCCATCCTGTAACATTTCAAAATGCGTTTCTATACACTGATATAAAAATGCTAATTAAAAGTACGCACTTAAGAGCAGATACTATTGACTGAAATGAGTATACTATCAAATCCATAGCATCACTGGCTTTTCTAGTAATTGTAAAAATAAAACCTGAATTTCTAAACAACCTTTCAAGTTTAATATTATATTTCACCTTCACACAAAACGTTAATTTTCCGATATATAAATCATTCCTTGAGAAACCAACACATACAACTTACAGCTTGGCATTCCTGTTTACTACCTCTCTGCTTTTGAAGGCACATGCTGTTTCGTGTCCACCAAACGCAATTTTAGCGTTTATTATAACCTTTAGTGTTATAAATCGTGTGTTTTATAACTCGCCTAATAAGACGAGAGGGCATCTGCCTTCCAACATGTCTGTATTGTATAACGTATACTTTCATATATTTCTTTTAGTTTCCCAAAATAAGAAACCTGTTTTTGTTTGTTTGTTTTATGTTAAGTGGCCTTCACGGGGCCGACCACTCCGATATTCCTGGTACATTTACTAAATATTCTCATATATTCTTTCAATATTTCTAGATATTGTTTATATTCCCAAATATTTTTTATACATTTTATATTTCAAAATATTCTTTCATATGCCTAAATATTTTCACATATTACGAAATATTGATAAGTATTCACAAATATTCAAAAATATTATATTCCCCAATTCCCCGATTCCTTCCCTTTCGTTAATCAATTGTATTCGCATAGCTTTTTATTTGAGGTTCCGGAAGCTGGAATTACAACATTGTCATATCGATTCGGGAACTCTGCAATCATTCAGTGCCTTTTAGTGCCATATTATGTCGCAGAAAAAGAATTTGGTGCCCGGTAATTTTGTTCAAAAACATGTAGTAATGCTAGCTTCAGCTGAAGCCACAACTCCGGTATGCGAAACTGAGAAACTATTGGTGATACCAAATTCTCCTTTGCGCAGAAATTCATTGCTAATTTAGTGCCCTGGATTTATGTTATGCAAAAAATATGGGTACTTTTTTTTAGAAAAAACATGCAGTAATGCTGGCTTCAGGTGACTCGGGCATTTGAAACTCGGGAACTATTTTTGGCATCAAATTCTCCTTGGTGCAGGAATTTAGTGCTCATGAAATGCTCTGTATTTTTGCGATGCTAAAAATCCGGGCCCTTTTTTTTAACAAAAACGTGTAGTAATGCTGGCTTCAGGTGACTCTTGTATGTGAAACTCAGAAACTCTTCGTGATATCATGTTCTCTTTGTACAGGTGTTTAGTGCTCTAGATGTGTGCCCTGCACAAAATCAGGGCACTTTATGTTACAGACAACGTATCGTAATGCTGGCTTCAGGTGATTGATATTTGAAAGTCAGAAACTATTAGAGGTATCAAACCCTCCTTTGTGCAGGAATTTTGTGCATATCTTGTATTAATATATGCCGCAAAAACTTAATTTTGTGTTCGGTAATTGTCGTCAAACACATGTAGTAATGCTGGCTTCAGGTGACTGATATATAAATCTCGGAAACTAGTCGTGATATTAAGTTCTTCCTTGCACAAGAATTTAGTGCTAATTAAGTGCTCTGGATTTGTGATATGCAAAAAATCCACGCACTTTTTTTAAACAAAAAACGTGTAGTGATGCTGACTTCAGGTAACTGGTATTTTAAACTCGGAAACTATTAGTGATATCAAATTCTATTTTTTGCAGGAATTTAGTGCCTATTTAGTTCTAATATCTGCCGCAAAAACTTAATTTTGTGCCTGGTAATTTTCGTCAAAAACGTGTAGAAATGCTGGCTTCAGGTGACTCTGGTATGTGAAACTCGAAAAATATTAGTGGTATCAAATTCTCTTTTGGGCAGGAATTCAGGGCTAATTAAGTGCTCTGGATTTGTGTCATGACAAAAATCCGATCACTTGTTTACAAAAAACGTGCAGTAATGCTGGCTTAAGTTGACTCTGGCATATGAAACTCGGAGACTATTATTGCAGTAATAGTTCCCGAGTTTCATATGCCAGTCACCTGAAGCCAGCATTACTCAGATTATTCACAGGAACTTAGTTGTTCCGATGTATTTTCTATATTTCCGAATATTCTTTATGGAATATGTTCCTGGTACACGAAAAATCCGAGTTGTCGTCCTCTCGATGGCCTGTATACTCTTAAGAAATTTTCTAATTAGTTCTAGCCAACTGGAGAATGTAATCAAGCTAATAATACAACAATTAGTTTCAGTTCGTCGTTGCTGCTGATCTTGGCGCTCCTAAACGTGGCATGCGCTCAAGTAGATATTTTTGCTGAAAAAAAAGGTAAGTCAATATATTTATTGGAAGAAAAATTAGGTAATAGCGTGGTTATGTCTAACTTCAGATTTAATCAATAAAAAATTGTATTTTTAAATTTAACTTGTTCAAAATTAAATACACTCCGTGTCCTATAGAAGCTCGTCCGAATTTATAATTCCTGGAACTGCTGGCCCACGTAGTTTCTTAGAAGGCAGGGTGAGAGACGGTTGGAAGTCTCGCCTCGGAAGGGCAGCAGTGCGCGAGTACTCAATTAAGTATATTGTCCAATATTATCAGTGCGAGGAACGTGGCATCGGAAGTTAATCAATTTAAAGTAATAACGCTTGTGGAAGAATAAAAAAAAACAATATTCAATTCTACAAGAATATACCAATAAATAGAATAAATCACAACTAAAATTACAGGAAAGTAAAACTTTTTCCAATTATTCGGACGAATTTAGATAGGTTTTTGAGCCAAAATCTTGTTTTTTCTCGATTGAAGGTAACAAATATTTAGAATATTACAATGAGATAATTATAAAATAAGTTGTATACATGATAGCTAACATAAAAAATCTTCTACGGTTAAACTTGAAAGGAATGGTAAAATATTAAAAGACAATAATGAATAATGGTTACTAGACAAAAAATTCTTACGTTTAAAGTTTTGTTTTCAAATTTATAGCTATCTATTGGACGCCACAGGTGTCATTTAAAATTATGCCAATGCAATTTTCTCAATATTTATCTTCCTACGACGAAAAGGGAAAACTTTTGGCTTTTTCAGAATCTTGAAGATAAGAATTTTTCATTTAAAGTAATAAAAAATTCAACTTCAGATTTTGTTTAATTTCGAGTTTGTTTAATTCAAGCGCTCAATTATATATGCGTATAAACTGGAGGCTTTTAACACTTTTCAGTTGAAAATTTTATCAGAAAACTGGTAAACTGTAAACATTTTAACTTTTATACATTGAACTGTTTAAATATTTCAAAATATAGAAATCCACACTATCATCATCAACAATATAAATTAAAAAATTTACAAATTAAAAAATTATATCTAGAAACATTATTTAGTACATCAAGTTTTATTTTCAAATCTTTTAAAATATTCTCTTGAAAATTTGTTTTAAAAAAAGCAATAAAAAATTCCAGGAATATAATGATAATTTTTTTATTATATTGGAATTCCAATTTTAACAGCTGTTTTAGAAAATCATGTGATATCATTCAAATTGCCTCAAAATCTTCCAGATTCTTTTTAGAAATTTTTTAAAATCTTTTTAAATAATCTTTTTCAATTAATTAACCAACAAAAGCATAACGTCTTTAGTTTTCTGTTAATTTCGATGACAAATCTTTATTCTTTCGAAACCTTTCAAAATTCTTAAAAAGTTTCTACATTTTTTTTCAAAATATTCAAAAATCTGCAGTTTTAACATATATTAGAGTCTGCTTAAAAATTCTATTTATGTCTTAAACTTCCTAGATTTATTGCCAAATTAATTACTGTTAGTGAATGGGAAACTGAGTGACTGTTTCGATATTATTCAAGGAGTTAGACAAGGATGCGATATGTCTTGATGGTTATTCATATTATTTATGGACAAGTGTTT
>NC_046659.1:70730063-70732359 GCF_010883055.1 Belonocnema kinseyi
TCTAGTCGGGAGTGGTGCTGACTGAAAACAGATGATTTGGAGCGATTCGCGCGCCATCTGTTGGTCATTCTAAGGACTTATTGAACTACCCTCGTACTACGACTTGAAATCTTAAGCGTTACATTGAATTCAATATGATAGGTATGCATTTACTTTATTGAAAATAATTGATTCTCCTATTATTCTCCCATTTTTGTGAAAAATCACCTTATATATCTTGCTTTGATAGCTATATCATTACTGGCTGTGAAATCTGTGTAAATGTTATGGTTGTATGTTTGGTGTTTTAATTCAGGCATTTATCAAATCAAATCGATGAAAAAAATTTGGTTTAAAGTGGAGGGATGGTGTACGTCACGTCACTCTCGGGAGGTGAGGGAGGTCAAGCTTTGATTAACGCTAAAATAAAATATAGCTACTGCTATATTTTAGCATCGTTTTATATTTACTAGCTTCCTCTATCTTGGATGCAATTTTCCACAAGGAAAGGCAACACGTTTCCCAAGTGTGCTGCAAGAACTATCCAGCAAATGCTTGGCAAGGAACTTTCGGAGTATTTCAGTAATTAAAACAAACGCAATTTACTTTAGGAAACGTTATACGAAAAAGATGTAAATTGATTGTATTCTTCTTTTTGTTCCATTTTTGATATTAACTAACTAATTTATTTAGACTTCAAACTTAACGCTTATTTCTTAGATTCATTTCTCCAATTACAAAATAAAATTAGAAAATAACATTTATATTATTTTTACAACATAAAATATTTTTGTTGCAATTATTCAAATGGTAAAATTTTGATATAATTGTATTTGAGACCGAACTCCTAATTTATTTAGAACTGCTAATTAAATTTGAAAAACCTTATGGTTATTAAAAGTTTTACAAAATTAAAAGCTTCGGAAGTATGTTAAAATATTTACTGGAATTACATAAGAACACAAGGTTTTGAAGTGAATTTTTAACATATTAATTAATTTCAAAGGATTTTTAGGGCTTGCAGATCATATTGAAGATTTCAATCTGAATCCAAGGATTTCTAGTAGTTTCAATAGATTAAAAAATCATCAGGCATTTCAAATAATTTCAAAAAAATTTATGGGATTTTAAAACTTTTTCAGTTGATTATGCCGGACTTGAAAAAAGTGTGAAGTTTTAAAATTTTTTGAAATTATTTCAAGGTATTTTATGAAGCTTATACGATTTCTTAATTTTTTAGAAGATTTCAAGGCTTTTAAATGAAATTTTCCATATTTCAAGTATTATAAATAATAGATAAAATGCCTAATTAATTAAAACTTAGTATTTTTTAGGTAAAAATTCTATAATCACGCCCAGAGCGTGCGTGTTAGTTAGCTAGTTCAACTTTAAAAGCTTTTAGATTGCAATACTGCAATTTTGTTTATCTAAAAGCATCCAATTTCGAAACTTAATATTAAAATTGTTTGAAATTTCCGTAATAAAATTTACAAATTTGCAATATAGTTTCAATTTGTATATTTTTTAATCAGTAATTTTTTGTTAAAACAAGTACTGTCTTGCAAAAAAATGAACAAAACTTAACGACAGAATACAATTGAGTACAAAACGATCATGTTGTCTTGTATTTTCTGGTAAAAAAAGAACAAAAATTGACAATAAAGTGTAAGGTTCTACATTTCAAAAATTTGTATAATTTCTTAATATTTTTTTACTTTGTTGTAAAAATCATGAAGATTTAAAAAAACGACAGCATCGAACATTTTTTAATTTGGGTGCTTGAACTTTGTTTTAAATACTGGTAGTTAATTGTAAAATGTAAAAATGTAAACTGACAAACAGAAAGTTTTACAAGCAATACTTTTAAAATCCGCATCAACGTTTGCACTTTTGATTTACTGTCATCTTTTAGAGAACATGTAAGAAAAAAGCTTCTACAACAAACTATAATTCTTTCGGAATATTACACTTTCACCACGAACTTTCGCTACTATAATAAATCACAGATCAAGATAATCTCAAACTTAATAAAAAATCCAAAATTTTGAAGACTTAAAAAAATATATCTGAGTTTTTTAAGTGCCTTTAATTATATTAAGAAAATGAAAAAAAAATTTGGAGACTGCTGGGAAAATTTAAAATCATTTTTTATTTCGAGAAATAATTTTCAGAGAGTATATAAAGATTTAAAAACATTTTTTCGATTAAAAACTAAAAATGTTATTATTATTATTACACCATTAAGCCATTTCCCTTTCGGGGTAGGCGTGACTCACTCGGCAGGGGAAAGGAGTAGTGTGTGGATGGGATAGAGATT
>NC_046659.1:70732459-70739364 GCF_010883055.1 Belonocnema kinseyi
CACCAGATTTAGCCCCCAGTGACTTTTTCTTATTTCCAAACTTGAAAAAATGGCTCGGTGGACAGAGATTTCCAGACAACGAAGACCTCATTGCCTCTGTAATCGCTTATTTTGAGGAACATCCGAAAACGCACTTTTCTGAAGGATTAAAAAAACTTGAAAAGCGATTGACCAAGTGTATAGAGCTCCAAGGAGATTATGTTGAAAAATTAAAAAAAATTTACCCAAAAAAAATTGTTTTTATACTTCATTCTAAGGACTTATTGAACTACCCTCGTATATTGCATTTTCAACAAAATAGTTGAATTCTCAACCGGAAAAGACAAATTTTCAGCCAAGTGGTCGAATAAAAAAAAGAAATAATTTCAAGCAAAAACAAGTACTTTTTTACTGAATAGTCGCATCTTAGGCCAAGGAGATGATTTTCATAAAAGACAGTTCGATTTTTAATCCGAAAAATATGAATTTTCAACCCAAAAACACGAATTTTTAAGATATATGTTTAATTTTCGAATAAAGACGCATTTTTAACAATATAGTTGAATTTTTAACCACATAGTTAATAAAAATTTGTTTAAATTATTATTTTTGTAAAATTGAATTAATTATTAACTCACTCTAAGTGAAAAGTAGACAAATAGTTGAAAATTTCAGATTCACCTAATCTTGACATTACTGAATAAAATGTACAATTACGTCTTTTTTTACTATAGAAAATACGTGTTAAACGTCATGGCGGTTGTGCCACCTCTAAATATCCTTTAAAAAAATGGATTTGCTTTTTTGAGGATACGAAAAGATTGTTGGATGATATTCATGGAAATTTCAAAAAAAAAATTCCACCATCCAAATTCACATCCACCTCTATTTCAGTAATAAATGCCACATGAAGTCATCCTTCAAAATATACATTTAAGTAGAAAACATATTTCATAGCCAGACACTAAGTGCAAATTTAGTGAGAGGAAATGCACATTTTTGGTAATTGTCCAAAAGTAGAGACCTCACTAAGTTTGATCTGAATTATCTCTTCCCAAGCTCCTTAACTTTCAGTCTTCAAGTTACTTGTACGAAACTTACGGTCGTATTATGTTATTTTACTTTTTGAGATATCGTCTTTATTTTTTTAGTTATGCCTTTAGCGTTTTTCGTTTGTATCTTTAATTATTAATTTGTTTTGAAAATAAAGTTAGCTTTGAAACCAAATGCGATTTTCCTCTAAGAGAAGGTTCTAGACTATTTCTGGTAGCCAGCAAAGATTGGCCTGAGGCCGCTTCCAGAGCTTTTCTCTTATCAGGGTAGAAGGCAGAGAGGCAGGATGAATAGCTCCCGCAGGATGTGCGATAATACTCCCATCCCTATAGTCTCATTTGTATCCTCCACCCACCCCCTCACCCAGTTCTAATTCGCAGAAATGGAAAATAGACTTTTTGTAATAAGTGTCGCAGATTAAATAAGGATCTTTTGCATTTTGTCTCTGTTCTTTACCATGTAACTATTAAAACGGAAAATATTACTTCGGAAGTTCAAAACATCAAATTTACATATTTTAGGTTTATCGATAAGGTTTTTCTTTAAAATCATGAGGTAATTAATTAAATATACAATTGATAGTACTCGCAATTGAATTCAAATTAAGTGTTTCAAGTTTTTGAAGTCGTTGAGAACTGGATAATTTCCGATATCGATTATGCTACTTTCTCACGTCAATTCCACTTTACTTTCACTGAAACATTCAATTGTTTCAGTTGTTCATGTAAAGTTTTCTTCAATTGTTTTTCAGTGAGGTAAAAGTTGAAGTTAATTAAGGAAGTTACATAACCAAACTACAGGGTCGACGCAAGTTTGGGAAAGCTTGGAAATCAGGGAAAAGTCCGAGAATTTTCTTGGGCGGGGAAAGTCAAGGATTTTGAAAAAAAAGAAACATTCCTGGAATTTCTGTTACAAGTAACTATTTTTTATTTTGAAGCCTTTAGGTTTTGTGTTCATTTTTTTTAGTTCACCTGGAATTGTTACAGATTTCATCGAATCCCTTTGAATTCTTTTAGACTCAAAAGTATATTAGTTAAATTATTAATACACGCTAGTCACTTCTAGTAACTTTTTCGATTAGAAGTTAGTCAATATTCGTAACTTTTCAGTTGAAATATTTTCCATGGCAGCTGTCGATATTTAATGCTCATGAAATATGTTTTTGAACGTCTGACAATAGATTAATCGACGCGTTTTAAGGAGGAGACTAATTACGTTAATAATACAGTCCTGTTTAGTTCCCAATATTAGTAAAGCATTTTTCATGTAAACAAGGTAAATAATATAGTTTGAAAACTTATGAATAGGTATTGCTAGATCAAGAGAGGCCATGAAAGATTGTTCAATAGGTCAATCGATGCGCCTCGAAAACGCGAAGAAATGTATTATATACAGTATTCCGAATACTAAAAGAGTTTTTATCATACAAACAAGATAAACAATATATTTTTAATAATTATAAATAGTATTGGTAGATCATAAGAGGTCATGCAAGTTAGTTTAATTGGAAATGAGACGTGTTTCGAAGATGCAAACAAATATTTCCATTATAATACTATTCTATTTCTAATACCCAGAAAGTTTTTCTCATATAAAAAAATAAAAATTTTTTTTAAACTTCATAAGTCGGTACGAGTAGGTCATAAAAATTTAACCAATAGGATGATCGACGCGTCTCGAGAATGCGATCAAATATCTTACACACAATTCTGTAGTATTTCTTATATCAAAAAAGTGTTTCTGATATAAAAAGATTAAACCATTCTTTTAGAATTCATAAATCGGTACTTGTAGGTTATAAATGTTTCAGCAATAGGTCGGTCCGTGCGTCTTGAAGACGCCAAAAAATAAAGTAGATATCGTACTGTGTTGTGTTTTGCATATACAAAAAGTTTGCTCACATAAACAAGGTATAACATTTTTTCCAAATCTCTTAAAGCAAAAAACATACTTCTTATTAGCTAATCTAACTCAAAATCCTATCAGACCTACACTAAGAAAAAAAAAATTGGAAAAGGTTGAATCAGTGAAACGTGGTACTGAATACTTCCTATAACAAATGTCTTGAATTGAAAAATTTTTCTTGTATCAATTAAATAAATATTTCTTAGGAAGTATTCACTACAATATTTGTTTGATTCAATTGATCTTTTTCAGTGTGGAAATTAATTTTTAAACTTCAGATCATTACAAGCCTACCTTATGTGGAAGCAATTTATGAATTTAAATTTAAAATTGTCTAATTACACTTATAAAAGATTCTATATTAAAAATCTTTCAAAATTAGAATTTCTAAGTTTAAAAATGAATGGCTAGGTAAAATAAAAAATTATTATGCAAAAAATCAGGAAACTTTAAAAACGAAGTTGTCCGCGTATATTATATACAAATTATAGTAAAATCAAATTAATGGAGAAAAATAAAGCTAATAAAATGTAGTACATTTCTAATAAATTAGAAGATAGCGTTTGGAAGTTCTGAATTCATTTCCAGTATGAATTAAATTAAAAAATCGTATTGTTTCAAATTTTAGTATGTCAAAATAGTGCAATATTAAATTGAAAACATATATAGTTTATTTATTTTTATAGTTGTTAATAATGCTTTGCTTGATTTTAAAAAAAGCTTAGAATGAGAAGAATAGATAAATAATAAAATAATTGTTTCGTCGTGAAGAGTAGACTATATTAGATAGTAATCAGAACTCAAGAATAAGGAAGATTTTGGCATTTTTATTCTTTTTCAGCATCGGGGCTAAGTTTTTTCCCGAGAAAATTATTGTTTACGCTCTATTTTCGTATTTTTCCTATCACAAGTTTATCTCAGCCCTCGACACTCACCCTTATTTTTTCATCCGAGCATATGATCTTTTTCTCACCGTCAACTTTATTATCTCACCGACATGCCAGTGTAACGGAGTGAGCTAATACGATATAAGAACACTGGAAAAAGTGCTTAAGTCCTCACTCGAGTCTCTGAAGAAAAAGGAAAAATGTGTTTTAAGATCGAAATAATTATTTCAATATTATCTCTAGAAATGTTCCAGTAAAAGGATTGTCCAGTTTGTTTAGTAATTCACTTTTAGAATTGTTGATAGATTTAATTTAAGTATTGTGTTTCCTTAAAAATTTTACATGATTACATACCATGTTTTTATATCGGAAAAAGTTTCTGTATTTTTTGTTAAAATGTGTTTTGATTTGATAAAAATTGCCTATATATTTACAGTTATTTAGAAAATTTTGATATAAATGACATAGCATATATAGTCTTAGAAAATAAATAATAATAGCCCCCCAACCTACAAGATACAACCGCCTATAACCACGAAAATGACGAAAATTATTCTTTACATTATTTATTTTTTATTATAGCTTACTGCAAAAGTGGCAACAAAAATATTCGAAAAAGTCATTTTTCGAGGTTAAGACTAAAAAAAAATTGCCTAATTCGAAAATTCAGAAAGAGGTATTCTAGGTGTCTGCAGATATGATGTCTGTTAAAGATGCTATACTCTGAAAAAAGATTAGGTTACTTAAAATCACATAATATCACTTAATATCACATATTCTGCAATAGAAAAAAGGATGGGCATGTGTAGAATCAAAGCCCTTCCTCTTTTCAAGTAGCCTAATACACCCTTACCCCTTGTTCAGTAAACTCTGTTTTCATTATGTGAAAAGTGAAAATACAACCATATCCTATTTTCAGTAACCTTTTTTTTGCGTTACGTGGAAAGTCAAAATACAACAATATCACATGTTCAATAATATAATAAAGGATAGGCGTGAGTATAATCCAGGCTCTACCTCTTTTCCAGTAGCCTAATACACCCTTACTCCTTTTTCAGCAGCTTATCTTTTCATTATGTGAAAAGTGAAAATACATCCTATTTTCAGTGCCCTTTTCCTTCATCATGTGAAAAGTTAAAATACAGCAGTATCACATGTTAGGTGATAGAAAAAATTGTAGGCGTGAGTGGAATTACAACTCTACCCCTTTTTCCACTAGCCTATTACACTCGCACCCCTTTTTCAGTATTCTCTGTTTTCATTATGTGAACAGGGAAAATACAAACATATTTCATTTTCAGTAACCTTTCTTTTTCTTATGTGAAAATTGAAAATACAATAATATCCCATTTTCAGTAATCTTTCTTTTTCTTATGTGAAAAGTTAAAATATAAGAAAAGCACATTCTCAGTAATAGAAAAAATGTTAGTTGTAAGTAGAATCACAGCTCTGCCCCTGTTCCAATAGTTTAATACACCGTTATCCTCTTTTCAGTAACCTTTCTTTTCATTATGTGAAAAGTGAATTACAGCTCTACCCCTTTTCCAGTAGCTTAATACACCCATACTCCTTTTTCGGTAGCCTCTCTTTTCGTCATGAGAAAAGTGAAAGTACAACCGTATTCCATTCCCAACATTTCTTTTCCTTATTTAAAAAGTGAACATATAACCATATCTCTTCTTTAGTAACCTAATACACCTTCACCCCTTTTTACCCCTTTTTCAGTACCCTCTGTTTTCATTATGTGAAAAGTGAAAAAACATATTCCATTTTCAGTAACCTTTCTTTTTATTATTTCAAAAGTTAAAACACAACAATATCACATGTTTCGTAATAGAAAAAAGGGTAGGCGTGAGTGGGATTTTAGCTCTATCCCTTTTCCAGTAGTCTTTTAGCAAACTGTCTTTTTATTATTTGAAATGTAGGAATGCAACCATATCCGGTTTTAATATTTGATAAGAGAGAAACATTAGCTTCAAAAATATTGAAAGCGAGAATTATTTTCTCTTGATGGAGATAACCCTTTCTCTATAATGAATATAATTTATTTTATACCTTTGAGAAAGCTATATGCACATTAAATGAACACAAATGAATACACACGTACTCAATACAATCACAGTACTTCGCAGCCGTATTTAAATTGTTTATAATTTTAATGCTAGGAAATACTCAGAGACGTAAGCCCGAATTTTGCGCTTGCAATGGTTGCTAGTCGATTATTATTAAATAGGAAATAAACCCAATAATTCATCTAATATCATTAAATATGATTTTTTAAGAAAGATAAACAGTGATTAGGGCTTCGGCTAGCTTTTTATTGTCTTTCAGAGCAATTCTTTGTTAAAGAAAAATTCTGATTTTCAAGCAAAATCACAATTGGGTTCGCATATACATCGGTATTTTCTTGTTCACGTTTTAAGAAAATGGATAGAAACTAGCGTTTCATTCATGCTTTCGTTTGCATTTATATATGTACTTCCATTTAGTTTCTGCTTGGTAGGAAACCTTCCCAAGGGGGGTTAAAGCGGAAATAAAGACGATCCACATTCCGCAAGACTAATAGAAGAAAAATATTGATACCGAGATTATGAAAAATAAAGAACACTTGAGAATACAAAGACTGTTAAACGCTCGCCTTTGCTATAAATATAAATGTTCATATTATTTTCACTCTATTGATACAATATTTTGAGAACAGGGCTTCGATCATGGAAATTTAAATATTATACTCTTTTAGTCCTAATAAAAATCATATTTCGAGTTGGAAACAATCTGTCTTATTCAACATTTTTATTCAATAATTAATTGCATACGCGTGTTAATATGCTGCATTTTTATTTCTTACCTTTAAAAATATAAACAATTTTAAAACCCATTATTAAGAAAGTTGTTAAATATTAGGTTTAAATTTTTTTTAGCAATAATTAACAATTAATCATTTAAAAATTTCCTTGAAGTTTTATTAAAAATTGATATTAAGAAAAAAAAATACAGTCTGTCAAGTTAAAGCGTGGGTGGCTTTACTCGCAGTCGGTAAGGTGTATCGACATGATTTTGGTGTCAAAATATTAAGAAGAG
>NC_046659.1:70739464-70760406 GCF_010883055.1 Belonocnema kinseyi
GAGAATTCTGGATCAATCTGAAAAATCTCTATCCCTTCCACACACTACTCCTTTCCCCTGCCGAGTGAGTCACGCCTACCCCGAAAGGAAAATGGCTTAATGATGTAATAATAATATAAAATAAAATCAAGGATAACTTTTATGTTACTTAAAGAATAATGATAATTTTGAAAAATCCTTATGATTTTTTTGCATAAAATACCGATTTTCGACGAAAAATACTGACGTAATAAAATAAAAAATGATTTAAGATTTTAAGCTTAACCTGAAATATTTGAAATATAATTTTTTAGGAATTCAAAATACTAATTTTTGACGAAAAAGCTATAATTGCTCAAAAATGCGTAATTTTCTTTGAAATTGAATGATTTTTTAATAATAATTGCGAAATTCTCAGAAATTCCAAAAGAACAGGAATGCATTGATTAAATTTCTGATTAAAAAAAAATAATAATAATAAATGACGAGAGAAAAAATAAGGAAGGTTGCTCGGAGGTTGTCTTTTTTCTTTCCTTTTATTATTTTTATTTTGTTATTAATTTGAATTAAAACATTTAACAGTTTAATTTTCAAACTTAATCGTTGTGTCACAATTTAGATATTAAACAGATATTAAACAGCAACGTAATCTAAAACATTATTTGCTGAAAATGTTTTATTTTTTTTAATTTAATCATTTTTATATTGATAATCCCCATATCGGTCTAAATCAGCTAACATAACCTAAAATTGTTGAAAATTGTTAATCTTGATGATCATTTTTGTTTAAAAATTATAATATCTAGGGAGAAAATTGACAACCTGACATTTCGATAAATGTTACATTTTATTTTTTTTGTATTAAAATTCATTAAAATAATACAAATTTTCAGCGAGCAGCATTTTACATAAAACATGTTTAACATTTTTAATAATTTAGTAGGTAACTTGGAAATTTCAATTTAACCGGACAGGAATATTTAAAAAAAAACAGACCGGTTTCTCAATTCGGAAAAGGTTTTTCATGATTCTTCTTTATGTGTAGATTTTATTTTAAACTTTTAAATTTACGGTTGAAGCAACTAAAATTATTGAAAAGCCAATCAGGTTTTTAACAACATTTTTCAAGGAATATCGTCACACGACTTTGTTAAGATAGGATTATCTTTGAATGCAATGTGCAAGTCATGAAATAATTTGAAATTAAATATCCCGGAACTAGATTTTGAATTAAGTTTAGTATGTAGACAGAAAACCTAACGGTTTTTTTGGACAAGAGCGAGTATCTGGCATTTCTTGAGACGCATTTTAATAAAGTCACGTCATCGATGAGATAGGGAATCGTGACACAGTAAAGTTGATTGGAAATGGTGAGTTTATTCGAAATCACTTGTTAAGCAATATCGATGAACAAGAATTCATATTAAAAGTAAAAAAATTTAAATGCAGATATTGATTTATCAACATTTTAACTCACATTGTATTATAACTTTATATTCGGCTTTATAACTTTTCACAGATCATAAAAAGTTAATTAAAAAATTATGTACAGATATTTTACAAAATGTTCAAAGGTCGTGTTAAACTTGATGTTCAACCTTGAATATTTCCAGTTAAAAATTGCACATTTTTTAATATATATAACTCATTTCACCATCTCAACATTTAAACCTAAAGATTTAAATGGGTTGATTCTCTATTAAGTTTTATAAATTTAAACTGAAAAAGCCTCCTTTCGAAAAAAAAATGTTTAAAACAAACTTTAATACGCCAATAACTCTAATGTGGTAAACGATAATGTACAATAATGGCTAAAATGGCCATGACTTAATTTATTTAATTGTTTTGTTTAATCCTATAATAAAATTATTATTAACATAAGTTTAAGGAGACGATCTTTAAAATAATAACAAGGAAATAAGAAAATTAGTGTTTTCTAAAGTGTTATATTTATATGCTCTATTGTTTATGTATATAATCTACGTGTGCAATAATAATGAATTATATCTACTCTTGTCTTTATTATTTTCATTTGATTTAATTTTTTTTACGAAATATATAATTAAATTTAATAAATATTATTAGATAAAAATGTAACAATCTCGAATGCGCCAATTTATTCTATTTGATTTCCTTTTCACTATTTTTAAAATTGTATTTTTTAACTTATGTACATAATAATTTTATTATAGGATTGAAGTCCCGTGTAGGAATTCAATCAGGAACCCGAATTAATCAGCGATCAGGGCGCCAGCCGGGAAAATGATTAGATTCCGGTTTCAGTACCAACCGGTAGTTGTGTCAAGGCCGTAGAGATTTTTGATTGGCCCAAGAAAACCGGAACCCAAAGGCCTCATAAGCGCGCGATTTTAAATTCGAGCCTTGAATCTATTCCTTTATTATTAAAACAAAAATTAAATTTTTTAAATTATGATTTGAAAAAGAAAATTCATCTAACATCCGTTTGTAAGTTTTTATTATATCATATCCTTTAAAAAATTGTAATTTTTACAAAAAAAACTAGTACGAATAGTACCCGGTCGGCTGCCGACCAGTTCCCGATTATTAAACCTAACCAAGGATAGTTTGGTCGAGATCCGGCCATTATGAACCATTCTTTCGCATCCTTGTTTCCTACCTTAGAACTTCTGGAGTATTTTATTTTTTATTTTATAACATTTATGTGTTTTATACCTTTGAGTCAAGTTCTTCAAGAAAATTTTATCATTTAAGTAAGTTTAAGAAAAGTATTTTTAGTCATATGAAGAGGAAATGGTGAAGGAATCCGATTAAACTAAACTTTAATAGTATCACTATGAAGTGAATAGTGAAGAAGAATTTTGTTTATCAATTATTGATTTTCTTTTTTGTTAGTGTGTGCAGCTTTTAACTTCCTTTTTCGAGTAACTCCTTTAGCAAAATCAATAAGATTGTTAATATTTGGAGATTGAGTTTTTTTTTATTTCATATTTTTTTTGGTTTATAACTTTTTTCTATTTCTTTCTTCTTGGGCTTTTTCTGAAATTTAATTTCGCCGTTTATGTTTTTGCTTCTTAGCTTTCTTAATCTCAGTTTCATTTATTATTTTTTCAATTGATTTTTCCTAATTCCTAATCTCTCCGTGCTTGCGATGTTAAAGCATAGATGCCTTTTGCCTTAATTTGCCTTCCTTTTCGTTTTGGGGTTAGAGACGCAGACAGTCATGCATATTTTCATTTTTCACACATTTTAAAGCAATTTCTTCTACGTGTTGTAGGTTGAAATTGCTTTTTCTCTCAAATCTGCAGAATGATGTAATGTTTCATCAATTGCATGCTAACCTGAAAACTGGTTACAGAACACTTCTTTTCTCTCTACACTATTTAAATCAGCCTTATTATTATTTAACACAGCTCCAGTTATTTAATTTTAAATATTGTTTTTACCTTTACTTCGGTCTTTCGTTCAGAATTTTACAAAACAACAAACGAACATGACCATACTTTTCCGATTGCCAAGAATAGAAATCATTGCAAGAACATCCAATCCAATTCTTGGTAAGGGGTGCCAATAATTGAATACGGTGCTTTAGATTGAAATTCATTGGAACCTCCTATTATTAATTAAATAAATTATAATTGACTCTTATTTATTTTTTATTAACAATATTAACATTTCCTTGACAGATGTTGAAAAGAAAATAGTCACTTCCCTTTATCATAGCATTGCTAGGGGTGAATTGACAACTGCACTTATCCAAAGATTTTCTTTAGTTAACCTGAAAATTCTTGGCAGCTTGAAAACAAGGCTGAATTTTGTGATTTCAGAACACATAAATTATTGTTTAGCATAAGATGAATAATATTGCAACGAAAAAATGTGTGCACTATTAAAAAAAATAAAACACAATTAGCTATTTATCTCGATTATCTTATTATTTAATAAAATCTAGACAAGGGTGCCAACCATGGGGTGGGGGGGGGGGGTCAAGAATTAGTGCTCTTACCCTATATTTTTTAGTAAAAAAATCTATCCAATTGTTTTGAATCTCACTTTATAGTACGTCATATGATACTATACTTATTGATAATAAATTTATCGTCTGTAAAATTTCTATAATTTTTATTCAAAATTATGGCTTTGAATGCGTTATTCTTAAACAAATTAATCTAAGGCCTTGAAATTAAAGTTTTTTCTGAAATTAATTTCTGGATTGATTCGTAAATATTTCAAATTTAAAATTTCAAAGTATAGTAGTTCATATTTAAATAATTATTTAAAATGACAAAACCATTTTGCTAATAAATATTCCAAAATTTCATATTGAAAGCCTTGATAGTCAGTTTGGCATTTAGTAATTTTATATATAAGTATAAAGAAATTTCAAACCGCAATGTTTAAAATTGTATTACTTCAAAAAATGGAATCATATCACCAAAGTCTTGTTTTATTAGTATTTATTTTAATTTGCCATGTAATATTAGTATTTTATTGAAAATTTCGAGAGTGAATAACAATTCAATTTAACATTTTTGCTTTTCATAGGTTTTAATTTTGAAAATCAAATTTAATTGGTTGAATTTGGAAAGTTTAATAAGCAATCCAGAATGAGTAGTTTTTAAGTGATGTGAACTAATTTCAAATAATTAAAATTTTACAGGGTTTGGTACAAAAAAAGTTTTAATGTCAAAATTTCTAGTGACTATGAATTTCATAAGTTTTAAATAGTACTGTTTCATTCGAAAGTTTGTTAAGTATATCTCAATTAATTCTTTGATTTAATAAAAAATCGTCTAATTAGCTTCAATGTAAAATTATAATTTTGTTGTGTAATAACAATTTTAAATTCTAGAACTTCAGAAGCTTTGACTTTAAAAGATTAAATTTAGTTTTCAATATCTAATTGTCAAGTCCTAATAGCTTTGAATTTAGAATTTTTAAAATTTAAAACTTTTCAATTTTTAATTATTTGATTTTGAACCCTTTTAACTGTAGAAACAGTGAAACTCTTCTATAGTGAAGATTTTGGGGCTGACGGTGGGCGGGAACTAACTCATTATAGTCCGCTTCGCTTTTGGTTGCTCATGCCTGATTGCGCATCTGAGTGACAACCGCACACTCCGCGCAGCTTCTGTTACACCTACCTGAGATGCTGCGTCAATTCTCGGAAGGGCTATAAAAGGGCTTCACTGTAATACAGTTTCAATTCCTCTGCATTTTAAATGAATTAATCTTAGAATATTCAATTTGTAAGATTTTGAGATTGTTTTATTTTCTAAATTTCTAGTCTGATATCATTCAATTTCATGATTCTTCAATTAAAAATAAAATCGCTTACTTTACCGTGCTACGATTTATAAATTATACAATTTAATTCCTTTTTCTGATCACATTGTCCAAAATCGTCTCATAATCTTCTTTTTAATTTCAGAAGCCTTCAATTTGAAATAATTAATTATTTTTCAATAATTTTCAAATATAATGTTAAAAAGTTTGTTTTTATAAGTGATTTCTATATTTGCATAGTTTTCATGTCAGGAAATAAAAATCCAGATGCGTGCGCGCAATCACTGCTAGTCTGCAATAAAATGCATCTTTATGTTTTTCTTTATCAGGCACAAAAATCACAATTGATCACATATTTAAGAAAACTGTGTTTCGCAAAGAGATTTAATTGTCTTCTAAGTCAGGAGAAACGAATATTTACCAAGAGCACCGGTAGCAAGCAGGGAGAGAAAATTGTAAAAATAGTGGCCACCCTAAAATATAATTGATCTACCAATGTGGAATATGGCCAAATATAAACGGGTGATTATTTTAGAATACTAAAAATATGTTAAAATATAATTGATAATGAGATTTTTTCGAGTTGGAGCATGACCAACTATAAACAGGTGGGATTTTAGAATACTGGAAATGGGGTCACATTTAACTGAGATGTAAATTTGCAGGTTTGAGGCATGGCCAAATATAAACGGGTTGTTTTTTGATTAAATACTGGAAATGGCTTCAAAAATAATTGATAGGAAGATATTGCCGCGTTGTGGCATGACCAACTATAAAAAAATATGGTTAAAAGAAAACTGGAAATGGGGTCACATACAATTTAGAGGCAGATTTCGCAGAGTTAGGATGTGGCCAACTATAAACGGGTGGTTTTTTTAAAGTACTAGAAATGTATTCAAATGTAAGGTACATATGTCGCACAGTTCGGTTACTGCCAGCAATGAAATATAGTATTTTTTAAATTTAAACGTTCATAATGAATTTTATACGTATTCTCATAGTCTTATTCATAATCAGCGTATGAAAATCCATACATAAACGCTGTTTTGTACTAATCATTTAACGTAGTGTTAACAATAGACATTTCAATTACGAGTGCACACCTGAGTAGGCTATAAAACATTTAATATGTGTCTTGGAGTGCGGAGGGCAGATCGAATGTAAAAAAGATACAAAATCGGAGAAACGTGATGCAGTTGGTTGTTGCTCCGGGCAGACATATTGTATTTGGAGCGTGCCCGGAAAGTATAAAATATCAGAAACTCTCGTGGATCCACTTCCGTTTTAACTCCTGCGTTTTTCTTCTACTTTCATTTCTTACGGGTTTCCTTCTCTATTTTTCTTTGCCTCTTGCTAACAATCTGTCTTCTACATCCTCCATGCACTAGCTGTCTTTAGGAACCCCTATGCCCTGATACGAGCTGAAAAACACTCTGACACAGAAAACAATGGGTTCATTTTTGTTGCAACTCATTTGTTATGGTCTTTATATGAGTTGCATTCTCCTTTTCCAGTGTCTCATTTTTTTCGCAACTCAAAACAACACCGTATACTGGACAATCACTTTTGAGGATTGACATATTTCTTTGCAGAGACTCTATCACTTTAAGTTTAAAGTGCACTAACTTATTGCGGTCTTATCTCAAATATTAAGATATTGTATGTCTTACAAGCTCAATCGATTCTAAATACTAAATAAAGGGCTGTGTACAGCTTCATATTTAATTCTATATTTAGAGCTAAGTTTTTTAAAACTTGATTATGTACCATAAGATGGGGCTAATTGGGACGTTTTCCAGGATTTTCTCTATATATTCCGCAGGAAGGAATTAAAATTAGGTATTAACACAGACAAAAACATTTTATTTTGAAAAAGGAAACGGCGTCAAAAGGTACTACTAAAACAAAAGAAAACCATAGAAAATCTGTCAGATATTGATACGAAAAAACTCAAAACACTTCTAAATTATAATCCAATGCTGGCTTTTATTTTGGAAAGAACGTCCCAAAGATTCTTAGAACGTTCCAAGACATATTGAAATTTGTGTACTATATGTTTACAAGAATTTACGCAGTCTAAATTCTGTGGAATGGTTTTAAAATTTGAAATTCTAAAAGTGACGCTAACATCAAATTTTAGCAGCCTCGGTTGCGGCTTGCGATAACAAATTTTATTTTCAGTTAAAAAAAAAAAGCTTTTGAGATATTAAGTTTTTGAATGGCGGGTAAATAAAGTCTTATACAGAATTTGGCCAGTTCTTATAAAATAGACCGAGAATTTTATGATTAACACTCCATGGAATTTTGAAATCGGTTTTGGATTGTGATCAATACTCGAATATATAATTTTGTGCAAACATGAAAGCTTACTCCCGATGTATAGGGATGCTAAATGAGCAACAAAAATGGATAAAAATGACTAAAAAACGGGTTTAATGTGACTTTTTAAATCAGCTTATCTGACTCACTGATGAAATCAGTCAATAAAAAAACTTTCAAAAAGATAGTTAAGTCTTCAACAAAAAAACAGAACCTTCAACTCAAATAACGAATTTTTAATCAAAGAAATTAATTTTTAACAACCTAGTTAACCTTTCAGTCGAAAAGTTTAACCTTCAGCTAAGAAGATTAAGTTTCCACGAGCGGAAGTTGAATTTTAAGCTAAAAGTAATTAATAAAAATATGTAAGCCAAATAGTTAAATTTTTAACCAACAGTTGGATTTTTAACTAAAACGATAAATCATTAAAAAATAGAATGAATTTCTGAAAAAGTCAATTAACTTTCAACCAAGCAGTTCAATTTAAAAACATTAATTTTCCTCCAATAAAATTAATTTTCTACCGAAAAAGATACATTTTTAAGGAATTGCACGAATTTTCAACTAAACAAGATTCATCAAACATATGATTTCTCAGATTAAATGATGAATCATTAACCAAAATAATGAATTTTTATCAAAGCAATATAACTGTATTTGAATTTAGAAAAAAAAATTTGCCATAAAGAATAATTTTCTATCAAAAAAGACCAACTTTCAACGTCAATAAAAAAGAATCTTCCACCGAATAGTTGAATTTGAAACTAAAAAATTGATTTTTGACCAATAAAAGAATAGTTAGATTTTCAATTAACCAAACAGAGGAATTTTTAACTGAAACTATAAATCATTGACAAACAGAATATATTTTTAATAAATCAGATCAACTTTTAACTAAATGCAATTTTAATAAAAGTGAATTTCACGCAAAAAAATTAATTCTCTACGAAGGAAAAAAATAATAAATTTTAAAGAAATTACATGAATTTTCAACCAAAATGTTAAATTTTCAACTAAAAAGATGAATTGTCTTCCAAACATATTAATTGCGAACTTAAGTGACGAATGATTAACTAAAATATTGAATTTTTATAAAAACAGTTAAACAGTCAAACTACCCTAGTTGAATTAAAAAATTTAATAACATAAAATAAAATTTCTTTTAAATTAAATTTTCATCCAAAGAGGCAAATGTTCAAGTGAAATCATGAATCTTTAATCAAACAGTTACATTTTTAACTATAATAATAAATCATTACCCAACAAAATTTATTTTGAACAAAGTAGCTCAAATTTGAACCAAGTTGTTGAAGTTTTAATAAAAAATATTAATTATGAATCATAAATTTAAAAGTTGATATTTCAGCAAAAAAAGTTAATTTTAAATCGAAAACAGTGAGATTCAAGCACAAAAATAATTTAGAACAGAAAAGATTTATTTTCTGGCAATTTATGTGTAATTTAGTTCATTTATTAACGTGTAAAAATTAAATAAGCAAGTTTAGTTTGGAAATAATTTGACTATATTTTATTATAGCTCACTAGTCGGTCACTTCTATTGATTGAAAACGGTCACTTCAGTTCATGAATTAGTTAATTGATTTATTTAGCAATATTGACTTATTTATCTGTTCAAACGACTTTCTGTTAGTGAAAATGACTAAACTTTTAGTCAAAGCTTTTTAGGCTAATTTAATCAGTTAAATGTTGACTTATTTAAATTTACTAATTTGTATTTAAACTTGGAAAATTTCACGCAGATTTCCCGTCTATTCAAAATGGGTTCTCGGGGGTTTTGTGGATCGTTCATTACGAATCTCAAATCAAAATTCTAAAATTCAAAATAGCGGATCAAATATGCCAAACAAAAAATTACAAAAATTGGACTCGTACCTTCAAAGTGGGTGCTCATTAGTTTTTTGGGTCACTGAACAAGAAGTTAATTTCAGCGTTTCATAGTTAAAAATAACCGATATAATATTTATTTTTTAATTTTTTAGTCCGCTATATTGGTCCGGCCGTTTTTAGTTTTGATGAAAATTAATGAAAATTAATTGAATTTGGAGAAAAATTAAATCATCATTTGCGATTGAATTTCGCCATGTTCGCTTTCAATACGTTATGCGACCCAGGAAACCCCTGGGTACCCATTTTTAAGGTACAAAACCAATTTTTTCATTTTTCGGCTATTGTTTTAGATGCGCTATTTTGATATTTTGGAATATTGACTTCAGATTCGTGATCAAAATGCAAAAAAATCTCGAAAATCCATTTTGTAGCCACAGGACATAATTTTATATATTTTGTGTATCCATTCTGGATCTACTATTTTAAACCCAATAAACCACCGAAAACCCATTTTGAAGTCATATAACTTATTTTTAAATATTTTGTCCGCCATATTCGATCCATCATTTTGAATTTTAGAATTTTTACTTCATATTCGTAATCAGAGACTTAAAATACCCCTTAGATGTACAGCCCTGTGCCACGAAGATTTCATAAAATCAAGAGAAGTTGCGTTTTATGTATTAAAATTAAAATAGCAAATGATATCGTGGAGTTTGTGGTTGAAGAGGGCTTAGTTGGAAAATTTAAGGATGATTCGGATCTCTGCCACTTGCTTTTATGGGACAAGTTGCAAGCTGATGATATATTGGCGACTAGAAACGCACCGTAAACTTATTCTGTAGAACATACACATTCTTGAGCTTATCAGACGATAATCTCGATTTATAGCAACCTATACGTTCAAGTATTTTTCATGAACAATTCCGTCCTTCCGAATATTTTATTTGAGATAGATGGATCATTTCTCTGAGCCATCAGGTTCTTACCGGTGGCATGATCGTACCTGAAGATTTATTACTTTTTCTTGATCGATTTCGAAACATCCTTCTGCGAGGCACCATCGTAAGTAATTGTTTATTGCATTTCTGCAATTGCACCTGACAAAACAACTGGGATTGCATTTTTATTTTGGTTTCTAATAGAGTTAAGGAATAGATTTTTTCTCTGATTATTTTGAAATGTTTTGAAAAGTTTTTAAACATTTTTTAAAAACTAGTTTTTCGAAATCTTTATTATAATGTTTTCAAAACCTCTAAATATTGTCAATCATTCTTCTTAAAATCAAATTGTCAAAATGAAAAATCATTTAAAATGTTTTCAGGAAGCACGAGAATATTTGTTTAATCCTGTGTCTTTACAAAATTCTGAAAGCTTTTAAGTATTCTCTATACTTTTCAAAATAAATTGATTTTTTCCCTAAAATTTTTCTAGATGCTTATTCTCTCGAAACCTTTAAAAATTATTAAACAAATTATACATTTTTGTTCGTAATCTTTAGAGATCTACTGATGGTCTTCAATTTTTTAAAAAGTTTTTAGTAATTGTTTACATTGATGACACCGAAATTGGGAGCAAATGTTTTAAAAAGTTTTTAAAAATCTTGTTTCTAGACCAAACAACACTTGTATTTTTGTCAAAAAAACTAAAATAATCCGATTTTTTTCAATAACTGATTTGGTTCAATGTATTAGGGGTTTTAAGGAATTACAAATTAAAAATTGCTATGATTATTATATTAATAACATGTGCAACACAACTTGTATTGCGTTTGTCAAAATAAAAAATCATTTGAAATTTCCACAAGTATCTTTGTGGTGCTTTTGAAACATTTCAAAATTCTTTAAAACGTTTCTTTTTTTAATCTTAAAAGTTATGCTTTTCCATTATTGTGAATATTTTCTTTTAAAAAGGTTTTTGATTAAAAACAGAAAGTTATAAAAAAAACACCGTAGGTACTCGTAAAACAACGTGAACATGAGTGCAGCGTATCTCCCGGGAAATAAAACAGACTTTGTGTCTATAGGTATAAGCTGCCACTGTTACCATAGTTGAAATAGTTTTTGTGTCATATTTATTTTTAATTTTTGAAAAAGATAATAATTTTATTTTATAGAATTAAAAATCAATATTAAATACCGCTGCGAAGTACTAAGAATGTATTATATCTACTCATTTTATGAGTATCTTGTTTCCTCATAGATGTCAAATGAATTTACTTTCTTATAGAAATCGGAGAGCAAATAAAAATGTTAATCGATCTGTTATGTTACAATAAACAACTTCTTAACTTAAGGTGGTTTTATATTCCATACTAAAACAAATTTTTTCTCTATAAAGACAATCTCTAAACTAAAAAAAAAACTAAAAAAAAAAAAAAAAAACATTTCTAAATTTCTGACCTAATAGTTCAAAATCCTGGCAGGCCTGGATATCAATCAGAGCTATAATTCGTCAAAATTTCATGATCATAGCTCTTTTGCTTTTCGAGATATGGAAAAAATAAAAAATCTATGCACAATCAAATACACATGGGCACACGTACGCGCATACATCTGAAAAAAATTTATTTTCGAACTCCTGGGGTCGAATTATATCAAAATATGTCTAAAGAGTTGATTTGCATATTTAGTTCATTAGAGACCTCGCACTATGAGAAAACAATTATTTCGAACTTTTAGGTTTCAAGATATTTTTTGTAAAATGTGTATGCGTTGAGATATCTTCAATAAAATTACATATTTCACAGGATTTTCCTAGAATATTTTTAAATGGAAGAAGAGGTTGATGAAATTGATGAATCATGATGCAATTTTTTTCTTCTTTAACCTTTATTAATCACACTTCAGTAGAATTGCAAAAGTCACACTGGGAAATTTCACCCCACTCATTAGTCCCAGAAATCGAAAAAATTGCTATGTATTATTTAAGGATTGCTAAAAATGTTCTTTTAATTTTGCAACCGAAATTAATTGTTTAATTGTCTTTTTAAATCGACATAGTTAATGTAACCAGGGAGAATCTACGAGGAGCTTGAAAATTTTGTAAGCTGATTTTCATCCTGAGTTACTAATTAGGGTTAAATTTTAGTGCAATTTGCCCGTAACTTTCACTACGTACGTGTTCCATTATCCAATTTATTAAGTAATCTATTAAAAAATCATTGTACATTTTTATAAAAATGCGATAAAGAAATTAGATTTTTTCTAAATTAATGAAAGTTAGCAAAAATTTTATATCTAAAGAATTTCTTATTGCTTATAAATATCTTTTCGTGAATAATTTGCTAGAAAGTTGCAGTTTTTCTTAAATTTTTAACTATACTTTGTGTTTCTTACTGTGAACAAATGATAAATAAACATTATAGAGTATTTTTTTTAACAATCTCTTTCATTTTTGTGAATGTATTTTTCCGAAATAAGGCAGTTGTTTATAAAATTGATACCTGAATTTAATTCTTATCTTACTAGAGAAGAAAGTCTAAAACAATATTTACTCCAATTGGTAACAGAGTATCGGGAGCAATTTCCAGACAACGTATTTACTCCAGGATAGGAAGGTGTGGGGGGGGGGGGGGGGTGGTAGTAAAATATGTGCAATTTAAAATTTTTATTACACTTTGCAATAAGCTTTTTGCTGTAATTGAAAAAAATCTTAAGAACTAGTTTACAGAACTTCTTCTCACAACTAATTCTATAATTATTCTATTATTTGTTAAAATCTCAATTGTAAAATAGTATTTTTGGTTATATTAATATAATTAATTTAATTTCAGTAGAAAGTAGTGTTTGACGTATTACAAACAATTTCTATTTAAAAACCTGAAAAATTCATAACTAGCCCTAAGACTTGTTAATTATAATTTTGTATTAATGTCGTTTATATGGGTCCCTCAAAAACGGACACCTGGGAGCCATATTTAAAAAATAATTTTCGATTTATATTCTATCGCCAATTATGAAGAGAAATACAAAGTTTTAACTCGATTCACCTAATATTGACGATTCTGAATAAAATTTACAGAGACGTTTTTTTTCTTTTGGGAAATATGTGTTAAATTTCATAGGGTTCGTCACATACCTCCCCCTTTTCCAAGTCCCGTGGGGGCGCGAAGGCAGCCCTGTGACAGGTTATAGAAATAATCTATGTCACATACCTCCCCCTTTTCCCAAGTCTCCTGGGGGACGGGAAGGCACCCCTGTGACAATAATGTAAGGCCTCACCCCTGCCCCTTTCCCCACGAATCGTGGGAAAACCATTCTACGAGCGCATATTCACTATTCAGTCTTCTAGAATTTTTCATATCATTTAAGTCTATTTTCTCAAAAACTATTAGTCGTAGAGTAAAAATGTATTGCACATAAAATATGTATTTTCAAAAAATCTACAACTTTTATTTAAAGCTTTTTTTATAAATTTTCAATATTCACTGAGATAACCGCCAAAAAACCATGATTTTTATGGGTTTTTCATGGTTTTCACCATGAAAATCGACTACTCGCCAATTTTCACTATCATTTTCGTAATCAGCGTGTCAAAATACGTAGGTATACGTAGTTTGATGGGTTTTGGAGGTACATCCTAATCGGAAGTTTATCCTCATTTTTTTTAAATTCATGAATTATTTTTTATTTCGATTTAGTCTATTTCTCTTTTCTTCTATTCTAGGGTCACGGGCAATTGTCCTTGCTCTGGAATTAATAAATTTCGGAATACGTGCAGGGTGAATCGGGTTGAAGCTTCCTCTACAGGAAACAAAATTCTAGGTGAAGCTCGCGGGTAACGTTACGGAGGAGCTTTGGTACTAAAAAGTACCCCCTCGGGGTGCCACGGTTCGAGTTAAGTTTATTAGACTAGCTTGTGTTCTCCGCGCAATGGAGAGATGCGAGTAAGAAGAGGAGAGAAAATAAAATAAAGGTGTTGGGCTAGGACAAAAAGCGTGGGAAAAGAGAAGGAAAAAATAGTGGAAGAGAGAAAGAGAGGGGCGGAAGGGGTGAGAAAGCGTTGAAGGTGTCTAACAATGATACTAAAAATGGGGTGGTGGTTTGTAGTGGAAGAAAAAGAAACAAAAAAACAATTATTCGAGCTTTTGAACCTAGCACTGAAGCTTTCAAGTGTCGAGTAACGAGTAGCGAAAGTTACCTTTCATACGAGAAAAAAGCTACGTAAACAATTTAGAAAAACTGAGCTGATTTTTCTATTATTTCACGATTTTACTTGATCCCTGGCTTTTTCTTCTTGTCTAAAACATGATAGTTTATTAATAATCTTGATTTTTTTTCTTTTAAACTTGCTTCCGAAACAAGTTTTTAGATTGTCACAGATTTTTAAAGTAGTATTAAGAAAGTAAATAATTTAAAACTGAATCTTTTATATTTTAATTTGTCGAAGGCAGTGTGGCTCAGATGGTAGCTTGCTGAGATTACTTTCCTGCTCGAAATAGTCGCATTCTTACGGGTTCGAACCAAATTCGGGAATCTGCAACAAAATAAAGACCATCATAAACTTTATTTCGTCTCAACAAATATTGGTCTATTTTATAAAGTTGCAGTTGGTTGCAAATTCATTTTATGAGTTGCAATAAATATTGCACAATTTTTGATCAAGTAATATTAAAATAAGTTTACTTTTACATTTTGCCATCCACAATAATTTCACATTTTATCGATTACCTTCAAATGACCTTGGACTGATTTCGGGGGGAATGTCGCAACCGCTCTCGCCCTCCTCCCTTGGGAAACTGCGGGAGCCAGCCATTGAATATTACTTTTTTTCTATAAATTAGTTTACTTTATTAGCATTGGAACCCTTGTTTTGTTGTATATTGATTTTTATTCTGCCTACCAGTTTGACAGTTTATTGGTATACGTCTGTTTGACATCTTATAAAATTCCTTTTCTACTTTAAGTTTTTTCGATGGAATAGCAATCTTTTAGAATAAATGAAAATACCAAGTTTTCTTTACGCTAGATCAAAAAAATAATCATTTTTATCTGTGTTTAGTATTATTTCATATTATATACAATGTTTCTGAAGATCATTAACCCTTAATTGCACGGTAGGAACGTGGGATCCCACCAATTTAACTTCACACAGAAAATCGTCGATCCTCCAATGTACACTGAAATCGGTGTTCAATAGAGTTGCAACAATTTTGAACCACATAGGTTCATTCGGAGAATCTAGGGGAAAAGCATCATTCAGACACTGTTTTTTCTCATCCAGTGCAACGTGAAGTGTCGTCTGCAAACTGTAAGTCACCTGTCAAGATCATTTTGTCCGTCGTTATTTGAGTGAAACAGTTGTTAATAAGCAGGTAAGTTATAATAATAATTACCTAACTTTTTATTTCCGCTCATTTACCAGTGACTAAATAGTCTTGGAATAAAAATAGTACTTGGCGTGATGTAATATCCAAATGTTAGGTTAGTCAAAACCTACTATATGAGATTCAAACCACCAAAGCCGGGATGTAAATTTGCATGAAACTTTAGACTGATGAAAAGTTTCATGAAACATTGGGAGTTTCGTGAAATATTACAATGTTTCAAATGTAGCGGCGGGGACATCCAAACTCATAAGATAAGAGCCTATTAGGTATTTTGACTTCAATAAACAGCTAACTTCACTTTGTAGATTACTGAGGGGAAAATAAGGGACCAAATGTATGGGATTCAGTGCATTTTTGCCCTATTTTGCTAACATCTTCGTAAAAGGTAATTTTTTCTATATAAGTGTAGTTAAAAAATAGTTTTTATTTTTTAATTACTATTTAATGAAATAATAAAATAATAATGATGATTAATTACAAATACGGCATGAGATTAGTTGCACCACATATCGGTAGTTAGCGCGGCGGGCATGTTTGGGGTCCTGCATATATATATTGCTTTTAGTTCGGCCACATACTTGTAGAGGCGCGACATGTAAAGATTGATTCCGCCACATGTTTGTAGAGGCGCGACAGGCAGCTATATATTTGGCCGTGCCAAATTATAGTGCATTTGAAATTCAAAATGGTAATAATCTAATTTTACTTTATAAGTGAATGGAAAAATAATTTTAATTGAGTAGAAAAGGTCTTGAAGGAATTCAACAACTCTAAAGACTTTTTGAAATCAAAATTATGCCCAAAAGTGTAGCAAAGATGTTCGTACAAAATAGTAATAACAAATTTGAATTAAAAAGTTTATTTTTTATTTAAGTTATAATTTTTTTGGAAATTAGTAGAAAAGTGAATTTGAAGATACTGTTAAGTTTTATTTAAATTTAAATAAACTAAAAAAACTGTCTGGTTAAATCAACCAGAATTGTGGTTGAATATGTCCTTACTATTTTTTTCTGGTTGAAGAAATAAAAATTCTGAAAAGAAATTTCCTTATAAAAACTTATAAAAAATTTTTTTTCCTAAATTTCCTAATAGACCTAGACAAACTTCTTCTGAAAAGTTGCATTTTTTAAATATTAGTGAATTAAGTGGTATATAAGTTTTTTAACAGCTGTAAAGTGTAAGAAGCATTTTCGAAAGTCAAAGGAAATTACGACTTGCTTCTACAGTTTAGCTAAGGCCATGTTATAAATATGAAACATTTTTTCAAATAGAAATAAGAAGTAACTCAATCTTACAAAAAAAGTTTGCCTAATTTTTTTTTATTATCATTTAATACTAAAACTTGACATAAAAATTGCCATAATTTTCCTCTTTTTGTTGTTTTAATACATGAGCTAATTACATTTTTTAAAACGCAACCATGAAAAATAATATAAACCAATGCTATAAATTCACAGAACTATTATGTACTTCAATAGTCTATATTTTTTAAAAGAATTTGACGCTGTTTTTATTTTATTTTTAATAAATATATAAGTTTCCTTAGTTTTTTATTTAGTTTCCTTTAATTATTTCCTTTATTTCTTTATTTTGTATTTATTGAGAAAAATAAGTTGAAACTTTAAAATGTTCTCCACCGGTCATGTATAGAAAACTATACTTTCCAGCTGGTCGATTAAGCTTTTGTTTGCATTAAATTGTTTAACTGTTTGCATATTTAATTCCATTAAAAATTTTTGATTTTGCTAAAATAATTATTTTAAATTCTTTCCTTCAATAAAAAAACTTGCTTTTTTAAGTTTGTTCGTAAATAAATTTATTTTCTAATAATTTAAATATTGGATTAACTTTCAGTTTCTTTTATAAAATTTTAAAGGCTTATTCATTATAAATTAATTACCTCATTAACAAAACAGGTTTTTTTAAAGAAAAATAACAACAATCATGCAAAAAACCCCACTTTTTTATTTGAAAAACATATTAACAATGTTTAGTTATTGCATAATTAAAAAGAAATTAGGAAGGAATTTCATATTTGAATAAAATTATGAATTGAACAAAAAATACATGATCTGGCACTTTTTGTCAGACTTATTTTTTCAAAAATTGTATACTCCTTTTCAAAGATCTTAATTGAAAACCGAAGTTTAATTCCGCTTGTTTGTATTATTCACAACTTTCTTCTAACTGCAATTCATAACACAGTAGACAATTAGACATAATGTAAAAATTACAATGAACATGACAAGCCAAAACTGTCATCTAGGTACTTGAAGTTAAAGTGAATATTTATTTCTGACAATATTAAAACTTCCATTTTAATATTTGAGTTTATTAAATTAAGAAGGAAGATATGTTAAAATTATTAACGCCTGGCATTGTAATGCTTAAAGCTTCTTGTTCTTCAAAAATCAATATATTCCAATCAAGATTTTCTTCTTACTTCTTAAATCTTGTAAACAAAAACAAATGTTTTCATGTAATAAATATGTGAAGAAATTTTATTATCAAATAATTTTTTTCAATGTAATAAGCCGTGATTATTTCTGCCGTATTGGAGAAAAAAGTTACTCTCTAAAGGTTGACGTAAGGGTCATTTTCGCCTTGCAGCGTATACGTAAAGAAGACTCATGTCAAAACGAAGAAAGTGAGTTTCTTCACGCAAACAGCAGATTTCGCTGAACCCATTTTTCCCTCTCGAAGGATTGTTCACCTTGGTGCGCGGGGTATTTCCTAAATTAATTTTTGTACGCAAAAAAAGTCGTGTCTACTAAAATGTAATATTTTTTTCTCGATGACTCAAATTAAACAAAAAGGTTTGAAAGTGTAAAATTAAAAATGTAAAGCATTGAACAAATTCTTAATTTAAGAATCAAATCCTAAAAAATTAAAAATTTTAACATTGAAATTCAATTTGGTTTTTAATATAAGGGTTTAATATCGTAAAATTGACAACTGTAAGCCTTCTAACTTGATTAGGCTTAAATTAATGTCCTCCAAAATCTGATAATACCCAAATACAAACATTTGGAATTCTTCATTTCAATTTTCAATTCAAAACTTTCAAAATTAAATAATTTAAATTTATCAGATTATTCTTAAGGCTTGCGTTAGGGCTGACCGCTCATTGGCCGTACTTGGCGCACGATTCAAAATTACATTAAAAACAATTCTTGTAACTTAAGTAAATAATTATTAAAATATCCACAAGGATATATACAAGTTGTGTAACTTTTATTTCAGGCAAAAAAAATACAAGAGATATATTATATTAATAACAATTTATTTTCAGTGAATTCCAAAGACCAAATTATATTTTACAAAACATTCAATTTAAAAAGAAATTTCTTGGAAAAGTGATTGAAAATAATTATTTATAAGTTTTTAATATTTTGTATGTATTTTTCTGGGAATTCATATAATTATATAACCTATAAATACATAAATTATCACTACTGCATTGTAGTTATGCTTTCTTTTTTTTTTATTTAAAAAGTCGTTTTGTCACGTCTCAATCGAAAAGAAAAATCTAAAATTTCGTTTTAGAATTATTCAAATATTATCACTATTATATTCTGCAATTAGCTTCTATATATCAAGCTGCTGAAATATCATATGGTATTTAAAAAAATGTATCTATTCACAAATATTTTGAGAAATATTAGTCAGTCTTTCAAATTCAATGAAAATAAACTGTTATTCATCAAATATATGTGTTATCAATTTTTTTCTTATCTAAAATCAAAAGTTCAACAATTTGTATACATTCGTGTGTATATTTGAATAATTATTTATTTAAATTACAAGAATTGTTTTTCAATGTAGTTTTGAATCGCGCTTTAAAGGGTAGACAACCAGCGCTCAGCCCTAACGCACGCATGAATGAAAATTATTATCAGTTTATTATTGCATTAAATAATCCCTAAAAAAGAAAAACTATTTTTCAATTGCACTTATACAGAAAAATTACTTTCTACGAAGATATTAGAGAAATAGAGCAAAAATTAACTAATTCCCATGCATTTGGTCAATTGTTATTCCCTCAGTATTCAACGAAGTGAAGTGAGCTAGTGATTGGAGTGAAAATACCTTTTTGTATATGTAGACGGTCATGACTTTTTCTATACATCCCGGCTTTAGTTTAAATGTCGACGGGCATGACTAACCTAACTTTTGGAAGTTGCATTAGGAAGTTATAATTTTATTCTAAGTGAATGGTATGCCCTATTAAATTAAAGAAATTTGGAAATTAGGTAAATATTGTTTCAATTGGTTCCCTTATTAACAATTATTTAGGCTAATATCGCAAAGCGAATAGTTGTTTGACAGGTATTCAGGTGGCTGACAGCGTTTAGAACTCCACAACTCTGCACGAGCCAAAATTCAGTCTCCAAATGATACTTTCCCCTAGATGCCCACATGGGCAATACATGGGAACGTATTTACATCGGATTCCACAATTTTGAAAAGATATATGCAAGCTTGAAAATCTGTGCACGGGGGCTTTTGGAGTCGCTAATTACGAACCAAAAGACAGAATTTTAAAATATTTAAATTAAAGATGGCAGATTGAAGATGGCGGTTACAAAATTTTGAAAAAAAAGATATGCGAGATTGAAAATCTGCGCGGGGGCTTTTGGAGTCGCTAATTACGAAACAAAAGACAGAATATTAAAATACTAAAATTGAAGATGATGGATTGAATATGGCTGTTTCAAAATGTTGAAAAAAGAGATATACGAGCTTGAAAATCTGGAACCAGATATTGGAGATGCTGATTACCAATTTGAAGTTACTAAATTCAACTTCAATTTAGTCAATCAAACTTAGTTTACACTGATACGTAAATCTTCGAGATTGCAGATGAGATTTTGAATATTTTGATTTCAATAATGTAGGCATTCATTGAATTTATTTCGAAATTTTGACTTCAGATTTGTAATCAGCGACCCCAAAAACCCCCAAATAGAGATTTTCAAGCTCATTTATCTCTTTTTTTTAACTTTGAAATCCCCATCTAAAATCCGCCATCTTGAATTAAAAATTTCGAAATTCTGACTTCAGATTCGTAATCATCATATGTTATACACCATATAAATTTCAACAAAAAATCAAGTCTGTTATGTTTAATGCACATTAATGTACATTATTGTAAATTCAATGATACAGGCCTAAATAAACACACAAGAGGGGATGTATA
>NC_046659.1:70760506-70761928 GCF_010883055.1 Belonocnema kinseyi
GGCTACAGTTTTTTGGGATGCACGTGAAATTATACTTATTGACTACTTGGAAAAGGGTAAAACAATCACTGGTGAATATTATGCATCATTATTAGAGCAGCTCAAAGAAGAAATTTAAAAAAACGACCACATTTGGCGAGAAAAAAAATTCTCTTTCATCACGACAACGCCCGAGTTCACACATGGTTCGTTTCAATGGCTAAAATTGAAGAACTAAAATTCGAATTAACCGAACACCCACCGTATTCACCAGATTTAGCCCCCAGTGACTTTTTCTTATTTCAAAACTTGAAAAAATGGCTCGTTGGACAGAGATTTCCAGACAACGAAGACGTCATTGCCTCTGTAAGTGCTTATTTTGAGGAACTTCCGAAAACGCACTTTTCTGAAGGATTAAAAAAACTTGAAAAGCGATTGACCAAGTGTATAGAGCTCCAAGGAGATTATGTTGAAAAATAAAAAAAAAATTACCCAAAAAAAATTGTTTTTATACTTCATTCTAAGGACTTATTGAACTACCCTCGTATTTCAAATCATTTAAATCTTCAAACAAAAATCTTTGTAAAATCTTTTAAATCTGGGGTACACGGCTTTTTCAAATCTTTAATATCCATGAAGTCTTCATGAAATATTCAAAATCTTTGTGAAACTTTTGAAATCCTTTAGAATCTTTGAAATCTTCTGGAAATCTTTTCTAATATGCGTGAAATCTTTCTTAAATTTTCGTTAAAGAAATCGTTTGCAATCATTAAAATTATTGAATAATTTGAAATCTTCTAAAATATTTGTAAACCTTTTAAAATCGCCTTAAATCTTTGTAATGTTTTTAAATCTTAAAATTTCTTTAAATCTTTTGAAAGTATTAAAATGTTTGTGAAGTTGTTGTGAAACCTTTGCAATATAATGTTCACGCATTTCTGAAATCTTTGAAATCCGTGAAATCTTTGCGAAATGCTCAAAATCCTTCAAAAAATATTTTATTATCTTTGAAATATTTCGAAATCTTTAAAAATATTTTGTAACCTTTTGCAATGTGGTTTACATTTAATAACCGACTCGCCAAACCCTCGGTAAATCCGTTGTATGGTCATGCCTCATCCTACTTCTGAAACTGAATTAACATTAAACTTTTAACTGTTATTTTAAAAAAATATTTTAAGTTAAGTCTCACAAAAAAAAGTATACTTTAAAATTCTATATAAGCGAAAAAGGAATTAAAAACCTAATGAATTATCCAAAATTTTTATTCTGCTAATTTCAATCTATAAAAAAAGGAATATACAGTCTATAAAAATGCCTTAAAATATTTTTATTTAGTCCATTATTATTACACCATTAAGCCATTTCCCTTTCGGGGTAGGCGTGACTCACTCGGCAGGGGAAAGGAGTAGTGTGTGGATGGGATAGAGATTTTTGAGATTG
>NC_046659.1:70762028-70769775 GCF_010883055.1 Belonocnema kinseyi
CATATCGTGGATTTTATTGATGATTTCGGGAGTACTTGCTTCTACGGGCCTTCTTGAACGTGGTTCGTCACTTATTGATGTACGACCACGCTTAAATTCATTAACCAGTTATAAACCGTTGCTAAGGCAGGGGCAGATGTGCCATGAACTGAGTCCAATTCATTTTTTATCTCATATGGAGTCAAACCCTTTAATTGAAAATGTTTGATTACCGCTCTGAACTCGTTTTTTTCCATTTTTCTTAACGAAAAATTTTTTTTTCAATTGGTTATAAAAACACGTAAACTCAGAAGATGTGGACTGTGACTGCACCATATATCTAGTCGGGAGTGGTTCTGACTGAAAACGGATGATTTGGAGCGATTCGCGCGCCCTCTGTTGGTCATTCTAAGGACTTATTGAACTACCCTCGTATCTTAATGATTTCAAATCAATATAAAGGTTTTCAGAAAGATTTCAAAAATACTTTAAAGATTGATAAAATTTTCACAAAGACTTCAAAAGAATCCAAGAATTTTAAAGATTCCTATAAGGGAACAGTACACCAGGATTCAAAGATTTGAAAATATTTCCAAGGTTTTAAACCATCGCAAAAGTTTTTAGAAGAGTTGTAAGGATTTCACATAGATTTCAAGTATTCTAGCGATTTTAAACAAATACAAAAGATTTCAGAAAGATTTCACAAGATCTCAAAATATTTTAGACGATTTAAAAACAAAAATTCACAATGATTTCACACATTTCAAGAATTTCAAAGATATCCAAAACAGTACACCAGATTGTAAAGATTTCAAAGCATTTCAAAGATTTCAAAGATTTCAAAGCATTTCAATGATTTCAAAGATTTCAAAAGTTTTCAAATTTCGTATAAAAGCTTTCGAAAGTTTTTAAATACTCTAGTTATTTTAAACGAATACAAACGCTTTCAGAAATATTTCACAAATATTTGATACAATTAATAAGGATTTTTAAAGATTTCAAGATTTTTAGATTTTGAGAAAGGGTGCAGTTCATAATATTTTAAATATTTCACAAAAAAAGTTTTAAAAAAGATTTTACAATTACTTTAAATATTTCACAATGAAGGATTCAAAAAGATTTCTCAAAGACGACTTATGTTTGCACAAAATTACCAATTTTTTCATTGATGGTTTGTCTATCTTTAAAATGTGTTGGCCAGTAAAAAATGTAACGGCTTACAAAAAATGGAGACATGGATGCAAATCATAATTACAAATCACCGAGATTCAAGAATTGTGGATTGTACATCTTAAAAATTGAACTATTCTAACAAAATGTTTCAAAATTACATGCCTTTTAAATATTAATCTTAAATTGTGTATCTTTAAAATTGTAGACTTTTCAATTTAAAAAATGTATAGTTAAAAATTATGCAAGTTTGAAGTTTTAAAATTAAAATTTCCGTAATTTTGATAATATAAACTTGAAATGTTATTAGTGTGGAAAATTAAGAATTGAAGACTTTTGAGTTTTTATCTTCAGAATTATCAGAATTTAAGCATTTTCGTTTATACATTTTTATACTGAAGAATTTAAAATTACAAGTCGTTCGAATTCAAGTACTTCATTTTTTAAACTGAAGTGTTTTTAGTGTTTTTTTATTTTGAGGTTTTTTTTCTATAAAAAAAAAGTTACAATTGAAACGGATACATGTTTTAAGTTTCATAATGAAGTTTCGTAATTCTGATGTTTTACATTCGAAGTTTCTTTAATTTGGATGATTTAGAGTTAAAAACCTGAATTTTGATCCAAGACTACCTTACTTTTATTTACGTACATTGAAAATTGATGGATCTTTAATTGCAAGTCTTCAAGATAGACCTTTTCCAAACAGATTTTTAAAATCGAATGAAAATTGAATGAAAGCCGATGTAGCTATTTTAAAAACAATTTCAATTTATGTTTATTAATTGCATTTTATAGTACCTTACAGTGAAGCATACATTTTATCCCGCATCATAATTGAAGTGATTATTATGACACATTATGTTTTATGCGACATAAACCTATATTAGTTTAACAATCCTCTTCTTGTAACGCACTAAATCAATGATTTATGTCATCTCGTATTTCCATATTTCACTAAATCCGTGAAACCCTCCATTTCACTGTGTGACCAGGGTCCTGTAGTTCTCGACATTTTTCCTACTTTTCTCTGGGACAAAAAAAGAGACGAAAACTGCTCAAGTCTCCGCAAGCACTGTTGAAAATTTCTCTTTAAGCTTCCTTTTCGAGCTCGGTCAGTGAAAGCTTTGTTTCATCTGGCGACGTTTCGTCGCGGAATTTCTTGCAATTCGTATCCGCTACAGAGGATGAAAACACGTTTCGAAACTTAGAAGCCATGTCCCAAAGGAATGAGCATCCATATCAGAGTACTTTAGGTTACGACTTTTTCGACGTGGCTCAAGTCAAATATTTTTAAGTGACTTTCAAGTGAAGAGTTCGAGTGAGTTGGAGCAAAACGATTCCTCGCTTTTAGGTTTCCACGTACTTGTAATGGGTTTTCCAAGAGGTTCTTTTTGGAATTACTTTACTTACTTTTATAACAAGAAACCGATTTTAGTTCCTTTTTGAGCTTCAAATTAGTTCATCCGAACGCCGCCACACTGATAGATTACTAGTTCCATGAATGGCCACTGAATAACGCATTTTGCACGCAAATTTTATGCTATATGTTTTCACGATCCAATATATTACACAGATCACGACTCCCATTTCAGACGTCCCTACAGTCTCATTCAGGCTGATTTCGAATAAGGCATTGTGCATCACTTGTAGCATTAGACAGGTGCTCACGTGGAGCCTAATGTTTGCGAGGAACTCGTCCTGCAAACATGGATCTCCTTGTAAAGACCTGTCTAATCCTACTTAGTAAATTAATGTTTTTTATTATTTAGGTACAGTTACAGTTACGTTGCTTGTAATAATATTACAGTTAGTAGAAAAGGTAACTTCAAGATACCTAAAAAGTTGATTTTTTTACTTCCTAAATTTCATAATTTAAAAATCAAAATAACTGAGATTTCAATTCATAAAAACTTAATTTAGAAATAATAGGCATTAGTTAAAGTAAATATAAGTACTAGAACTACGAATAGAGAGCTTTACTTTTTTCTATACGGTCTGATATGTATACTAAAAGCTCATAAGATGATCTTGTGCTGACTCTCGAGAAATTCAGGGCCGCTTCTCAGTTATGAGCGTTATGAGGAATTATATTTTAAATAATTTGTGTGAACCGGAGAAATAAACAGTTTGCGGAAGTGGCCGATATGACATCTGCGGCTTGCTAATAAAACCACATCGAATAAAATCGAATAGCGGCCACCCTGAGGGCTCAAGATAAGCCCACTGTTCAAGTTTATGACGCTGAGCGAGCAGATAGGGAGGAAGGAAAGTGGTCCTTCTCAATTTCTCATATACTGTCCTCTGTTGAACTTTTCTGCCCTAACAGTTCACTTTCAGTCAGAATCTACCCTTGATTTTCTTCTTCAACTTATATTTAATTCTATTTTCAATTAAACCTATTTATTGTAAAGAAAACTAAAACCTTTTCCTCTCAAGGGACATTAGGTTAGTAGCAGAAATGTTTTCTTATCTTTTCTAGTCTTGCATAGTTTTAATTAGTCAGGAACATAAATTTCCTGTAATCAAAAGCTACTCTCTCAAGGTGGTGAATCGTTCCTATAGTAATAGGGAATAATTTACAATAATTGCGTTTTTCAAAACAAAAATCACCTATTTTTTGCAGCGACCCTATTTTATTATTTTAGAGTTAGTTCTATGACTTTCGCCGGAAATGTTTTGTGGGTAACTAGAAAAATATATACTTGATCAAAATACTCTAATTATAAACCAAAACATTTTCAAATAATTAAAAATTAAGCATCTTTAACCAGAAAAGTGACGTTTTTGCAAAGTACTTTTAATTAAACCTAACAAAGATATCAGGGATCACAGTCTTGCCCCTATACCTCTAAATTTCACCTTTTTTTAAATTTCTCTTTTTTCTCTATTCTCAAGAAATTTCCCTTTTTCTCACCATATAATGAGATATATATTTTTTCACTCCAATGTGCGGATTCTATAAAAGTCACGCCGCACATTTTCAACAGCATAATAACTATCATTTGTTTTAAGTCTATACATGAATTCTATTCAATATTAGAACATGCTACCGCGTGTAGTTCAAGTTAATTTTTTTTAACGTACAGAATTAATTATTATAATTAATTTAACTTTTTAAAATTAAAACTTGGAATGTTGTTTTTTCATTTATTATTATTAATGAATAATATTATAATATTATTAAAGCACTTGCATACATTTTTTATGGATAAGCCGTAGCTATGGGTAACGAAATGTCTGTACGAATAGCGGGATCTTGAAAAGGGAATATGCGATCCTTTACATTAAAAATAAAACCTAAAAAAACTTGAAAATGAAACAGTTAAAAAAATATTACGAATATGAAAATCAGAAATGCATATTGTCATCTAGATAATATAAAATTGGGAATTTTAATGATAAAACACTTTTTAATGAAAAAAAATTTAATTATGAGAATGATTTCAAGCGTATAGAAATAATTTACCAATAACAGTGATTAAATCGTATTAAAATATAATTATTTGCAGGGCTACAGATTTTTCAAAGTTCTCAAGAAACAGCTACGACCCTCTAGATAGTGATTTTTATTGCGAATTAATTTTGGATAAATATCATATGGGCTTAGATAAAAGATGGTTAAAAATATTTGGTAACTTTGCTTCAAAAATAGCTCTTTTTTTAAATCGAACTATGAAATGATTAAATAAAAAAATCTTAATACAAAATCGTTATATCCTTTCTAGGTTTAATGTAAATGGAGATTTTCTAGGTTAAAGCAATTTAAATTTAAGGTCGATAGGAATAAGTGTTTTCTAAATTTGAGTCAGTGAGAAATGGTTCACTGACTAATATCGGTAGAAATTGGTGTCTGATTAAAATGAGTCGGACTTTATTCTTAGATATAAAATATTACTGGTTAAAATATATGACATCAAATGTCATAAGAAATTACAAGTTTATAATTTTATTAATGATGTTTCAACTATTTAAAAAGATTCTAGTTTGAAAATCTGCTTAAATTATACTTGTAATTTAATGATTTCAATTGTACCATTCTTCAATTAACAAAAACCTGCCTGAAGAAATATTAAAAATTTTTTTCGGTAGTGTGTCAAATATTTAAGATTTCCTTTCATTACAGCTAAGTGTGTTACTGCAAAAAAATCAGACTAAAATTCAAATTTTACAAGATTGTATTTCTGTAACTGCTATTTAATTATCCACTGATTCTTATTATCTATATTTGCTTTCAATTTTTTATCAATTAAAAAAATATTAATGAAATTGAAAAAAAAAATTTGGTATGAAGGTTCGGACGCGATTGCGATTCGAAGCTTAATGTTCTACTTTTAAATTAAAATGTTAGCAGTTTTCAAAATAACGAATATTTATGTTAAGTAATACATCTTTTTTAGTTCCTGAAAGTAACTTATAGAAAAGTGCTTTTTGTAGGAAAAGATTCGAATAAATAACAAGATCGAATGTCACAATTATGAAATAAAATTTTCTAAAAGCATCTCAGTTTCTTTGAAAGTATAGATTAAAACAGTAATTAATGACAGCTACGTTTCTTAAATTATTCATAAGACATATAACCTTCATGTTTTAATATAAAATGTCAATAACTAATTCGTTATTTATTCAAAAACTTCTCTTGATTACACTAAACCCGTTATCACACTTACCCATATCAGTGCTTTACGAACAAAATATACATAATTTATAAAGTACTTTGTGGCTAAATGATCCAAGCAACACTGGAAAATTTCTAAAAATAAGTTGCCGAAAAAAATATATTAGCTTCTTATGATGTTATGAGAATATAATCTAAAAAGTCAGTCAAAGCAATTTTTCGACAGATAATAATTAAGTTGAACATTAATTACTTATAATTAATAATACGAACAATAGGAATAAAAAATATGTTCAGAAAAAAAAGAAATTTTTTCAATGAATTTTGAATGGATTTTTATATTAATTTATTGATATATTATTGCGAACTAACATTAAAAACAGCAATTAAACGTATTAGAACCTATTTTACAATTTAACCTTCTTTTTAATACAAAAGACGAGCTTTCAACAAACGAGTTGAATTTGAACCAAATAGTGACATTGTTAATAATAGTAGTGTATTAGTGTAATAATAATAATAGTAATAATCATAGTGCATTTTTAACTAAAATAATTAATCCTTATCAAAAAAGTAATTTTTAGGAGTTAATTTTCTAGAAAATAATTGAATTGTCTATCTACACGTTGAATTTGTGAACAAAAGAGATGCGTTTTTAAAAAAAAGTTAAATTGTAAATCAAACAGCTGCATTTACAACCAACTAGTTTAACTTTTAAGAAAAAGGGACGAATTTCAACGAAATAGTGAAATTTTTAATAATACTAGTAGAGGTAACCTCGATTGAAAGGTAGGGTATACGAAAAACGCAAAATAGTTCTGTAAAATCCAAACTTGTAGCTAAAAGACAGTCTATATCGAAGAAGTTTTGAAACCAATTTTTAACCGAAAAAAATTTAATCTGTTGCATTATTACTTTATACTTTATTATTTGTTCATATGTTCGAGCAGACAATTATTTTGTATTGCACAATCACTACACTATTTATAATCACGCTCTATGAAAATTTTAATTTGTCGCGGGCTCGAAACGTAAATGTTTCGCATTCCTGACGCCTTAAGCCTCGCGGATAACCTAGCTTCGAGTATAAAGAAAAAAATCTGAAATATATCCTACAGCTGTGCAGGACCGTCTGCAAATGTTTGCAACCCATTCTATAAAAAATGTTGCAAAGCTTATAATAATATATTTATAATAGAATAATTTTAGAAATATTACAAATTGTTATTGAATATTTTATGTAATACAAGAAGATTTTATACAAAACGACTTTGAAGGAAGCAGGAAACCACTTTATAAAAAAATGAAAGGAAACAAAAGTACTGAAATTGTCAACATGAGAAATAGTAGGGGGGAAATGGTATATGATGCAGAAGGAATACTAGAGGCTTTCAGAGACTATTCTGGAGACAATTCGGAGATGAAGCTATAGGACACCACAACAGCGATGTTGAGCACGATGCGATGGAAAACTCAATTGAAAAAGTCTGTGTCACTGAGGTTAGGGATATAATTAATAACTTGAAAAACGGTAAGGCTGCCGGGCTAGACGGTATTAACGCTGAAATACTTAAACAGGGTGGCGCGTGCATACCACATAGACTGTGCGAATTGATAAATTTATGTTTCGAGATGGGAGACGTCCCAGACGATTGGAAGGAAGCGATTATCGTACCAATATACAAGAGAAAGGGAGATAAAAGCGAGTGCAATAATTACAGAGGGATTAACTTATTAAGCACTGTAAGTAAAATATATTCAAAAATACTTATCCGTAGGGTAATGAAAATAACAGAAGTAAAGATTTGGGAAGTCCAAAGTGGGTTTATGCCAGGAAGGTCATGTACGGATCAAATATTTAGCTTAAGGCAAATATCAGAAAAAAGTTTGAGAGTAAGAAAAAAAGTTTTCTGTGCATTTGTTGACCTAGAAAAAGCTTTTGACAAGGTAGATAGAAGTAAACTTTGGGAAGTCCTGAAAGAG
>NC_046659.1:70769875-70773003 GCF_010883055.1 Belonocnema kinseyi
TTCTAAAAGAATGTGGTGCAGAAGAGACGCTAGTAGACACATGGGAAAGAAATCGGTTAAGATGGTTCGGACATGTTGAGAGAATGCCAATGAACGACTAACTCAGAGGTAGACCGCGGAAAGAATGGTTAGAATGTGTGAATGAGACCCTAGTTAAAAGAGACATAAGAAGTCACAGAAACACGAGATCCTGCATGAAAAAATGCATGGACATAAAAGAAGCTAGAGAAGTATGCCAGGACAGGAAAGTATGGCGGAAAATAGTTAATAAAAAGAGTGTCAGTAGAGTGAACGACGCCTGAAACAAAGACCTTGGCTATTAATGGACCCAAGTGGGGAACCTTACATAACGGCTTCGTGAGGTTCTTCGCTTGGGGTGATTGCTAGAGAGATTGATCAGCAACCTGGGTCGGAGCAGTGTTGCGGAACGATCGTGTTATTTACTTAAATAGCACGAGAATTCTGAATCAATCTGAAAAATCTCTATCCCATCCACACACTACTCCTTTCCCCTACCGAGTGAGTCACGCCTACCCCGAAAGGGAAATGGCTTAATGGTGTAATAAGAATAAAGAAGATTTTAAATAGATTCAAAAATATTTGAAGATATTTTGAAAGATTTTAGAGAAATAAATATATATTTTAAGAAATTTAATCGATTTGAAATGATTTCTTAAAATTTACGAAGATTTCAAGAGATTTAACAGACTTTAAAGAATGCAAGAGCATTATTTATATTTTAAAATTACTTTAAAATCTTAAAACTCATTTAAATTATACTGAAATTCCTTTAAAATTCTTTTAAATTACTCAAAATCTCTTAAATTCTTTTACAATATCTTGAACTCTGTTAAATATTATCAAAATTTTTGAAATTCAATTATAAACTTAAAAAATTTTTTAAATTAAATAAGTCCTGAAAATCTGTTTTAATACTTAAACATTTTTTTAAATTACATGAAGATCCTTAAACTTTTTTGAATTTTTTTAAAATTAATTTAAAATGCTTTATAATGTTTTAAATTGAAATCTGGCGTAAAATAACGAAATTACCTAAAAATCCTAACCTATTGTATACATAAAATTCAAATATTATTCTGAAGATACAAAAATGAGAGGCAAATAAATATCAAATACATCATTTATTTAAAAATTGTTTAATACAATATTTATGAAATCTTAATCTTGTACAAATTTTGGAGTTAGGTATTAAAAAGCTTCTTCACTAACCTCATTTGCTATAAAATAAGTCTGATGACGGCAACTAATGCCGAGTCGACGCGCACCTCACCGGCTCATCAATATCGCATAAAATGCTCAAGCAAACAGTACATCCAATATTTAATACATCCAATGCAACACTTAAACGCAGTGTTCTTTCAAACAGATAGTTGATAAAAGTATACGTTCAATATAGCCATGATAGCGAGGCATCAAATTCTTGCATCTATACTATAATATTTTGATATTTTAATCATATATCTTATGCTACACTTTTCCCAACTATCATTTCAGTCAAACAAACTTGCCTTGTCATATTAGGCTTAGTGATTTTCTTATACGTAGGTAATAAATCTCAAATTTGTATGACTGAGACAGCACAATTTTCTTTCTAATTCAGTTTAAAATTCTCAAGCAAACTTGGATTGCCATTAGCATCAAATATTTCATTCAGTGTGATAGTTATAATAATAGTCAATTTTTAACTATAAACATGAATCCTTAACAAAAAAAGTCATTTTTAAGAGATGATTTGCTGGAAAATAATTGAATTTTCTACTCAAAAATACAAAATTTCTACCAACAAGTTCATTTTTTACGAAATAATTTATTTTTTTACAAAAGTAATAAGATTTTAACTAAAAAAGAGAAATATACAAAAAAAGAGGAATTTATAACCAAAAACGGAAGTAATATTTGCAGTTGAAAAGATTGATTTTCAACAAAATAGTTAAAGTTCAAAGAAATAGATGAATCTTAAACTAATAAAATTTATTTTAAACAAAGCCGACGATGCAATACTAAAGTACATAATTTTTAAACCAAATTGTCGAATTCTCAAATGAAGCGACTAATTTCCAAAAACTAATGGAATAGTTACATTTTCAGTTAAAAAATTAATTTTCAACCAAAAAAACAACGGAATTTACAACTAATTACTCAAATCCAGTAATAGAAATCTACTTTTCCAAATGATGAAGGTTGTTTTTTAATTTTGTATTACAATTAATTATTCTGTATTAATTAATTAAAATTATAAAATAATTTAATTAAAAAAATTTGCAAACAATAGTTCAATATTCAACCAGGAAAATCAATGTTTAACAAATTAGTTCAACTTTCAACCAAGTAGTTGAAATTTTAACCAAAAAAGATGAATTTTCGACCCAAAATAGCGAATTTAACTTTGCAATTAAAAAACAAATTTCTAACAAAACAAAAAAACGAATTTCCAACAAAAGAGTTAAATCTTTAACCAGACAGTCCAATTTTCAAGCAGAAGAGATGAATACTGAACCAAAAATATATAAGTAGACTTCAATTAAAAATAATTTACTTTCAACTAAAACTTTTTGTATTTTTTTATGGGTTTTATTAATTCAGTTTAGGCGAAACTAAATTACAAGAAAAAGGTCTAGTATCTTAAAAACAGAGGAAAAGCGAGAAATCCTTAAAAAAGCGTTAGTTGGAAGAAGTTGTTGCAGTTGCTAATTAAAATTTTTCCAAGGCTATCGAAAAATTACACAGGCCAACAATTCTCAGAACCAGAGACCAGACCTACTATACCCGAAGGTTTTTGCTGCGCTGAATCCGAATCTGACCTCAGAAAAATTCCATCACCCTCAGTTTTCGAGATATTCTAACCTAAAAGGGTCAAAAACCCGTTATTTTGATGTGTTCGAGGCCCCGTAACATCGCGAAAAATTTTTTTTCACAAACTGACAATGGCATCGTAAAGAACTACTCTTTACCTTCAAAATGCGATGCCTAACTTTTTGATAAGATTTTTCATAGCCGAGATGTGTCGGATTCAAATATGAAAAATTTCACCCCCAAGCCCGGTAACTTTCGAGCCCATAACCTGAGACTCCCATAACCCGATTTCCTCTACCCCCAAACCCGGTTAC
>NC_046659.1:70773103-70805589 GCF_010883055.1 Belonocnema kinseyi
CCCCCCCCCCTCGGGTCGAACTTCTACATCATAAATCCCGACAAAACTCGTTTACTACGTGGTTTATGGAAGGCCCCTAATTAAGTTAAAATGTATTTATTTTGTGTCATAATACTTTTGGACGTATTATTGTTTTCAGTTATCATTTTTCTGTTTTCTGGCAATGCCTTTTTTAAGTATAAAGTGTAAAACTATGTGGCTCGGAGTCGGAAACCACCCCCCTCCCCTCTGTCCATGTAGACCAGCGTGGCCATTCGTCGGATCCCCCTAACTCTCAAAGAAACCACGTGGTTTATGGAAAGCCCCAATGTGACTTCGTTTTTCAAAGGTCCCTTAAATCAATGTTACTATTGAAATTGCTCCAAACTTTCCTTGCCTTCTCATTATTACTGTTACTTACCCGCAATTGTTTTGTTTTTGTAACTGTCAATACACTGGAACCTGAATTTCTTCAAACGGAATTGGATTTGTGCGTTCCTGGAATTGATGCCTTGCTTCCAAACTCAACAGAAATCTTTCATGTAGCCCTGTCTTTTTACGTTCAGAGTCCCTGGATCTTTGTCGTGAGCCACGCCCAGAACCGTGCACAAATCCAGGTTCCAGTGTGAATCAAAAGTACTTATACTAAAACCTCAGATTTTCTAATAATATGCCCGCAACACGCTTCACACTAAAGTCAATGGACTGACTCTTGAATTTAAAAATATTGCCCAAAATCGATGGAGATTAGACTTGGCTATATTAAAAATACGATTTATATTCATGAAAAAATATTCGATTGAAAAATGTATACCTATTTTCTTGAAAGTTCGTCGCGCTACATGCTGATCGTGCAGCTGGTGTCCGGAGTCACAAGCAGGGTTTTTGCATTTATGGTCACGTATACATTTGTGTACACGTGCTGGTACACCAACGCTGATATCAGATATTACGTGGATACTGCACTGCATACGAGTCTCGAAGGACAGGTGGCGAACCAGTAGGATCAGGTTGGGTGAAGGGGTTCGGGGTTAGAGCCTTTTGGGTTAGGGGTTTGGGGTTAGGGGGATAAAGTTGGGGGGTAGAACTAAGGGTGAGGAGCAATACAGAATTCGGTGGGGGCAGGTAGGACGAAATCCTGCGGGCGTACTAGACCCGCACCCCGATGTGATTCCGAAAGCAAACAAGCACGAGTTCGAGTTCCCGTCTCCCGAACGGAAGCTAGACCGCGTCGTATGCTCATATATCTGCTTGACTGCGATTCGCGCACCCGGAAAAGTGAATTTCCTCGCGAGCCTGTACATGTGGAAAAATCAGTTCTTATGTCCCAGTATAGTATTTATTTTCTCTTCTTATAATATTATTTGGTGTCTTACTCTTTATCCTTTAAGTTGATTTTTTAATTAATTTTTAACAGAATTTTTCTAAGTTTGTTCCTTTGAAAATTGCACGAAAAGTCGATGTCACGGATTTTTATGGCTATTCCTTAATTAAGCCTTAAAACTCTAGAAAAATATCTTTGAAAATGTTATATGAAGTAGTGGGAATTCTTCTAGAGTACATTGGAATGATTTGTAATAGATTTAAATTTACAATGCATTAATTAATAATGACTTATTAATTTCAACATCCAGAATAGCCCATTATTCGATCCAAAAATCTAAAATACCGATATGATTAAAAGTTTAACACATTTTAATTAAATAATTATTGTTTAAATCTTTTACTTAATTAAACATTACAATATTACTGAGGAATTTTTAAATAATGGCTTTATCATGAATTCTTAATTCATAAGTTTCAAGTTTCGATTTATTTATTTTCATGATTTGCGACTCGTTTAGGGATGATTTGCATGAAATTGACCATTTTAGATAATAAGGTTTTCAATAACAAACAAAATTTCAAATCACCTGAAGTATTTTTTTTTTAAATAAGGGGTTTAAAAAAGTTGGAAAAATATATACAGCACAGATTAGAATATTTCAAGAAATTTAAAAAAGTACTATTTTGAAGATTTATTCAATTTTTATTCTAGCGCTCCAAAAAATCCTCTCATAGGTGCTAGGCGCATACAAAAATTGTCTTGTAGACTCTTAGGATCTTAATATTGACTCGTTTAAATCTCCCCGCTCTCGACTTATCTACTTATCCCTACAGATGCTACCCCTCCCATAACACGACCTTCCTCTCTTTCCCACTTCTTACATATTCCTGACCCTGACTCCCGACATCCCCTCCCCCTCTTCACAGCCCTTGTCAGTCCTTCATCAACACCACCTTAACCGCTACTAATTTCCTATCACACCCCTTTCATCAAACCACCCCCCTGCCTTTGTCCTATCCCCTTACTTCCCCATTTCCTCATTCGACTTCTGCTATCCCTCCTCAAAAATCCATCTTCCAATTTCCATCCCTTCACCTACCTCTCTTACCTATACTTCCCATATTCTCACTTCCCCTACTATCCCTACTGTAAATATGCCTCTCCTGAATACCTCTTCTTTACTTGACCCAACTTTCCTTATCCCCCTCTCCTCTCCTCCCTTCCCCTTTCTTCTCCCAACTTCTACTATATTTCTTCCCGTCCCTCCCGCCCGGTCAAGAAGTACGGACTGAAACTAGACCGAAATTATAAGGGCTTCTACCCAAGGCTATAGACTTCTGAAAATAGTAATAATTGTTTACTTTTATTTGCAATAAAAGTTGATCAAACGATTTTATATCATAGAAAAATCTTCGTGACTATAAAATTTACAATTTTAGACAAAATTATGAATAGTTTGAATATATGTTTTCAAGCTAAATCATAAAAAAGGGAAGTCTTTTGCTAAGATATTGTACAAATTTACTACTCAAATACAATCACGTTTAAAAACAATAAAAAAGTGTTCTTATGAATAATGGGGCAATTTTTCAATTTATTATCGATTAAACATTAAATGTTTCAAATATTGTTGTTATTATCTTATTTTGATCTCCTAATCATCAATTTTCATTATTTATCTAAAACTTGAAAAAGACAAATAGCGTTTCGTATTTTTGAGAAGCCTTTTTACAAACTTCACTTTATACATAAATCAAGAATTTTGCAACAAATTTCATCGAAATTCTATATTTATTTGATGGATAATTTTGAAGGAATTTATGTTAGCTTATGTTTTCTGAAATTCCAATATAAACTTCAGATACATCGAAATTTTACAAACATTGCTCATATTCGCTATCCTAGAAACTCATACATGAATATTTTCATAAATTATAAAAATAACTTAAATTTTCTTGACTAGATAATAAAGATTTTCTCATGAGATGTACAGTTGCAAGTAAAAACTTTTTTTCTGAAACTATCTATATCCTTCTGAGAGAAAATTTAGGTTTCTGAAGAACGCTTCTCAGAGTCTTTATTTTCTCCTTTGAAGAATAATTTAACTTCCTTGGTGTAAAAAAAGTAATCAGCAAGGAAGCTCAGGTATAATCTATATTGAAATTTATGAACCCTCCCTTCCCCAACTTCTTCCTCATATACTTCCCCCGGTCCTCATTTCCCCAGCTAAAAGTTCCATTTCCCTACTTCTCCATCCAACATTTTCCCTCACGTCACCGCTATCAATTTCCCTAATTTCCCTAATTTCATTCCCTGCCGTTTCTCCTACTTCCTCTACTTTTATTTCACCTAGTACCCCCCCCCCTCCCCCACCTGGAAATTTATCTTTACTTTGCCTACATCCCAACTCCCCCATTTCCCATACTTCTCCTTGTACTATTTTTCCACTACTTTCTCTCATTGGAAAAAAGTCGGAGAAATGAAAACGTATCTCGACTGTCGTCTTCAATGGGCCGCATTGCTCGAGTACTCAGTCAAGCATATTGCGCAAAATCATGCATTCCAATCGGAATTGGTTCAAGCGATTTTAAGTGTTAACGTTCCGATTCCCCCCAATTCAGTCAAAAGCTATTTTAAGGCAACCCCCGTCACTGGACTGGAAACGACAGTTTGGTATATTATGATTAAGGGTTATAACGATTAGCAGATACATTTTTATTACGAAAGACACTTTTAAAAACTAAATCCGATTAAAGTGATATTTAGAATCACAATGTAGGTCTATATTCAGAAAAATGGAGTCTGTTTGAAATATGATTTTAATAATGTCGATGTTTTATTTTTGTTCCAGGTAAGCTAAAACACGTTCATCTTGCATGTATTTAAGATATTTTGTAAGTAAATTTGATTATTTCTTTTGAGGCTAAAATTTTTCGTTTCTGTGTCGTATTTTGAGCACAAGTTTAAAATATTTGTCCTTCTTAACTGAATTCAGAAAAATTACTTTTGTAAGTATGTATACCGCCGATTTTAAAGACCGAAAAACGGGACGCGGTGCGTGTGGGTGAAAAGGCTGATCCGCAACTGTATTCTTGATTAAAATTACATTTTATCTATGAGCAAAAATCCCTCCCCTTCGCTTCCCTTTGCTCCGCTGGAAATCAAACCCATGTCTTCTTATTGCCGGTTGGGCACTGTACCCGCTAAGCTACTGAAGAGATCGAAAGAAGAATCTTTTTTCACAGACATGTCAAATGGCAAGGGTTTTTCTTACACATTCACACATATAAGATATAGGAAATCTGTATTATTATAGGGGTAGTAAATGACCAATCATATAACATACTTATCACTTTACGTGAAAATGAATATCTACACTGTCGATCTGAGATACCCCTTAAATTCAGGATTTTCAGTTTTTCTAAATTTTTAAAATTAAATTTGATCTGCAAAAAATTTCCCGCTTGTTCGCTCCGCTTGAAATCGAACCCAGGTCTTCAAGTTTCGGTCGGGTACTCTACCCACTAAGCTACTGGCGCTAAGACACTAATCTTTTGTGGGAAAGAGCGGCCCATAGTTTTATATTATATCATCAAGTTTATTATTGCTTCTATTAATAACCATGCCATTTAAATGATACAAAATTTCTTTTACAACTCAAAAAAATATATGTGAGCGTCTTAGCCCCCATTTTGTGGGGAAAAGTCGATCACGCTTTAAGGGATATTAAAGAGTTATTTATGAATTAAATGTATCGCTGTGCCTTAGGGTACGCAAGAGGTTCACATAGTGATTATGTATTTGAAGCATCAATCGCTCATTAAAATTCTGTCTTATATTTTACGGTAATTCAGAAAGATCAAAATTTTACAGTCTTTTATTTTCAAAAAAATATTGCCGTATATTGTCCGCCTTAATTCTAAAAAGATAAAAAGTAAAAACGCTCACATTTTATTCAGTGTGAGTATACCAAAACTGAATGTAAATTTTATTTTACGAATACCTTTCCGACTTTATTAGAATTCCAGGAAAAATTATTAGCGTAAAATATAAGTTATTCATCTTCTTCGCTTTAAAAACTGCACATTTCGAGTCATTTTTTTACGATTCTAGAAGTACTTTTCCAAATGAGGAAATAAGCCGTGGTATTTCACTGAGACCTTAATTTTTTTCAGCCTCGCCACTCGAGGTAGGGACCAATTATGTATGCCGTGTGACTTTTCACGGTTTCGCGCCAAAAAATGGCGAAGGCGTTTTCCCGGCAGCTATTTGAAACCACGGGAGTAATTTTCCGTGTGTCTGAGAAAGGACTCAGCTGACACAATATGTAGCTATTTGGAGAACGGCCAAATGAAACCGAAAAATTACGAGGCAGACAACGCTCGGCCCATATTCCCACATCCGACATGTCGCGTTACGCTGCCTGTATATGCGTTGTGTTCAGAGGTCTTAAATACGTCCCGGGACGAATTACCGCTCCTGCGGACCACCCGTGCACTCCCGAGCGTGATTGTAGATTCCGAGAAAATTGACCTGCCAGTTGACTTTTTTTATTAAAAATGTTGATGATTTATTCCCAGGGTGAAGGTATTTCATATTTTTTCATAATAAAGAACTTGCAAAGTGAACATAATAAACTAGGGGTTCGGTAATGTTGCGTCTCGAGTAAAAGTTGGTATCTTTTAGTACTGAGACTCCAAATAGGTTATTTCAAAATCATTAGCTGTTCCGAAAAGATTTAATTATTTTCCGCTGTCGCAAATACTAGTTATGCAATATACATTGCTGTTATTATAAAATTCATTAGTGAATTTTTACCTCAAAGTATCATAGAATATCGGTTCTTTGATTTATGATCAGAGAGAGAAAAGATCTTTTATTTAATGACGTGCAGTTTTGGAAAATTATGACGAAGTAAATTATATTGATAAATCGTCTCAAAATCTGTTGGTTCGAGGTTACCTAGAACTCCAAAAATTAAACGAATACCAATAATCTAAAAATTGTAAGCCCAGTATTTTTCGTTACTTACTTGTTTTAAAAATTGGTTATAAATATCAGCCTAATTCGATCAGACACAGTGTTGAAAATCTAATTTTACCCACATAGAATACCATTACACTTCCTTATTTCACAAATTTCACATTTGTTTACCTTTTTGAGTTCCAAATAAAAACCCAATTTTTTGTATGTAAGGGATTATAAAGGATTGAAACGCTGGGATTTTTAAGGCTGTTTTTGATTAATCGTTAAAAGATTTTATTGATTGGTTAGTCAATTAATTAAAATTAAAAAATCTTACGGATTTTGGAAAAAAATTTCAAAAGTCAAGAAGTTTGAATAAGTAGCACTTTAATCAGCTCTTAAGAATAATCAGGTCTGCCACGAGACAACTTTAGTTACTTTTCATTTTCAAAGCCCTTTTAGCCACTTTTTAAAAATAAAGTCACTATAGTAACTTTTTCAAATGAAAAGACAAATTTAGTGATTTTTCTTTCAATAATTTGACAGATGGGTTAGCCACTATTGGTGTCACGCATACCTATTTCTTATATTTCTTGAACTTCTGTGAAATATTTTAGGGGATTTTAAAAAACTCAAAGAATTATTTCATATAGATTTAAATAATTTTAAAAGATTTCAAAGAATTGGAATGATTTTCGGGTGTTTTAGAAAATTCCAAAGAATTTATAAGAGCTTTAACTAGTTTTAAGAAATTTCAAAATAATTCAAAGATTTTAGGGTCTTTTGAAAATTTCTAAGGCTGGTTCGAGAACTGTAAAAAGTTTTAAAGTATTTTAAAATACTTTCAAAATGTTTGAGGGTATTTAAGAAATGCTTAAGGAATTCTCAATAGATTTTAATAATTTTTAATTGTTTATTTGAAAGAATGTTAAAATGCTTTAAAATGTTTCAAGGGATTTCAAAAGATTTAAAAAATTAAAAATTATTTTAATTACTTTAAAAAATTACATGCAACTTTTAAGGGCTTTAAAAAATGCCAAGCGATATTAAAATAATAGTCGCCATCCACTGAAAAACTAAGATATGAAATTTTGGACGAATTTAATACTTCTCTATAAAAATGATGAAAATGTAAAAATATTAAAACTTAAAAGAAATTAAAAGAAGAAAGAATGATCGCATCTTACGAAAAAGAGCTTAAAATAGAGTTAACCGCAAATTAGCTAGTGGCCACAAACTTCTTCTCTACATTTCGATTTCTGATCAGAGATAGTAATCCTGTGGACTTTTCAAATAAATCTGTAAAACAAACTTTTGTAGAAATTATTCTGAGTCGGATTTTGATGAAAACCTGCAAATGAACACCAAAGTATTCTTCTTTATAATCTAATTAAATTATTTCAAAGATAAGATCAATTTCAGATAAATTAATTAAAAGCGAAGTGTCTTATAACTTAAGATTCGGATAAGAATTTACTGAAAAGTTTTGCAAGAAGTTTTCTCTGTGATTTAGAATATAAGATCATCATTATGAAAAGAAAATTTATTAGGGAAAAGATAGAATAATTTGCAAAAAAAGCGTTAGGAAGGTTACTAAATTCTGCGTAAAAAGACCCATATTTAAAGTATTTTTGATGAATAGAAAATGATTTACACTCAACGCCCGATTCTTGGCCGGCCTAGGATCTGGCCGGCAAAGGATACGGTTGAGGGGAGGGTCAGAAGGAGTCAAGTGTGAAGCTAGTGATTCATCGCAAGGCAAAGAATCGGGAGTTGAGTGATGTTATTGAGAATGACGGGTCTAAAGTTATTCGAAATTAACCGTGAAGCGTCTCTCTTTACATTGAGCTTGATTTAATATAAAGTGGTTTACTGGTTCTCTAATTATCATACAAAAGGTAGAGCGATTTCTTTACCGATTTCTATGTTTTTTATTTTAGATTAAAGGTAATAGAATGCCCCGTAAATTAATTGCGGTCGATTTAAAAAAGCTTTTTATTTTTTGAAATTTAATAACAAAAATAAAAATTTTTTTAGACGATTAACTGTAATTTGATTCTTATCAAATTTGTGCAATTAAAAATATAAAGAAAATTCGAATTAAAAGGCTCAATATTCTGTAATTTTATACATTGACATTATTATTATTTAAAAATTGCCCAATTTTTAAATTGAAGTTTTAAGCAAATAAATCATTTCAAATCGAAAAATATTTGATTGGAAATTTAAAGAACGCAAATATTATTTCTAAAGCAAGTGGTAAAATTAAACAATTTGAAATTAAAAGTTCAAAATTGTGTTGCTCAAAATTCAAATAGGTAACTATTATACTATCTGAAATTGATTCATCATTAATGATTTAATTTCGTTAATTTCAAATAGTTACAGTTCTAGAGTTCTGAATTTGATGTTGAAAGTTAAATTTTTAATTTTCCCTTTTATAAGTCTTAAATTTGCAATTAAAATTGATTTTTTTGAAAGTCGGAAAGTATAATTAACTATTTTAAATGATTGATTTTGAAGCGAATTAAATATGCCTGAGATAACAGAAATCAAAACTTCTTATAAAAAGTTTTAATATCATGATTTTTGGTTCCTAAACTTGTTTTCAGTTTCAAATTACAAAATTCGGATTCATTCCGAAGTAAAATTAAAAAAAATGTTTCCCATTAAAAATTATTATTTATTTTCAACGTTTTTTTCAGAATAATTGAATTTATTTTTTGAGTTTAGAAAAATTTATCCAATCACTCTTAATTTTAAACCGTAATTTTTTTAGGCAATAAGAAATTTCAGAATCTTTAAAATTCAAAGATTCGATTAAGTTTTAAATCTCAAATTTTTAAATTTTAATCGCTTGGAATTTCAACGTATTCAATCATACAAGTTTTTACATTTTTATTATTTAATTTCAAGCACTTTCAATTAGAAATAATACAGTTTGAATTCCTTTGAATTTTAAATTGTTCTGTTTTTAAAATTCAAATATTACAATATTTAATTTTTAACGCTTTGAAATTGTTCATTTTTCGATATGTTAATCTAAAATCATTCAGTTTCAAAATTCTTCAATTAATAAAAAAAAAATATTTATTTTTTGATTATTTATATTTTTCATATTAGGAAATAGAAACACAGAGACGTGAAGGCGCGCGCGCGCGCGCGTGATTTTATTACTAGTATATAATAAAACACGTCAGTGTATGTTCCTTTATCAGACAAACTTTCCTTATCCAACTTATTGTACAATTAAAAGTCAATAGATTGTCAGCGAAAGGGTTTGCTTTTGATTATCGGTTAAGATAAATTACGATTTATTACTTAGAGAAAGCCAGGAGCCGAAAATTATAAAAATAGTGGCCGCCCCTGAGAAATAATACTTTGAGTTTTTTTAGAACTGTTAATCGTTTTGGTTTACTTTTGAGCAAAGAGAGGTTCGCGTTTGATGCATCTCTCTTGGAGCCGTAAATCGGTTTTAATAAAAGTAAGGGGTGGAAAAGTAGGGGGAATGAGGGGCAATGATGGGTAAGGAAGTAGGCGAAGTGATGAGAAATGGGGGTGAGGTGTGGGGAAGTAAGGATGGTAAAGTAAGTGAAGGGGAAGTCTGGGAAGTGGTAAAATTCTGGAAAAATTATAGAAGGAGGAGTAGGGAAAATGAGGGGCAATGATGGATAAAGGAGTAGGAAGTGATGAGAAATAAGGTTTAAAGAGGGGAGGGAAAGAAGAGTAGATGATTGAAGGGTGATAAAATAGATAAGTGCGTAAATGAGAGAAGACGAGGGGAGGTGTTCAAGGAAAAGTGACGTGTAATCGGAAAGGAAGTAGAGAAAGTGAGCTTTAGTGAAGGGAAGCAGGGGAAATTATCAGAAATGAGGGTGAGTATGTTGGGGAAGTAATGGCCGGGGAGGAGAAGTAGATGGAGGGAAGTGTATGCTGGAAAAGCAAAGAGAGGGTCAATTAGTGGAGAAAGGAGTTTGGGAAGGTTGGTGTGTATGTTGAAGTTAGAAGAGGAAATGATGGAATCGTGAATTATCAGGGGACCATCCACAATCGTTTCTCCGACGCACGGAAACAGGAAGTACAGACAATACAACACTTTTAATAACTCTATCTTTACAGTCGACATCCGTATCTACATTGGGTATTTGGCAGACCAGTTGGGGAATATCCTTAGCCCCCGGGGAATTCAGAAAATAAAGTCGGCAATGTTCCGATTGCATCATGGGGTGAATAAATAGTTGAAAGAAAAGGATCCTTCAACCCTACCGGTACATTATATGCACATAATGTACAGATTGCGTGAGGGAGGAAGATGGACCGCGATCCGGGCTTGCCTAAGTACCTACGTGCAGGCTTATGTATTCGTAACATGACGCTGAATACAGAGCCACTGAGGTAGTCCTGCGATTAAATATTACGCAGGCTGCTTCTTCGCTTGGTCCACGCGGTGAATAAATTTCGAAAATTCCACGTTTTCATGGATATGATATGATAACATAATCCGTGCAATTATTTTCTATGGGAAAACCAAATAGTAACAAAATTATACACATTTTTTATCATTTTTTATTAATTAAGAGAAATGAAAGAAGAAGTTTAGACTTTTAAAGTGTAGCTTTTTTTAACCAACACTTGAATTTATTCAAAAATATGCAGAAAACATAAAGCTGTCATGCAAAAAGGATATTCAATAGCAATGAAAAGTTAAAAAAATTTATTAAATTTTTTATAATCAAATAAGTGAATGAAAATAGTCTAGTGGGGATTAACAGTGATTCGTCACTTGATTCGCACTAGACAACAAGATTTTCTTAAACGATTTATTAAAGGTTAAAATATGGGTGGGCCATTTTAATCTATCGTGGAGAATAACTCAGAATATTGGTTGGATATAAAAAAATGTTGCAGAAAAAAGTTGAAGGGGGTAGAGGAGGTCAACTACTGGTACAAATGAGATTAACCTTGAATTCGATTTTCAAGGTTATTTAAAGGTCAACGTGATTTTTTAAGATGGAAACCCCTACTTTTGACCCTAGATTTGAAAAGAGCGAGAAATTGTACGTTCAAAATGATATTTTTATGAAGGTGATGGCAAGGTCGAATGAAGGTCAATTTTCTATGTATCACAAATATTAAAAATAAGGAAATAAAGGCCCAAAGACATCTTAGACCTTCGTCATTCGACTCAAATCAAGCTCAGACATGCAAATATAACTTGAAATACATTTTTTTTTAATTCAAAGCTTTCTTCTTTGCATTTTAATAGTTAAAAAACGTTTCAAATGTAGGAAACCAGCCAAGCATCAATGACTGCGACGTTGTCCAAGCAATTATTTGAAGATTATCGAAAATTTGACCTTCATTCGACCTTGCCATGACTTTCACAAAAATATCAGCTTTTTTAAATCTGGAGTCAAAAGTAGGGTCTCAATTACAACAATTATTTTGACCTTTAAATAACCTTGTATATAAAATTCAAGGTTAAGGTCATTGGAACCAGTAATTGACCCCCTCTGACCCCTTCAACTTAGGCTGAAATGTTTTTCAATATCCCGCTAAAATTGTGAGTTATTAAATCAGGTATGATTTATTATATTACGTGGCAATGAAATCTAAGTATTAGGTTTGATTATCCAATAAAAATTTAATATTTTTTTAAGAATGTTAAATGAAAAATGCACTATTTGAATATTTTTGGACGTAAAGACTTAATTTATTCGACGCATTTAACTTTATATAACTCTTCTAGATTTCAAAAGAGATTTATATGACACTAAACAATTGTTATTGTAAAAAACAATTGCTTAAACCAATTTTCTTCGTGGTATTTATTGAACGCATACAGCAGCTAATAACAAAAGTTTTTTTATACTTATAATGCATTCGCAAAATAAAAATTACGCTTTTCATGTGGAATATAGTGGAAACTATGTAGTAATGTTTCCTAGCTATCAATTGATAAAAATTGATTGATGGCAAGGGAAAGCGGGAAAACGGAAAGGAGCCCTACTTTGTTTCCGGACTTTTCGTTCCTACCTTTATTTATAGAGACATAAGATGGCGAAAAATCGAATTGTTTATTGTCATCGAAATGTCCTTCAAAATTTAGAAGTTAGTTATTTATAGAGTTAATTGCGTCGAAATAAAAAAAATCATACCCTAAAATTACCAATTAGTGTATTTTTTGATTAGGATTGTTTAAACAATTATGAATTTTCATTGTGTAAAGAAATATGATACTTAAATTTTATTTTTAAGTAGTATATGATCAATTCAGTTGAAAAAGCTTGTATTCGTCATACCTGACATGTGTAATTTTTTATAAAATTTGTTTGATAAAATAACAAATTTTTAATCATTCATTTTGTTATTGAAAATACTTTTCGAATAGTTTTTCAATGTTTCTAGTTTTTTTTTAATGTTTTGAAGTATCTGTTAAAATTCGGTAAACTTTATAGGCCAAATTTTTTATATTTTTATTTTTTATATCGTAAATATAAAGATTTTATTTTAAATTGGCCATGACAACTGGATGCGAAATTTCATAGGATTTTACTTTTTTTAAACCGTGTCAATTGAAAAAAAATTGTACACTGTAAAGTAATTTCCACTGACGTTTTTATTTCATATTAACTATTATCTAATATAATAGAACATATAAACAAGGGAAATCTTTTTTGTAATTGAGGAAAAGTGTTTCCGTTTAATATTATATTATATATTATATTAATTATATATGTATTTATTATGATTTATTTATTAATATTTATTATTAATGTAATAATAATATTTATATATTTAATATTTCTAATACTAAAACACGTTACCAAAGTTTGACTTGGATCGGACAAATTTGATTTTTTGAAAGTGGAGAGGACGGACGGAGTGATAGGAGAGAGGCTACGAAACCCTTTTTTTAGGCTCATGGTACCAACTTTTGTTACTCACATGAAGTTAAAATCTAAATCTTTATTTATAAAATCTTAGGACAAACTGTTTCCTTAAAAAATTAAATCACCATAGAATTTTTTATATTTGGAATGACTGTACTCTTTTTTTATCAGGAGACAATGAAGCATTCGTATATTCGTTTTCTCCTGCTTTGCTAACCTCGTCTCTAATTTTTTCCTTTAAGAGGTGATAAATCTGAACTTTACGTCGATCGTAAAATGCGAGTATAGCGGCCACTGATTCCACTCCGGGATTTCGCGAACGTATAAAACTGTAAGTAACGAAGCAGTAGAGGATCTCCGTTTTCCCTAAATCTCTAAATAATAGCTTTACCGAAAGGATTTTAACCATTATTTCAAGCCGAGCTCTTCGCGTGCGCTCATTGCTGGGAGAAAGTAAAAGAGAAAATAAGAAAGTGCGAGAAAGCAAAAAGATAGAAAAGTAAAAAGTCCACGTGAGGAAACAGGGTAAAGAGAAGAAGAAGAAATGAGAGGGGAAAAGAGAGAAAAAGAAGCTGAGATGCTCGAATGGGGACCCTAAAACAAACGACGTCGTAATATCTCACGGATATTCTCACCGCGGCTTCCGTAGCCGCCGGGAAATTCGTATTCAAACTTCCCGATTACTTCTAGACTTCTAGAGGGGTGTCGACTATTTCCTTTTTCTCCTCATATCGCCTTTTCCCTCTTTCACTTCGAGTGTGATCCATTCATCCCAACGGTTACGCTAGTACGCGTGGCAAATCTCCGATAAAAGTAGATTCGTTACAGTTCCAATCGCGATCTTATTTATTGGAAGATTCGAATTTGTTACAGTACCTTTATCTTCCTTTAAAACCACTTTTTACTGTCATATTTGATTGAATGACTGGAACTTTATACTTTTTTTTATCACTTAGTTTAGGTGAATTTTTTCTGGAATTTTCCCTCTAGCTTTTATTTTGTAGTTGTCAAAGAATTTTTGTATTGGAATTGGATTTGGCTGAAACTCAATGTATATGGTTATCTAATAGTGAAGAAAAAACCTCAACAAATATCTTTGGATAATTCCTAAAAATTGGCGAAGTTATCAAGCTTCAAAATTTTTAATAACTTTTTGTGAAAATTCCGTGTCTTTGGTTTTTATTAACCGCTTTAGCTTTTTAAAGTCTGCATTTTTAAAAATAATACTTATATGCAAAAAAAAAATTAAAATGAAGAAAGAGAACATTGAGTTTTTGTTGAAAACCCCATAAAACTTGCATCTAACCTTCGGCACGATGAAATGACGACGATCAATAAATTGGAAAGTAGTGCGGGCCCATAGACGAGAAATAATCCGATTTGTATAAAATTCATTACCTGCAGGTAGTTTGAGTCAATGATTCCAACTATCGCATCAAAAAACTCAAATTCGAAATCGTGATATGATTTGTTGTGATATTAAGTCTTCATGTAATTTTTGTGTTAAAAAGAAGTTAGTTTTAAAAACGTGATTCTCGTCAGCACCGTTCCTTGTTTGGATTTCAGACTTTTTCAAGTCATTATAATGCAAATAATAGTCTGATTAAAACAGCGAAAACACCATTGGAACACATTTTACATTAATTAGCATACACCATTTTTTAAAAGAATTTTTTAAAATAATAAACTTTGTATTTCTTTCAAAACATGGTAAAGACCATGAAAAACAAAAAAGTTTCGCTTTGCGAAAGTCTGACTTCTATGCCAATAGAAAACTTCAGGGTCGTCATTTTAGGGTATTTTTTGTTAGAAATCCTTTTATCAAAGTGTAATTTTTTACAATCTCATCATTTATGATTGAGAAAGTATAAGAATTGTCCGAAATTTGTTACCACAGTTTTTCTACAGATCTCCACGTTTCGATACCGCCTGAATCCGAAAATCAAATTTTGACGATGGCGTTTGTCTGTCCGTCCGTCCGTAAAGACGAATTCGTTAACCAGCCATTTTTGATAAAAATTCAAAAAGTGAGCGCACTTTCGAAATTTTTGAGACCACTTTTTTTATATTAAAATTTTCAGACTCGGATATACATACTATTCATCAAGCCAAACAATTTATCCCCATGTCTGTTTCGGATAAAAACAAAATTCTCTGAGTTATAGCATTTTCAAATTTTTACAAATCAATCGATAATCCAAATTTTAATCCAAACCGTGCTCGATATAACAAAAATTAAAAAAAAAGGAAAACATTGCTTTTTGAAAGCCCAACAAGATTATCATAAAACCTTTTTTGATATTCTTTAAAAATCAAAAATTCAAATTTTGATTGTACAAAAAAAAAATAAATAGAAAAATCCGTTTTCTGTTCAAACTATACAGGATAAGAAAAAAGATAAATTATCTGAAATTGTGTTCCCAAAAAATATCTACAAATTCGTTAAAAGTCACTTCTTGATAGAACGCGTTCTTTTTTTTTATTCGCGAAAAATAATACTGAAAATAAAATTTTTTGGGAATAACGACCAAAGTTACGAAAAAAAGATTGAACAAAATATGTTTAGAAATGTCCGTCAAAAATCGAGCGCGCAGCGCGAGTGTAAAGATGCGAATGTATACCTCAAAGCCTATAGAGCTTTGAGAAACTTAATCTTCAACTATATTTAATTAAGTAGAAAATTCAGAATATGAACATACATAAATACTGCGTTCTAAAAGAGATCTTTTTGATAAAGTTTCATTCAAGCATTCCAAATGCAAAGAATAAATATCTGAGTGCGAAGCGCAAGATTCAACAGATGCGCGCCCTAGGCGCGCTCAAACTTGCGAGCGAAACGAGTCGCGCGCGATGAAAATGTGCCCGCGAAGCGGGAAGGTTTTTTTCGTTTTAAGGTACATAATAAAAAACACTGAAATTCATGAGCAATTTTTGAAAAAATAAAGTTATAAGATCTTACAATTTCTGAGCTCCTTTAGAATTGAAGTACCTAGAGACTTAAGAGTATATTTTCTGGGTTTTCTAGGCACTTCCAAATTGAATTTATTTTTACAAGATAATTTTCCAAGGAAATTGTTTTTGACTAAAAAAAGACTTAGAAATCCCACTTTGCTATTTCTTCACTGAAATTGATCTTGTATCTTTCCGATTTTTGCAGAAATATATTTACTAATATAAATATGAGTATTAAGGTAAAGATATCAGTGATACTGCTAGTTTTAAACAGTACAAAATTTAGCTATTTACTGTTGTATTCACTTCAATTACGAAGTTATCCTTAATATAAAATCTCTAAACGATATTGTCGATTTCGATTGTCACAATACTCGATTTCATTGCTATATGCATGTGACACGAGGCGTCAGTGGGTTAGACAGCATTGGAAAATATTTTAAAAATTGTCATGATTGCTCGTTCTTTGATAGCTACACGCATACGATAGAGGCATCCTTGAGACACCGTGAATTAGACAGTAATAGAACGTTACACGTATTTTCTTGATGTTAATGATCCCAACGGATCTGCTTTATCTGCGCTTGCTTGGATTTGAGTGATGTTCATTGGCTACGGTGCGCGTCGGTACTTGATTTTTAAATACGTACGCGAACTAGAGCCAATGAGCGCCGCAGAGTGCAAGCATGCGCCAGTTTTTTGGGACCACTGTTGGGAGTAATAATCGAATCAAAATTCCAGGTCGATAATACGAATCAACGCTTCTCCTTTACCACCACTTTACCCCCTGTACCGTCGCAATCGCAATACTGGGCCTCTGCTTGTTATTTATGATCGAATTCTTATTTCAATTTCGGAAAGGACATTTTAAAGCCTTCAAAGCATTTGAACGAGCTATCTGGATCCTTACTCTGAGATTTCTGTCGGTAGGTTTAGTATATTTTTAATTGCAAGTTAATGTTTAAGCTATTATTTGTTATTAATATAGACATTAACATTAAGCAATATTTCTATGAAGCATCGAATTTGTTATTAAAGTCCATTGTTGGTGTGAAATGCGATAACAACTTTTGAGATTTTGAGGTTAGGAATTAATTTTAGAATACAAGAATGAACTGCCGGTCGCAGAATTAGATAATTTTTTGGTCACTTTGATGTAAATTATCCGTATATCTACAAAAATCTATCAAATATTATTTTTTTCTATGAAAAGTTACGAAAATGTACTACAAAAACTTTACGTTAGTTTAGCTTTTACTTATTTTTCTTAGTACGAAAAAAATACTCCGTGTTTGAAATACATTGAAAATTAGTGAAATTTTTCTTACAAATTTCACAAAAATTTCATTCAAATTTACAAAATTTTTGGTGAAAAAACAGAAACTATTTTTATCAGGATTAAAAAAAAATAGCTTTGTATGTATTCATCCTACGTCTTTTTGATAAATTTTTTAACTGCGAGCAGTTCGCTCTTGAATTGCAAAATATAATATTAACCTCAAAATCTCAATAAGTTGTTACCACATTTTTTATCAGCAATGAAATTTTATAACAAATTCCATGCATCACAGGAATAATACTTTATGTTAATGTTTATATTGAATGCAAATAATAACTAAAACATTAACTTATAACTAAAAATATACCAATGTTACACTAACTTTACTTAATATCAGAAAAGTAACATTAAACTCCTTGCACTTCACCTTCACAACAAAACAGCTATAAAAAATGTATAGGCTTCCAATGTTTGATGTGCTTTTAAACAATATATGGTTTAAGAAATGGGGGATTAAATGAATTATGTTCAGGTTTATGGATTGGGTCTTTATATCTGCCGACAATTTTGCCAAATACTAAATCTTTATTTTATAAAAACACAATTTTGAAAACTTCCAACAACATTAGATACTATAGGGATGTACGGGCACTTTCATTACCATCCAATGATCGGCAAGAAATTTGTTTTTAACCAACTGAACAGAAACTTACAACAAAATAGTTGAATTCTCAATCCAAAAGATGAATTTTCAAGGGAGAAGTTTTATATTCCTAACAAAAAACACAACTTTTTAACAAAATACGGGAATTTTCATACAAATAATTCAATTTTTAACTAAAAAAGATCTAAGTTTCAATAAAAAATATCAAATTTTAAACCAAAATAGAATAATTCAGTTTTTAGTTTATAAAAGTTAATATTCAATCAAAAAAATGAAATTTTCTACAGGTTGTTTAAAATTTTAACCAAAACAGGAAAATTTGACACCAAATAGTAAAAGTTTGAACAAAAAAGATGAATTTTCAATCACAAAGATTAATTTTCTATTTAAAAAAATCTTTTTTAACAAATAATAGAATTTTCAACTAAATTAATTTTCAACGCAAGAGCAATATTATAAAAATAATTTACAATAAAATAGAATTTACTTATAATCAGCCAGGTTCTACACATTATTTAGCAGAATCCTGCAGCGGTTAAATTCTTTTATAGTAAATTATGCAAGACGTTTTTTTCCGATCTGAGACAAAAAAAAATAAATTTGGGCATTTATGTTAAGCATAATAAAAAAACAGATTAATTCTTCACCCATAAAATAATTTTTAACTAAAAAGATGAAGTTTTAACAAAAAAATATTAAATTTTAAACAAAAATAGAATAATTAAGCTTTTAGTTACTAAAAGTTAATATTCGATAACAAAAAAATGCAATTTTTTACAGATTATTTCAAATTTTAATTAAAACAGATGAACTTGACACCAAATAGTAAAAGTTTTAACAAAAAAGATGAATTTTCAAACACAAAGATTAATTTTCTATTTAAAAAAATTTTTTAAAACAAATACTACAATTTTCAACTGAATTAATTTTCAATACAAGAACAATATTATGAAAAGTATTAAAAATAAAACAGAATTCACTTAAAATCAGGCAGGTTACGTTCTACACATTATTTAGCAGAATCTCTCAGCGATTAAAATTGTTTTATAGTAAATTATGCAACAAATTTTTTGCCGATCTAAGACAAAACAATCGAATTTTGACATCTATGCTAAAAATAATAAAAAACAAATTAATTTTTTATCCATAACATTAATTCTATACAAAAAAACTCAGTTTTCAACCAACAATGATATAATTAAAATTTTCCTTAAAGACATTAATTTTTAACAAACAAAAAAATCAAGAAAATATTTAAATCCTAAATAAACAAGATAAGATTTTAACAAAGAAAAATAATTTTCTACCAAAAAAAAGGATTTTAAAATGAAGAAATTAATTTTTAATTAAAAATAGAATTTTTCATCCTGAAATTGTGCACTTAAATTGTTAATCAATTTTTAACAAAATAGTTCAACCCTATTCAAAAAGATCAGTTTTCAATCAAATAGTGGAGTTTTCAACTAAAAAGGATACATTTTTTATTAAGAATATAAATATATAAAACCAGAAATAGGATAATATATAATTGAATTTGCAACCCAAAAATATACATTTTTAATTCCAAATTTCAGTGTTCCACCAAAAGTGGGATAGTTATATTTTCAGTTAGAGAATTTAATTTTTAGCAATAAAACGGAATGTGCAACTTAATAGTTTTCTTCTAAATCACAAAGATGAATTTTCAAACGAGAAGACTAAGTTTCTACCGAAATAACGAATTTTCATCAAAATATGTGTATTTTTAAACCAAAGAGTTGAATTTTCAAATACAAAAGATTAATAATCCAATTTCATCTTACATAAATTAATTTTAGACTAACTATAAATGAACTTTCAACAAAATAGTTAAATTCTCAATTAACAAAATGAATTTTCAGGGAAGTAGTTTTATATTTCTAACAAAAATTAATAATTTTGAACAAAATACATCAATTTTCAAACAAATAATTCCATTTTTAACTAAAAAAGATCAAGGTTCAATAAAAAATATTAAATTTTTAACCAAAATAGAATAATGCAGTTTTCACTTTATAAAAGTTAATAGTCAATAAAAAAACTGAAATTTTCTACAGATTATTTCAAATTTTAACTAAAACAGATGAATTTGACACCAAACAGAAGTTTTAACAAAAAAGATGAATTTTCAATCACAAAGATTAATTTTCTATCAAAGAAATTTTAAAAATAAATAACAGAATTTTGAAGAAATTGTTGATGTAAGTTGTTGGCTTTAGGATCAGGTGAATTGAAAATAATTAAGTTGTTTCAAACGTTTCAGCGCACAAAGGTGGCCTACATCAGAGAATTTGATTAAATCTGTGAAAAGTACACATTATCTTGTAGGTACGCAGTTTTAAAATTGGAAGTAGTATTTTTTTATTAATATCTTAATTTTAAACTAATAAAAAATTTTAATGACTTATTTTTAAATTTAAATTTTGTTTAATTTTATTAAGAACTATTGATAAATCTTGCAGTAATCTTAAAACATTATTTTATTTCAAAGAAGTACAATTGATGAGAAAACAATACCAATGTAGTCGAAAAAGTTTTGTCATCAATTTTTTATTTAATGAAAGAATTTTCAATCGAAGAAAGTGGTTGACAAATGATTTTTTCAGTAACGTATATGTAGTTATAATAAATTTTTTATTATTTGATTCCTTTTTTGTTATTTGTCAGATGATCTGTTTGTACGAAATTTATTATTAGTCTGTAGAATAAGATATAATTCACTTAAAATCAAGCAGGTTCTATACATTATTTAGCAGAATCTCTCAGCGATAAAATTTTTTTAATGGTGAATTATGCAAGACGTTTTTTTCCATATAAGACAATAAAAAGCCGAATTTTGACATCTATGTTAAAAATAATATAAAACAGATAATTTTTTTAATCATAAAATTAATTCTCTACAAAAGACGATTAGTTTTTAAGCAACAATGATATAATGAAAATTTTCCTTGAAGGCATTAATTTTTAATAAACAAAACAAAAATCAACAAAAAAGTTGAATCCTCAATAAACACACGGAAAAAAAATTCTTGAGGCGGACGAGTGAATAGAGAATATATTAAACTCAAAGAAAGTGTACGCTTGAATTAGGTAAAACGTTTAGTTAGAAGAGTTACAAATTTAGTTACTTTATGTAAATTGTTCTCGTAAATCAGGAATTTGGGCAAAATTGCTAAGTTGGAAAGTTTATTATTTTCGACAGATTATGTATAATTGTATTATCTTAAGATTAGAAATAAAATTTAGTTGTTATAGAAATATATTAACTTACTGTAGCCAATTTTTCGTCTGGTATCGCGAAAATGAATTTCCCTGAAATCCGTGTAATGCATTTGAAGGTCAAGTTTGTTGTTTTTATCGCGTTTCTTGATATTTCAATATAGTTATCGCCTACAATCGAAAAAAATGAAAATTATTATTACTGCATCATAAACTCCATTTAATATTAACATTCGCGCACATTTTAAGTGGTAAAAAGCGTCTAATTGTCCAAAGTAAATCTCAACTGTCACTGCTCCCGATTAGACCGTCGCTATTTTATTTCGCTGCTCCCATAATGCACCGGCGCTCTTCTGACAATTGCTTCAGACACCTATTCTTAATATCCCTATTATAGCTATACTTATTAGGGGTTTGACTATACGATATCCCTGGTATATGGAAAATGGTCAATCGTTCGTTTTCAACCTAATGTTTTGCTATAATAAGGAATAATATCCCTGTCACAGTTCAATTTTTTTTACCGTGCAAGATAAGATTTTAACAAAGAAAATTAATTTTCTACCAAAAAGACGAATTTTCAACTAAAAAAAATTAATTTTCAATTATAAATATACTTTTTCATCCTAAAACTGTGCAGTTAAAATTTTAATAAAATAGTTGAATCCTCAATCAAAAAGATCAATTTTCAAACAAGTGTTGGAGTTTTAAACTAAAAAAGATAAATTTTGAATTAAAAATATGAATATATATATATATAGAATCAGAAATAGGAATATTCCTTTTCGGTTAAAAGAATTAATATTTAACAACAAACAAATAAATTTTCAACAAATTAGTTGAAATTTAATAAAACAGATGAATTTGACAATACATAGTTGCAGTTTTAAACAAACAGATGAATTTTCATCCAAGAAGATTAAGTTTATATAAAAACAGACGATGTTTAAAACCAATAATTGATTTTTCAACACAAAAAATCAATTTGTAATTCAAAATTCAATTTTTTACCGAAAGTGGGAGAGTTAAATTTTTAGTTAAAGAATTTAATTTAAAAAAAGGTATGTGCAACTTAATAGTTTTGTTCTTAATCACAAAGATAAATTTTCAACCAAGAAGACTAGTTTCCTACCAAAAATACGAAGTTTCATCGAAATATGTGCATTTTCAAACAAATGGTTGAATTTTCAACTGAAAAAGATAAATTTTTAATTACAAATATCAATTTTCTACCAAAAATGATATAATCCAATTTTATTTTACATAAATTAATTTTTGACTAAATATGAAGGAATTTTCAAAAAAATAATAATTGAACTCTCAATAAAGAAGATGAATTTTCAACCACGAAGATTAATTTCCCTGTTTAAAAAGACGGTTTAAAAAAAATTATATTTTTAACAAAAAAAATATCAATTTTTTTTAATATCGTTTTTCTATAAAAAATGGTATAATCGAATTTTTTCTTAAATAAATTAATTTGAAAAAAAAGAATTGTCAGAAAAATAGTTGAATCCTAAATCAGCAAGAAGAATTTTCAAACAACAAGATTAATTTTATACTAAAAAAGACGATTTTTGAACAAAATCCATACATTTTTAAATAATTAGCTAGACTTTTAACTAAAAAATATTACACTTTAATTAAAAAAATTACTTTTTAAACAAAAATGTCATAGTTTAATTTTCTGTCAAACAAAATTAATTTTCAACAAAAAAAGTGTAATAAAAATTATTTCAAAGCAGATCGAATCCATTTACCAACAGGCAGATTCTGCAATTCAAATCGTTGAATAGATCAGGAAGGGAATCATGTTGTTTTTAGATTAAATTTTAAGAGAACTATTTTTTCGTCATAAAAAAATTCTATGTTCAAAAGATTAATTTTTAACCAATAAGATTAATGTTTTACAAAAAAGACGAATTTTGAACCAATTACTTGATTTTTAAACTATAACGGAACAATTTTTTTTTCATTTTTAGTTGAAAATGTTTAACAATTTAGTTGAATTTTTTTTATGTCTTGACTAAAATTGTTTCTTAGTTAAAAACTCATCTCTTTGGGTAGAAACTTGGTTTTCTTACTCAACATGAACACAACGAAAATGTATCCCTTTAAGTTCAAAATTCAACTGCTTTTTAAAACTTGCCTTTTTGGGTGGAAAACTCAACAATTTTGTAGATATTTTTCTTTTTTCTTTGTTCGTTCTAGAGCCTTGCGCTCGATAATATATGCATATATGCCTATATACATCTACAACTGGAATTTGGTAGTTGTGAATTATCTTTTGTCAAAGCTCCTTTGTTGAGGACTCAATTATTTTGTTTAAAATTGGTCTTTTTTGTTTGCATTCGACTACTTGGTTAAGTGTTAAAGTAAATGAGTAAAAATAGATCTTTTTTGGGTTGAAGATTCATCATTTTGGTTGAAAATTTAATTCTTTTGTTGAAAATTCTTTCTTTCTTTGGTTGAAAATTAATCTTTTTTGTTGTACATTTCTCTAATTGTTTCAAGGTTGAAGGACCTTTTACAATTTAATTTTTTTGGTTGAAGATTCATTATTTTAGTTAAAAATTTATCTCTGGTTAAAAATTAAAAAATGTTCTTGAAATGCATTTTTTGATTCAATTCAGCTGTTGCTGTTTCAAAATAATAATATTTTTTAGTTTTTGGTTGAAAATTTATCTACTTATTCAAAAGTTTAAAAATTTTGTTAAAATGTTATGTTTTTGGATGAAAAAGTAACTATTTGGTTGCAAATTCGTTAATTTTTTAAAACTGAAAATTAAACTTTTTCACTTTCAATGTAAACGGTTTTGTTAAAAATGTGGCTTATTAATGAAAGATTTGCATTTACAACCGAATAGTTTAACTTTTAACATAATAGTTAAATTTTCAACCTACAAATATAAATTCTAAACTGAATGGCCAAACTTTTAAGCAAAAAAGATTAATCTTTAACCAAAAAGAGTTGCATTAAAATAAATGAATTCTCCATGAAAACGTAGTGGTGGATACCTTAAAATAAAAAGAAAACATTTTCAACGAAATATTAAAATTTTTAATCATAGTTGAATTTTCGAACCAGTATGTGAATATTCAAACAATGTAGTTGACCTTTTAACCTGCAAATATGGATTTTCGATAGAAAATGTAATATTTGATATTTCAACAAACGCAGATTCTGACAAGGGATGCATTGTAAAAATAAGGAAACAAATTTTCAATCATAAAGATTAATTTTCTATAAGAGATTCGAATTAAAACCAAAAGTAGCACAGTTACTTTTTCACACAGACAATTAATTTATTACCGAAAAATTTTTTTTCAAAAAAGTAGTAAATTTTTCAACCAAAGAGATGAATTTTTAACTAAAATTATGAATATTGCAACTATAAAGACGAATTTTAAACAAATAAAGAATTGCGAGTTGGGTAATAAAAAAATTTGTCCCAATTCTTAAACTCTTAAGTCAAAAGACTATTTTTCTGTAAAACAGTTATAACACCTTTACTCTCCATCTACCACCACAAACCCCATTTTTCACAACAACTTCACCCCGCATAATAAGTTTTCAAATATTTATGTGTTGAAAGTGTTATTTTTAATACAAAATTTCATTAATTTCTATGTAATTTGAAATATAATAATTATTAGTCTAATTTTAAACAAAATATTTATGTTTTTCATCATATATCGCGTTATTCCTTACAATGTAGTGTAATGATTTTGTATAAATCGGAATAATGAAACAGTTATTACTAAAAATTGTATGGCATTGATCGCATGAACTAATATTAAGAAGACTTAACCAAGAGTTTTAGGGAAAAGTTTAACAAGTGGCAACAAGCTTTTTACATGTGTTTTTCAACAAATAAGGTCATTGATTATTATAATGCGCGTTCAAAAATTTTGCTAAATTGATTTATAAAAATTGTGGTGTAAAAATGCAATGTTTATTATTTAAAGAATATGATTATCATCAACGTGAGTTACAAAATCTTAATAAATGCTATTCATCAATATTAGATGTGAATTAATCTTTAATAAAAAAGCCCATTTGGAATAAAATAGTTCAATTTCATTTTCTATCTAAAAATAAAAAAAATTCGTTGAAATCCTATTATAAAAGATTAATCACAGTTTCAGATACAGAACTCATCCCTTGGTGTCTTGTATTATTTTATACTAATATTTTGTAACATTTATTAAATATGTATAACATAGAAAAGATAGGCTTTTCATTTATTCTTTTTCATCAAAAGATAAATATGCGAGCGCCATGGCGCGCGCAAGACTGCTAGTATTTAAGTATAAGTTAATTACAGTAAAAGTCTTTTTATACAGCCGATTTTGGGGCTGACCTTGAGTGTGAATTAACTCATTGTAGCCCGCTCCGCTTTTGTTTGTTCACGCTTGACTGTTCGCCTGAGCAAAGATATTTATCTTTGGCCTGTGACAACCGCAGGCCCCGCTGCCCCCACGTAATTTATGTTATACCTACCTACGGTGCGGCTTCAATTGTCGAATGGCTACAGAAGGGAGGACTATTTAAGTTTTTCACTGTAGTTGTTTTTTAATACTAAAAGCATGATGACAAAAATGTCCGTATTGCTTGTTAATAATTATTTTTGATTATTTTTTGTGAATCACACGATTAAATGGTTTAGTGACACCTGTACACTAGGATGGCTTAAAAACGCTTTGTTTCTTTAGAAGGCAACGATTCCCCTAATTTCATTCTGAATCCGAAAAAAATGCCTTAATTTTTATTTTTTTATTTTTCAATTTTAACAGGTGCCGGTTTTGAGTTGAAGTTTCCCATGTAAAATGCATGGGGAAAAATCACTTTTTTGTGTTTTTGTAATAACTTTTTCCATGTGTTTGAACAATTGAAAAGTAATTAACTAATGTCAATAAATATTCCCCTAGACGAATAGTAATAATTTTTAATGAAAAAAAGCATTTTCGAAAAATATTATTTAAAAAAAATCCATTCGTATAAGTAATAAACAATTAATTAATGAATGTTAATAAATATTCCACTAGACTAATAGTAATCATTTTTAGGGGGGCAAACGAATTTTCGAAGAAAAAAAGGTCATTTTCATGAAGAATGGACATTTTTTGTTTTAAGGGTAGTTTTCAGGTACTCCTGGGGGTGCTTTAGGGATGTGAAACCTATATGTCTGACAGATGAAATTCTTCGTTGGATAAGTTTCTACAAGCCCCTATACTTTGCCGTCACAATTTTTCAAATCCTAAAAAATTATTCTAAAAACTAAAGAGTGGTTTTTCCCCATGTATTTTACATGGGAAACTTCAAGCCAAAACCGGCACCTTATAAAATAAAAAAATAGAAAAAGAAAAAATTACGGAATTTCTTTTTTTGGATTTGGAATAAAATCGGGGGGGGGGGGGGCATTGCCCTCTAGCTTGCAAAAAATTTTTTCCATGCATTTTTGGACCACCCTACTGTACACATTTCACTGACAGTTCATTCCTCCTATCACTGACAGGTTAGTTATTAGTATTCTAATAAATATCTAAAAGCTAGTATGAACTAGAAATCGAATAATAAATCTTGTGTAATTTAATTAAAGCAAAATTGGTTAATTATGGCTTGAGGAAAAACAGGATAATTTAAGGAATTAAATTGTTCCACGAAAATAGAAATTCATTTTCTCAAATTCTAGCAGGCGATTTGTCACTAAACTATCATTAAACATGCATTTTCTTAGGAATGGACGAGTCCATATTGTATCAATTAGAGGCTGCTATTGTTTTGTTATACGCCTATGGCTAATCTCCCAGACAACCGAACCTCAAAGCGATTCAATGACGCGCGACTCTAACAAAAAACTTGAGCAGATTTTGGCTACAAGAATGACGATCAAAGTTAGAGACTGATTCACCTTCAAAATCATTTTCCTTTTTCCTGTCACGGACGTGTTTCTTTACGATTTCTCTAACTGGTTAATATTATTCCTCATAATGAATCATTATGCAGAACTTTGCTCTCCATATACCACTTGCTGAAACACAAATTTGCTGACGTCTTCACTTCCTAGTTTGCTTGTACTTGCTGAGCAATACTTGCAACTCTCCCTACTCGAGAAGCGCGCGTCTAGATGGCAATACCGACTTTTTAATATCTTTTATACACTGCTTTTACTATTATTTTTCAGACATATTTATATGCAATATAATATTGAAGCACGCTACTTTTTACGAAGCCTTCATTCACATTTTTATTTTAATTAAATTTCTCAATGAATAAAGAAATTCATCTAGGGTGTCAGTCATCGGTCACATGCCACTGAGTGGTGTCTTCACCTTAATAATCACTAAGGAGTAGAGTTTGATTTAAAAAAATTCAACCGAAATACATTTGAAAATCTCCCCTGTAATGACGGGAAGATTTATGAATAAAATATCCAACGTTTCCTATGAATGCAGATGGCATTATCACTTTTCTGGTTCACCAAAATTAACAAAACCTTTCCAGGGCGAATATGATGCTTCTGAGGGAATTTATTTGTCCATGTTTCGCAATTCAAACGTCGTGGATGATGTATTGTTTCGCGGTGCGGCTTATGGTATTCGCCGAGCGATATTACCATAGTATGGCACGCCGCGGCGTGGCGTATATATTCATAGTATCGCTTTGCAAACTGCAAACGTATTGTGCGGAACTCCGGATCTCATTTCCTGGCGTAATTAGCTCGTCGTTCCGCGGCAATAGAATTGCTGGGCCCTGCTCTTCTACCTTCGGCTTTAGGTCCTGGGGTATAAATAAAATATTAATATATTATATTGCATCTTGCTTAAACGCCGTGCCGCTACGCGCTGGTTGCAATGGTGGGCGCGCCGAACGTTTAATTTGGTCGAATCGCTTCACGCCTCGCTACACTCTCCTGACTCGTCCTAGTCGTAGTAAAGCTCTAGGGAACGATGAATACCAGTCTCTAGATGGAAAATACCACATCGCTGAATGCAAAGGCAAAATTACCGCGATTCCCCTTCGAAGAGAGATAAAGCGCACCGTGTCGCAAGTGCTCTTGAAAGAAAGGTGATAAACGAGCGCTCCATATAAATTAGATCTCCTTAATTCATTATTTAATATACCGATAAGATATTTCAACCAAATAAGGCATTTAATTCCTGTGAGGATGAGTTGAGTTGAAAGAAATCGCGTATTGAAGAGAATTGATGTATAAAGTCTCTCTTTATTTCATTCTACTAATGAGGTTGTTTCATATTTTCAAATACATTTTTTCTGGTAAAATTAGAAGAGCACTAAATATTGAATATAATCACTTAGAATTTGGAGAATTAAATAAAAAGAACTAAGAAACTTTTGTCTGGCCCTAAATTTTTACAATTAAAAAAAAAGTTTTTTTGTAACAATTTTTTATTCTTATTTTTTTGGCATTATAAAAACGTAGAACCATACGAACGTTTCTTAGTTTTTTTTTCGTTTAATTTCCCAACTTTTCAACTCGATGTCGCGTTTCGTGTGAACATAAGTTGGATTTGAAAAAAATGCGAAAAAGAACAAACTTCTGTATTTACCCTCACATGACTTTAAAAAAAGCGATGTAAAGTGTGTCAGTGCGATGGTGCCAAAAGTTCACATGTCGATAGTCACAAATTTTTTCGCCAGCTGTCAGTTGAATACTTGGTTAGTCAATGGAACAATTTCATACCAACATTCAGATTGATTCAGAAGTTTAAAGTATGTGATATTTCAAGGTCATAGAGTTGTTTGAATAGAGTCTTAGAAACTTTCTTTTAAATATTTCTTTTCTCATGAGTGAAGTATTTAATTTTTTTTAACTTACTAAGACTTTCAGAATTTTATGCAGTATTTCAAAAACTATTGTCTGTAATATATGCAACAAGCACATTGTGTACTTTGATGCCTTTTTCAAATTTTGCAAGTGAATGGTTTAAAGTCCAAAAAATCCAAAGAATTAAAAATCTCTGAGAATCACACTGGTAGCTTATTTTATTTACGTTCTGTTAAGGCCACGTATATTAAAATATTTTTAGGTACTGATTACAGAATATTACCTCGAAAATATTCGCAAATAACTTTTTTAAGGTCAGTTAAAAAAAATAGTTATTACATTTTCAACAAATAGCAATTATTGGTATTTTTCAATCTGGGAAAGGAGTAGGGGGTGACAGAAATGTCTCTTTTCCAGCTCAAAAATTAACATTAAAATTTTTTTGAAGTTACGGAAAAGAAGTTGAGTGTGACAGCCCTTTGCCCTTCCCTTTTCTAGCTCAGAAACTACTATTTAAAATGAAAATTTTTTAATAATTGTATAAACATTTGTAATTTGATCATAAAACGAAATATATTGAAAATTTTATAATTGGGATATTATTTATAGCTGATTAATTTTTTGTATTTAAATATTTCAAATTAATCAACAATTAATGAAATTATAGAAAGTAATTTAAATTTATTAATATAGCGTAACAATAATAACATTTTTGAGCGATTCACATTTTTTAAATTGTAATATATTTCTTTGTGTATTGTTTCATTTTAAAAATTAATTTGAAAAAATCATATCTAGATTATTTAAAAATTTTTTGTTGTTATTTTGGGGATTTTTCAGAAAATTAAATAATTTTTTTTTCAATTAATAAAAATGAGTATAAAGTGATTATATTGCCATGAAAAAAAACAGCAGGGTTAAAAAAATCAATTATTGAGATAGATTTTTCTGATTATTTTTGTAACTTTTAACATAAATACAAATTTTTTTGTCCCCCGATTGATGTTGAACTTTTCGCATGGAAGGAAGATTTTGCAAAAGGCTTCAAACAAAATTACCAAAAATTTAGAAATTTCATAAAAGTAAACGCAATAACTTTTATTGTTTCAAATAACTATTTGCAGGCCCCGCGGACGTGATGAAAGATCAAATTAGGAAATTGTTAGAAAAATGTTTAAAAAACTTCATCTTTCATCCAATATACACAGTTTTGTTTTATTTCAAATGAAATAAAATTTTGCTTAAAGTATATTATTATAAAACACATGTACGGCTGAATCGTTCTATGAGAGAAACATGTTTTTTATTAAATAGATCTACTATAAATTATATTCAGTACATTAGTGAATTGTGAAAATCTATATAAAAAAATGAAATTATTATTTAACAATTCTACTTTTATTATTTGACAATGAGAGAAAAATAAAGTAAAATGAATTCATTATTTTAATAAACAATTTTTGCAAATAAAATTGTGTATTTGTATTTTTGAATTTTGCAAACGCTCACCTACCTTTCCTTCCTTTTGATGAAAATATACTGCCATGAATTATCATTTTTTTTCAAATGGTCGAAATTTTCCGCTGTGTTGTTTTAGGTCAGAAAATATATTTTTTTTAGTGTTCCATTATAGGGAAATACCAAATTTAAGGCTAAAAATTCCTCCACTTTTTTAAAGTACTTTTTATTTATTGAGGAATAAGCGCTCAATATAACGAATGAAAAACAAAGCTTCAATATATCCTTTGGACTTTCTGATTTAAATTAATTTTTAATTATTGAAAATCAGATTATATACAAATAACATCTCATCAAAATGCAATCAATACATCTTTACTTATTATAGTTTAATAATTTTACTAGCAAATGGGAATAATTAAATAATAATGAATAATTTATTTGTTATTGTAATTATAATATTTAGTTCATGATTTAGAAGTTTTTTATACCCACAGTGAGTACTGATATTTACATGAATTACATAATGTGAAAATAAACTTTAGATCTAAAAAAATTTCAAGTTTAATGACTTGAAACTTTCACGCCATTGAAATCTTTGGCTTCCCATATTTGTAAATAATAAATAAATATTGGAAAAAAGAGAAAAGTGCATAAAGAAAGTATTAGGTTCCTAAAGTGCTAGAACCTTTTTTTCCTGGTGCGACCCAACAATTTACTCCGCGCACTACTGTTTGATGCCTGACCACATTAACACTTTTTCCACTAACAGAAATTCACTCTGGCACTATTGTTGTGGTAGATTTACTGTGAATTTCATACCAGAAAAGAGAAGTGGTTGATCGACAGAAAAAACAATCGTGTTAAAAGCAGAGAGAAATAGAGAGTCACAATGCATTAGAAATATCAGTTGATAGAAACATGGCGCCCCCTACTCGCCCGTATACCCGTGATGGCCATTTGATTGATATATATATAATTAAAAATTTGTCATAAGGACAACCGCAGGATTTTGCCGGGAGCGGGTGCTAATCTGAAAAATTGCACCCGCTTCCAGCGAAATCGCGGTAAAATTTCAGCCACAACCACGTCTCACAACCGTGAGATAGGTGGTTACAGTCTGTAAAGGAATCAATACGACTATCCAGCAAAAGCCTCGTGCACCCTAAGAACACGGAGTGACCTAAGGACAACTGCCTTCTGCATTTTTCCCGAAATTGTTCTAGCATATTGTTGACACGCGGGGATGCTTCTTAGGTCATTAGCAAGTGAAAGCTTGGCACCTCCAAGAGCGCCGATGATAAGGACGATCAGTTTAACAGAATATTCCGGGTACAATCGTTGCAACTCCCTTATAAGGTCTCGATACCTCTCTTTCTTTTCATTCTCCTTAGCTATGATGTTTTTGTCAGCTGGTGCCGAAAATTCGATAACGAACATGGTTCGCTTCTCGAAGTCAAGAAGAACCATGTCAGGCCTCGAGTGAGCAACAGAAACAATTGTCGAGAGTATAAAGTTCCAGTATATGCGGCACTTCCCATTCTCAAAAATTGACTCAATTTCCCTAGGAGCATTTAGAGGAGTGATATTAAGGTGAATGCCGTAGGAGTGACAGAGATGGTAATAAAGCACTCTTAGTGCCGCATTGTGCCTTTGAATGTAGGTCGTTCCCGCGTGAGTTGGACAACTAGATAGTATGAGAGCTAAATGCTCGGGGTGTGCATGGCACGCCCTGCAGCTATCATCGGGAATGTCTTGGCTCAAAATGTGGCGACGGTATGTTAAGGTGGAAATAACACCGTCTTGGCATGCAAAAATAAAACTCTCTGTACCAGACTCAGAGCTGCCAGATCGTGGATGGAAATTACCCCCACCATACCTACCGTTTGGGAGCCGCAAAACAGAAAGTGCATGATTACCACTGTGAGTTCGTATGTAA